>NC_063347.1:50705676-50755959 GCF_021869965.1 Rhincodon typus | reverse complement strand
ATCCTCAGTGGTGGGAAAGATAAACATAGGTTAATCAAGGCCAGGATGAATACAGCAGGATAATGTGGAGTCAGTTTGAGGCAAAACATTTGATGTAGCCTACACAAATTTTAGCAAGGTTTCACGTGGAAGACTACATAGAAAAGCAAGAACCGTGGAATCTAAGGGCAAGGGGCAAGTTGAATCTAAAATTCAATAAGGCAAAGTTTAATTGCTACCTGTGTTTTTGTGGCAGGTAGGATATTTCCAATCGTGTTCCACAATGTTCAGTATTGAGTCCCTTTCATTTCACAATGTATATCAATGGCACAAATTTAAATTTAGGTGTCATGATGAAGAAATTTGTAGATAATATGAAATCTGGGCCTGTGATTGACACAGGAAGAAAGCTAAAGACTACAGGAGGATATCCATGGACTGGTCACATGGGCAACAAACAAAGCAAACAGAATTAAAATGAGCAAAGTGTAAGGTATTGAACTGGAAGCAGGCTAGCAAGGAAGGGAACATATAATAAAGAATTCAATGGGTAGAGAAGGTGTTTATGAAGGATACGAGATATTTGCAGAAGCATAGAGTATAAGTGTGGGAAGGTCATGCTAAAACTGCATATAACACTAGATTTTGTAGCATCTATGGACAGAGGAACAGAGTGAACATTTTAAATCCAGTAGGACTCTTCCGAAGAGTATTTCCACAGATGCTGAGAGACCCACCAAGTTTCTCCAGCATTCTCTGTGCCTGTTTCAGATCCCCAGCATCCACAGTGCATTGTTTTACTTGTGTAAAATACCAGTTAGGTCACAGCAAGGGTACTGTAAATGGTTCTGGTCAACGTTTACAAAACGTTTGGGGTCACACTGGAGAGAGTACAAAGAAGATTTGGGGAGGTATTGCCAGCAGTTGCAAATTTTAGTGTTGAGAAAAATTTGATTAGGTTGTTTCTTTGGAATGGAGGATGCTGATGGGGGATTTCATTGAACCGCATAAAGTTGAGGTGGATAAAATGAATAGGAAGGAATTATTTCTCTAAGCAAATAGTATAGCAATAACCAGACAGCATAGATTTAAAGCAATTGGCAGAACAATTAAAGGGGAATTAAGGAAAAATATTTTCACCCAGAAGCTGGTGGAGGGCAGAAGTTCACTGCCTGAAAAGATGGTAGCAGCAGAAACCCTCACTGCATTCAAAATTATGTGAAAGACTATGTGCTGTAATGCACAATTCTGTGGGCCCACAGTTGGACAGTGGAATTCTGCTTGTTAGCTCTTTTGCAGCTAACACAGATATGATGGGCCAAATGGCCTCCTCGAATGCTGAAACTTTTCAATGCTTCTGCTTTTTTACATCTTTCCATCTGATTACTCCCCTTGCATCTCCTAAACAAAAACTTAAAATCTATCTGTAAGCAGCATTTACCTCAGCAGTCAGGTATCTAATACTTGTGTGACTACATAATACATTTAGACATCAATATTCAATGTGTGCCATCAAGACCAACTTCCTAAATCTTGATCAAAGTGGCAGCTCACGCAGTTAGCTTTCCATTCTACTTCACAGTCAACTCTAAACGAACGTCTTGTGACAGATAGAAATTAGATTTTCCAATCAGCTGTTATATTTTTGCACACAAGTCTGTTCTGTGCTACTTCCCTTGTGAGAGATGCCTTTAAAAATAGATGTTTGAGAATTAACACACAATTGATGAAGCACCAAGATAGGGCTGATATATCTTAGGAACACAGCATCCTGTGCATTCTATTATACCTTCTGACAAGTATTGGTTCCCCTCCAAAATCTATTCTTCTTAAAATTGTTTTCTAGTGTGTGATATACTTAGTGAAGACTTTAAGTGAAATTGGGAGATTGCAGAAACTGTTGATGTGCCTACATTATACAGAAAAGTAAAGGTAAGGACTCAGGGTACAGTGATGACACTATATGGGTGTCGATGATGAGACCAATTGCAGATATAACCACAAAACAAAAACTAACTGCAAATTCACCAGTTAACTAGTAACATGGTTCAGAGGAGGTTTACTACATCGATGGTTGGAACGAATGGAATATTTTATGAGGAAAGACAAAACAGGTTGGGCTTGTTTTCATTAGAATTCAGAAGAGTGAAGGTGATTTGATTGAAGTTTATATGATCCTGGATGGACTTAACAAGGTGGACATATTCTTCTGGGTGAGGAAGGGTGAGTTGGTGCTTGGGGTTTGGATTCCCCATTGGTAGTGTAGTGATCCAAAGCATGGATTATACCTGCTTTTGTTCCTAAATTCCTCACTGTTGCACTGTACTCCTGTACACCCCACCCAGCCTTGCTATAACCTTCAACTCCTGACCTCCTGTGATCCTCTTTCCAATAGTTTCTGAAGACCGTCCCCATGGATTCCCAGCTAAGGCTTCTTGTGCTCAATTTCCATACCCACATGGGCCAGCATTGCACATGGTCGGGTGTTAAGTGGATCAAATTCTGCAGAGAGTAAGTTAAAAGAGGGTCTGCCATTAAGCTCTGCAGGGCCTTATTTTGAAACTGTTTTGACATTTTGCAGAAAAGGGTGAATCTGCCTCTGTACCTTCATCACCCAATGTGTGGAGTTAGGTAGGAGAAAGCATTCCTACAGCGTTGTTGGCTTAATCCTAGTTCCAAGTACGTCTGGAAATCTACAGGCTTCCACATTTCCCAGTTCTTCACCCATTACCGTGCTCTTCCACCCTCTTCCCCACTTTTATACCCAAGACACTATTTCTGTTTCTCTCTGCGCGGATCCTGCATGACGTGCCGAGTGTCTGTAGTATTTTCTGTGACTTTTACAGAAGGCATCGTTGTTTGGATGCCATCACCACAGGACAATGATAAATGAAATTGTGATGCTTATTTTAAAGCTGTTTGCGTTTTGGGAGAACATCAGCATAAAACACTTTCATCAGAAATTGATATTTGGGGTCACACCTGCAGTGGAAGCTGCAAGACTATTCCAGGTACATTGTATTCATGCTGACAGCTGCACAAATAGTTCATTTTGCAGTTCAGCATTGCAATGCTTTAAGCTGACAGTAATGACAATAACAGATGTACCAGCACTAGACCAGTTTCTTTAAGTTTCTTATAAAGTGGATATTTAAAGGCCTCCCTTTGTGGATGAATTGAAATGTTAAAATGATCAACTCCTTGTGTCCTAGGTATTATGGTTCACTGATCCAGGCAAATGACTTGCATTTTCACATTAAAACAAAAGCAGCAGTTGTACAGATGCTGGAAATTGGAATAGAAACAGAATGTACTGGGAAAATCGCAGCAGGTTAGGAAACATTTGTGTCGAGTGAGAAACATCTTTGGCTGCACAGAGATGGCATCCTAACCTGCTGAGTATTTTCGAACATTTTCCATTTGTCTTTTTCCACTTGTGTATTGCGCAAAGACAAAATATGTTCAACTGCAGGCAGATACTGTTGAGCTAATTTTATTTATACCTCGCCAACAGTGTGCAATATAACCAAATGCTCAGCACTTAAATTGTATTTCACTGTGCTGTTTTAAAGCTATATGCCTTTCTGAGTTGATGGGAAGTTGAGGCAACAAGTTTATAAATTGGCGTGATCTCCGTATCCCAACATGATATGGCAACATCTATATTGATAGCATTAAAAAAAGGCAGGTTTCTTTTGTACACAAATGCCAGCTAAATGAGCTGAATGGCCAGTTTCTGTACTGCAAATTCTATGCAGCTTCCTCCAACTCTACAATCCTTCAAGAACTTCATGATTCCTACTCTTCATCTTTTCTCCATCCTTTAGCTTCTTTGGCCTATGATTGGGGACAATGCTTCCAGTTGTTGAGGACCCATTCTTTGTAATTCCCCTCCTAAACTCTCCATTAATCTCGCTCCTCTTTTAAGTTGTGTCTGAACGTCAAGCTTTTTTTGACAAACCTCTTTGGCTTAATGTCTATTACTTTATCTAATCACATTCCTGTGAAGCACCATGGGGTATTATACTTGTTTAAGGCAACTATATAAATGCAATTTGTTGTTAATTCATCAGGAATACCAGTCAGGTTCATTAGTCAATAATGGGATTATTAAATGTAACTCCTAACTGTAACATCCTAATCTAGACTATCTAGACTGAAAGAGTTAATACTGAGGAGTGCCATAACTATCACCAACTATAATGATGTCACATGGACTTGTAGATAGAACTGTTTAAGGACTCAAGGGATTAAGGCATAGCATCTAGTCCTCCTCAAAATCCACAGAAGAATGTCTATCATATTAGTGTAGCCTGTTCCCAGGGGCTAACATGCAATAAATGTACCTTGTTCAGAGACACTTTTAATTAGAACAGGAAATGGTTTTTCTCCACCTCATTCAAACAAATAGGCTCTGTAATTTTGTAAACTTAAAGAAGATGGTGCCAGCAATCTTCATAATGAATAGTAGCTCGCACAGCGTAGTCGGTTGGTATTTCCATTCTGCACAGTAGGCAGCGATGCAGATTTGATTTGACTGCTCATAGAACTCATGCAACACTGGTACGTGGTTGGTGAGATCCTCAAATGCAGCTCACAGTCACCTACCCATACAGCACCATCTGCTGGAGGGAGGAACTGAAAATTGAAGAACACTATCAAAGAAACCCTCATGGCCATCCTTAACAAGGAAGAATCTTCCACTGGATGGTAAAAACATTTCAGACCTGGTGAGTGATTCACTGAAGCATGAGTGTTAGCAGCTCCCTGGAGAAGGAGAATTAGCAACTCTGAAGCAGATACAGACTGCAACATGAGTCTATGGGAGCAGTCAAAGGTTGGAGTTCAGCAGTGAGTAATCTGAAATTGGAGGGTCTGTGAGTAAAGCTTAAAAGTCCTGGTGGGATACAGGAGTCTTTCATATGGTGCAGTAATTCAGGCTGGAAATCTAGAAGTTAAAAAATAAAATCACTTGCAGCTCAGGTCAAGCATCACTATCATAGCAAGTGGATACTACAACACAGACAGGCAGAAGAGGATGTAATGAATCACTTAAAAATTGATGATCTGCAGTCAGAAATTCAGGGATTTCAGAAAGTCAAATAATTAACATTATAATATTGGCAGATTAAAAGCCTAAGCAGACCTGGTCTAAATGGGATAGAAAGTTTGAAAGAAAATTTTAGGAGACTTAGTTCAAACCATTGAAAAGGTGAGAGACCCTTCATAAGAGGCTCAATAAAGGTGGGATTATCTACTTAAACTGTAAGGATCATGCACTATTCAGTGCAATTGTGACTGAATTGTGAATCATTTCTTAAAGCAAACAGTTGGCTTCATACAGTGAAGCAGGAATCTTCCATTTTACCCATAAAAGTTGGCAATCTGCTATTTTATTGCTGACAAGGCTGAAATCCTCCCTTTTAGCTGCCAAACTAGGAAACCCTTGAGTACAATAGCAAAGAACTGCAGTTAAATTGTTCCAGTGAAATAAAAGTCTTTTAAGCAAGCAAAATATATTATTACATTAGGAAGATGTGGCATCAGAAATAATATTGCCAAGGTGATGCAATTTAATAGATGAGTCAAACACAGTGGAGAATTGGACATCATAGAGAAAATAACTTCTGAGATAGAAATAATTTTTGAATTAAATACTAAATCAGAAGCTGAACAAGTAAATACACAGCCATGCACAATTAGGACTATACCTGATGGCATTATAGCTTAAAATGGCTTAAAAATTCTAGGTACTTTTGGAGAGATACTGAAAGCCTTTAACAATTATTTCAATGTCAGAACAAATAATATTACTGAAAGATTAAGACTCAACAGAAGAGTTCAACATTCAGGAGTAACTATAAATTATGCTATTAATTATCTCTATAGAGTCGTGGAGCAATCATAGAAATTGATGACAAGCCTTTGTCATATTTATAAAATCTCAATGGCGGCTCTTGATAAAGCCAGTCAGATGGTAAATGAAGCATAAGTCCAGAAGCAACATGGATCAATCCTAAGAGTATAAGAGCAATCTTGGCACATAAGACCAACAGAGTCCCTTCAGTTCTTAGGACACACACCAAACCACAAATGCTACATTGAGAAACAGTGGTACCAAATCGAAAAGTACTTGTCTCACAGGTACAAAGAATATTGAACAATTAAAAGTGAATACTTTATCTGTCACACAATAGGTCACTTTCTGAAATTGTGCAGAATTGGGACATGATTTAAGAAAAACTATAAATCAAAGCCACCCACGCAAAGTTAAGGAGCCTTAATGGGAGGCAATGGCCTAGTGGTATTATCACAAGACTATTATTCCAGAGACCTAGGCAGCATTCTGGGAACATGGGTTCAAGTCCTGCCATGGCAGATGGTGGAATTTTAAGTCAATAAAAATCTGGGTCTAAGAGTCTAATGATGGTCATGAAACTGTTGTTGATTTTTGGAAAAACCCAGCTGGTTCACTAATGCCCTTTAGGGAAGGAAACTATTGTCCTTCTCTGGTCATACACAGGAATGTGGTTGACTCTTAATTGCCCTCTGGGCAATGAATGTTGGTCTAGCTAGAGACACCCACATGAATGATTAAAAAGAAAAAACTAGAACAATCTACAACAGAAGAAAAACCTAAAGTGTTGTGAGGGGAATTAATGGATCTCGTCCATGCTTTTTGGCCAGTGGTCCATGGTTACCTTATAAACTTCAAGTTCAATAGCGGGGACAGTATCACTGTGTTATCGGCCAGGGAGCCTTTGTTAAGAACACACTGTTTACAGCACAACTGCATGTTCTGGAAGTGATAGACTTAAAATGAAGAGTATGCTATGAGCAATTTTCAACACAGGGGAATCCAAATAGTTGAAAGCTTATGCATATTTCACAATCAAGCATTTTCACTTTTGATTAGGGCAGCATGTCTTGACCTCAATCTTGTTCAAATGGCAGAGCAAATTAAACTCTACAAGAGCAGGAAAATCCATCCAAGGAACAACCAGTCAAGAAATCAGATAAACTACTTCATTGGGTGTTTCAAGCCAGGTGAAGTCACTGTCAGATCTGCAACTGGAAATAAGCAGTCACTTGAGTGACTGAACAGGTCTTTTCAGGATGACACCTTGTTAATAAGAGGAAAGAGCTGGAAAAGATGTCCTAAATACTGTTTGCTTTACTTCCCTGGCCAGAAAGCAACGGTTGACTGGGTTTACATCCACACAGTTGTAAGTCAATCACAAAAAGAAAGTAAAAGGTAACACTGGTCATCAATGGCGTGTGGAATGTGCACACCCTCAACAGCCAACAGATCGGACCAAAGACGTGCTCTTATCCATACAGAGCTGACTAGGTACAATGTCCAGATCACAGCTCTCAGCAAGACTCGTCTACCCACAGAGGGTCGGATCAAGGAAATCAATGCAGGTTACATTGGAGTGGACATTCAATAGAAGAACAGCACAAAGCTAGTGTAGGTTTTCCTGTCATGAATCACCCCATCAGTAAGTTGACTTGTCTTCCTAAGGGAGAAAATGACCATTTGATGGTGCTTGAACTCCCCATACATAGCAATAGGTAAGCAACTCTCAATAGTGTGAATACCTCATACAAAGACCAACCATGATGAAGCCAAGGATAAATTCCATCATAACCTCCATTCCTTAGTTTCTGCTAGATCAAGGTCAAGCGAACAAATCAGTTTTGAATATTTCAAAGCAAGAGCTGATACAGATCATCAGGTATAGTAAGGGGTCATTATGTTTTAAGCAGCATAGTCTTCTCTTGTTGAAGGTCTGCACTCATCATAAGCTCCTCATCTTCAACACTGCTTTCCAGCTTCCAGTCACAACGAGCCAATGTGGATGCAGCCCCATTCTATGCATAAGCAGCTTTTCAAATGTCATCACCAAGCACAGGTGGCAGGCAGAATGAATGTCTATCAAAAGATCTTTGCAGCTCTGACTGCTAGACTTACCACCTTCTCATCATTTCAAAGGTAAACATTAACATCTATCCCCTGTGAATGTCCCAGGGTAATAAAGAACCAGAAGAGTCTCAAGGCTCAAACAAGGAGCAATGATGGTATCGCCTCTCTGAGAAACTTAGGGGTCACCAGTGTGCCACAGAAATGGTCACTCAGTGAATTGAGGATGACTGGGTTATCTTCAAAAATATAGCTCACTCCACCATTCCAGGGACCCATGGCCTTACTTCTCAAAAGCATTGAGATTAATTTGATGAAAACAATATGATAATTCAGAAGGAACTAACAAGAAACATCTTTACCTCAATGTCAGCTTAACATTATCCCAGCATGATGCCTTCTGACGTTTCTATAGAATTGTCTATAAGTTCAAGGAAAAGCAAAAGGCTGAGCTGAATTGGAAAGCAAACAAATTTCAGTCATTTGCGGACCCCGAGAACAGATTCTATGATGCTTTGAAAGCTGTCTAAAGGCCCTAGTCTATTGGGATTCGCCAGTACTTGATACTAGAACATAGAATATAGAAACGTACAGCACAGGATTGGGCCCTTCAGCCATGATGTTGTGCTACACATGACACCAAATGAAATTAATCCCTTCTGCGTGCCACTGCTCCATATTCCTCCATTCCTTGCATATTCGTGTGCTTATCTAAAAGTCCCTTAATGCCCCTGTTGTATCTGCCTCCGCTGCCACCTTTGGCAGTGTGTTCCAGACTCATACCACTCTGTGTAAAAAAAACTTGCCCCTCACCTCTCCTTTGAACTTTCCCCCTCTAACCTTAAATGCGTGCCCTCTAGTATTAGCCATTTCAACTCTGGAAAAAAAGATTCTGGCTGTCAACCCTATCTGTATCTCATAATTTTATAGACTTCTATCAAGTCTCCCTTCAGTCTTTGCCGCTCAAGAGAAAACAACTCCAGTTTTTCTAGCCTCTTCTTATCACTCATTCCCTCTAATTCAGGCAGCGTCCTGGTAAACCTAAAGAAGTTGTGAACTGCACTTTACCCAAATAGGAGTCAAACCTACTATCTCTTTATCCAGAGTCCAACACATTATCCATCGTGCCACTGGCCCCGTGCAAATAATGACAGATATTAGTGCTCTCATTAAAAAAAACTCCAACTCCAGAAAGATGGGGAGGCCACATAAATCACATGCACACTTGACCTTCATCCAAGGACGTTTGAAAAGTTTCACAGTGGAGTGTTGATTTCAATCCGGAATCATGCGAGAAGCTCACGCAGGATTGCTGCATCTGGTACAATAAAAAAAACACTCTGCAGCCTCCTTTGAATGCAAGCACATATCAGAAATAGAGAACAAATGAGAAAAATAAAAGGAAAAGAATTGTGTCAGGATATTAAAATGTAAATGGTCTTTTTGGGACATTCAATTGAGAAGAGATTAAAAACGCCATATATCTCTCCTGTGAATTTAATAACTGCTATTTACAGAAATTGATACACAACTACCCCATAGATTTAATGGTTACAGAACAGAATTTTGCAGAATAGGTATGAAAACACCATTCTGTTACAAGGAGATGTAAGTGCCTGATATTTAAATCCCACTATGCGTCCACGCTCATGTCTTCAGAAGCCATTTGTGTGGTAAATGGGAACACTGATACTTTTGTCACCTGACAGAAACCAATTTGTTGCAAAAACCATGTATAAACAATGTTTCAGAGCAGCCTCTCAACAGTCAGTGTGGGGGAACAAAGAAACCACAGGGAGAAGAGATCCCACCCGTCAACTGAACTCAGCCTAGAATCCGCTAACAGACAGAAACGTGGGGTTTAATTTACCTACCGATTGGGGAAACCAAACCAAATCTTCACTACTGAGGTCAACTCCACCTCAACGGAAGCATCAGGCATGGTGTCGCAAGGAGTAAGCCACTCCTAATTCCAACTTTAATTTCCTCAGTAAACAAAGACAGAATTGACAGAACAGCAATACTTCCAGCTTCCATTCTCAGAAGACTCGAGAATAAACATTTTTCAAAACATTTTAAAAACTAAGCGTGCACTATCTTTTTTTAAAGAACCTGTTCTTGCGCACATATGCGAGTGTGCATCTTGTATGCTTGTATTAGTATGTGCATCTTGTTTGCATATGTGAGTATGTGCTTCTAGTGTGCAGGTGTGTGTATATCTTCTGTGTACATGTGCATATGCATCTTGTGAACGTGTGTTTGTGCATCTTGTGAGCATGTGAGTTTGTACAACATTTCTGCACGTGTCTATGCGTGCATCTAGTTTGCATGTGTCTGTGCGGTTATAATTATATTCCAGTGTTGAGAAATAAACATTTATCCATTTTTTCAAATTTTCGAGAATATATATCTAGTATTTATTTTCTTAAAAATATAGTATTCACTGAGTTAAAAACCTCTATTGCTTTAAAAAAATTCTAGATGTGGTGAGTGAAGGGAAATCATCCAACCATCTCTGCCTTGCTTGTAATGGTAAGCAGACCAAAATTGAATACAATGGTCTCAGTAAAGCACTATATAATTAAAGCAAGACATTTTTACTTAATACTCCAATACCAATTCTATCTAATTGCTAGTTTTGGCTGCATGTTAATTTTCTGTGATTCATGACAGCAACACCCAATTACCTCTGCATACCAACATTTCCTCGTCTCTCACCTTTATAAAAAATATTCTGTTTTTATTTGCTTCCTTCCAAAATAGAAGACTTCACACTTCACAACATTTTACACCATCTGCTGCGTTCTTGCCCACTCACAAATGGTATCTATCCCTTTGCTGCCTCTTTGTATCTCCTTACAGTTTATTTTTTCTAATTAACTTTCTATTATCAGCAAACTTGGATCATTGCACTTAATCCACTCATCTAGTTAGTTGGCTCAGATGGCTAGATTGAGATGCAAAACAGCATTAACAACATGGGGGTAAATGTCTGTCGTATTGGTGGTAGTTTATTGAGGCTTGTCTCCTCACTGTGCTTGATGCTTTCAACTTACGCAACCACTTCTCTCTCTTTGAAAGACAGAGATGCTTTTATCCCCCTTAAACTATGGCTAATTATCTTAGATTCCCGTTCTATCTCATTTGTGTAGATCGTAGATGGCTGAAGGACAAGCACAGATCGTGTCAACCTGTACAATGTACAGCCCGACATCCCAAAATGGGCCTGTTTATTTGTTTTCTGTCTATTAAGCAGTCCTTAATTCATTTTAACATAATCTCCACAATCCAATGAACTTGAATCTTGACCCTTATCACAACAAGTATTCTAGCTTCAGAGGTCAGCCCCAGTGTGTCTCTAGTGCGCTCTCACTAGTCCCCAGCAAACTATCACAGTCACATTAGAAAGTGTTGGCAGATAGCATCCTGACTTACTTGCCAGCCAGTATATTTTTACGTTCTTTAGTTAACAACTGCCAAAGGATATAAACTGATGACAGATCAATAACGGTCCAGAGTAAGGGTTCCACTATGGACACAACTGTGATGTTGCTGTAAATTGTGTTGCATATATTTCCTTCAAGTTTCCACTAAAACTCATTTGCAAATCGCCCAAAACACAATCTGTCATGAACCAGTAGAATTATTTTAAAGCATAATTTAGAGACAAGTGGTGCTTCAGAAACATTTTCCTTCCCCAATTAAAAGTAATAACTTAAGTTTGATTAATACAGATGAAAATAAGTTTATGAGAATAAATGAGCATTTTCATTCTCAGAGTCAATCCATCAACAGTAAATAAACTGTAAGAAATTAGACCCTAATTAAATGATACCTTTTAGAATAGGTATAGAAATACTTATTAGGAATTGATATGTATAGCAGATGCTTTCTCAGAACAGCAAATGTTTTCTTTTGTTCTGCAAAAACACACAAAAAAAAACAGTCCCTGGAAATGTCAAGGACTCTTAGTTTCAGGTTTCCATTTTGGACGGCTGGAGTGTTGTGTAACTGGGGGACTATAACTGTCGAAATTAATCCCAAAACAATAAAACCATAACTATCTACAACCAAAACAATCATCTAGAAAAAGTATTGCTGTCAGCATCAGTCTGGGAGACAGTTGCTAATGGCCATGTCTTGTGTAGGTTGACTACATGGAAGGGCATTGGAAAAGGTAAGGAGAAAGGAAAAGCTCAATTGGCTGTGAAGAAGGCTCCGAGAAAACAGAGTCCACAGAATCGTGAACTTTCTCAACTCACTGATGTCATCTACAAAAACTGGAGCAAGAAGCCACTATGCCAGACTGAGGCTCCTGAGACCCCATGAGGCAATGTATTTAATCACCATGCGCTAACCATTGTCTCATGGGACAGAGACTGCCCTCGTGTGGTGGATAATTTGATTACAATGGACATGGACTATTTAGACACAGCTCCTCTGGAACATGTTCAAGTGCTCTTTCTCATTGTTTCCTATGGACAAGACAAGTAAAGAACATTGCAACATAGGGAAGCCAAATAAAGGAAGAGGGCAGTTTACTCATTGAAAGCTATTTGAAGACATCTCATTCATCAATTGAACGGACAAGAAAATATACCGAGTGTCACTGCTCAACCAAGCATATATTTCACAAAGCTCTCCGAGGCACTTTCCAATTCCATAATGGACCACTTTTCACACAGTTTGGAGATCCAAATTTCTGCATCTCACTCAGAAATGCCTCACTAAAAAAGAATCAATATTGTACACACAAGCGTGGATAGTTATTCACTACTTTGGTAGCAATTCAAAATAAAATATGCCGGCAATGTGTGGAAATAATAAAATGCTTCTACCCTTACATGGAGTGACTAAAGAAACTGTCTCTGAAAAGCAGAAACAGTTAAGGAGTGATATTATAATGCAATTCTAAGTCAGAAGCTGGCCTGCAGCCCCTAGAGGGTAGGTTGGCAGGTGAGGGGGTATAAAATGGGGCATTATGCCTTGCTGTCATTCTTGGCAGCTACATCTCTCTCCCATTCTACTGCAATCTTTCCAGCATTGGAGAAAGCATAGGAGGTCCAACAAAGTATGAACAAAACAGAAGTTGCTGGAAAAGTTCAGCAGGTCTGGCAGCATCTGTGAAGAGAAAACCAGAGTTAACATTTCGGGTCTGGTGACCCTCAGTACTTCTGAGGAAGGGTCACCAGACCTGAAACATTAACTCTGATTTTCTCTTCACAGATGCTGCCAGACCTGCTGAGCTTTTCCAGGAAATTCTGTTTTTGCTCCTCATTTACAGCATCCGCAGTTCTTTTCGTTTTTATCCAACGAAGTATGAGTTTCATCTCATTACTATTGGGATTTTACCCATGGCAATGGGAAGCTGGTGCCATGTTTCTAGTTGGCAGGTTTCACCAGATGAGCTGGTGGTCGATCAAGGGTCGTGGGAGTGCCATATATAGGAATCCCCTGTGCTCATTGGTGGTTCCAGCATATATCTCCTACCCTCGTATTCTCCCTCTCCCATTGCCCTGATCATCTTAGTCCCCATTCTACCCTCAGTAACTGCCTCCAGATAGGGTCTGCCCTGAAAAAAATCTCTAAGAACACCTTCTGCAGCGTCCATGACTCCTGGTGGCACATATAGCAGCTGGCCATTTGATTGGCCTAAGCAACTCTCAGAGACAATACATTCTTATGAATAGGACAGAGGATCCACTTTACAGCAACTATTGGCTTCCAAACCACTTGTAAATGGCTGTGGCAAACTGGAGTGAGCCCAGCTCTGACACTGTTGTCAGGGTTGTTGCAGGTTTCCACTTTCTGTGAAAAATTGAGTCCTGTGAGGAGATTGCAGACAATAAATCATGGGACATTGCTTCCACTGGCAGCAAATGTCAACAGCTAAAGGAGAAGCTAATTGCCAAGAAGAGTCAAGCTAAGATGAAGAAAAATGAACTTCCGTGTTAGTTATTCTTACCTGAAATACACTGCCTGAAAGCATGGTGAAAAAACGTTCAGTAATAATTTTCAAAAGAGCATTGGATTGATACTTGAAAAGAGAAACATTTGCTGAGCTATGGAGAAAAGGAAAGGGGATGGTGCAAAATGCATATCTCTAATAAAATGAGCTGAATGACCTCCTGTGTTGTATGGTTGGAGAATCCTATGATTCAATATGCTTTCATCTTCTTGCTCAAAGTCGAGGCCTGGAAACCTTTCTGCTCATTATAACTTGGCAGCAATTGTTCACAGCATTTCAGGGCCCCTGCAGTCTTTTAGATTGAAGAAATCATAATGTCTGGAACTGCAGAATCCTTCTACAGATCCATACAAATTGTCTCCTTGGGATATATCGATGCCACATTAGGGTTGATTCACTGATGAAAACCTCAGCTTGTAGATTGGCCAGCATTAGAGGAACTGTCTGATCTCCATTGCCTTTGAAATGAAATCACAAGTCAGCTGCAATGCTACTCCAAACTCAACATAAGTGTCAGTCAATAGCCTCACCCTGTCCATTTGGCAAACGCCAAGATCATGAATGAAACAAATCTTGTCAGGTCTAATCTTACACTGCTTTGATTTGTAACAATCATTTCATGTTCCACCCTTAAAAGGCCTCAATATTCACCTCAGCCTGCATTGAAACTATCAGGTCATTACAGCATCATTTTAAATAGGATGAAGAAAACAAAATAACCTTCATGCATATGAAATATACAAGTTGAGAACCAGAAGAAAAATTTATGAAAACCTTCAAACAAGTGCCCAATAAAATGGCTACCTATGACAGGAATATTAGCAGATCTTGGCTTGTCCACAGGAAATCTTGAATGATAGAGTGATATGCTGCAACCGTGCCTGTAGGATTACCCAGGATTCTTCAATATTAAGCCAATCATGAGAAATCATTGGAGAATAGTTTCCACGGCAACAGTGTTTGGTCACATGAACTGGTGCCAGTTTAGAGCATTTTTGGTGAAGATGGAGATAGTATCCATTATTTAAAGACATGACATTTTCCAAAAGAGTTCTTCCACTGAAAATTGATAAGACCTTAAAGTGACTTGCCTGTTTATTTTGAGCTGCCAAGTTGTGAATCTTATGCCTCTTACACAGCACCTGAAAATGTTATGTAACACCTGAAAAGATCCTGAGTTGCCAGAAGAAATTGATTTTTTAACATTTAACAGTACTTTTAGAATATATCAACAAAAAAGGTGGTAATACTGGGAGATCTGGAGATGCGGGAAGCATATTGTACATGTTAGCAATGATATTCCAGAGGGCTCCTCTGAGAATTCAGACGTGTGAAGATTCATCATTCTCAGAATAAATTATTTTGCATATTTTTAAGGCGGCGTGATGTTGGCCACTGGGGAGAAAAAAAGAGTGAAACAGCTGCAAAATATTTTTGACACATTGGTGCCACGTACATGTGAGTCCACAGTATCCTGCATATGAACTCATTTGCGTCACTATTCCAGTGCTTAAAAAGATTTGCTGAATTTGTTTGCATGAAGTCAGTCAAATTCTTTCCCTCCTTCCACACTGTCAGCATTGACCCCATTCACTGCAGAACATATGACACTGTCTTCTGCTCCTAATGCAGCACCTACCTTACCAGAACTGCTTTCATTTCCCAATAATGTCGACCGCCTTTTACAAATCGGTGGCACTATTCCAGTTCGAAAGGCACACCCACCTCACCAAGTGAGCACCCAGCATTATCCCATTTTCAAATTTAATTTATTCACTCGTGGAATATCAGCGTCGTTGGCTGGCCAACATTTATTACCTGTCCAGGCTGCCCTGAGTGGCTTGCTAGGCCATTTCAGAGGGAAGTTGAGAGTCAACCACATTGCTGTGGGTCTGGAGTCACATGTCGACCAGCTCAGGTAAGGATGGTAGATTTCTTTCTCTGAAAGACATTTGTGAGCCAGATGGGTTTTTACTGGCAATTGACAATGGTTTCATGCTCGTCAGCAGATTCTTAATTCCAGTTTTTTTGTTATTTTTTGGTATTGAATTCAAATTCAGAATAATGTCCTGCCAGCAGTGGTAGTGGAGTCAGATACTTTAGAGACTTTTAAGCGACTCTTGGATAGGCACATGGAGGATAGTATAATGTAGGGTATGCAGGGTAGTTTGATCTTAGCAGGATAGTAGGTCGGCACAACATCATGGGCCGAAAGGCCTGTACTGTGCTGTACTGCTCTATGTTCTAGAACATTAGCTGAGTTTCTGGATTAATAGTCAAGTGATAATTACAACAGACCATCAATTCCCTTGAATTACAAACTGTAGGTGAGGACAGGCAGACAGTGAGGATCTTGTCAACACATGACACTGATGTTATGCATTTCATGGAAATGAGTCACGTTTAGAATGTAGTGAGTACTGAGAATGCAGGATAGCTCCAACTCTGATTCTGGACAATTTGCACCTGCCTGACATCTCACCCAGGTATTGGTGCATTGCATTCATCAGCCACTAGTCACCTTTCCTACACTCACCAATAAGTGACCCCATGCCATCCATTTCCAGGCGAAGAAAATTTCAGAGTTTCCAGAAGTAGAAGCAGGAAGAGGTCAGCGTTCATAATGTCATAATGGCCCTTGACCTCACTGTACCAAGCACCAGCTGAAATACTGTCATTTACAGGATAGACTCGAGGAGTCTGCAATGGAAGACTCACTCGACACTAATGCACAACAGCATGGACAAAGAAATGGGATGGAAAAGGAAGCAACTTGTCTATAGAACATCTCACATCCTAGCTCTTCAGCAAGAGGCATACTAGTAAATAAAGATCTTGATAGCACCACCAGTAAGGAAATGAACACCAGAACTTCTTCAGTGTATTGGGAAGCCAACCAGCAACCTTGTGTGCAATGGTAAGGACCATGGAGGAGTCTAGCTGTAGCCTGTTGGCCGTTGAGTGGTGGCCCATTGATGTGCTGCAGAAAGGGTCTATTTCAGACAATCTGTCCTCACTAACTCAGGCAGCTGGCCAAACTGCTCAGCCTTGGTCTTCTTCATACCTTCTTCATGTTCCATCTTTGGCGGATGCAGAGCTTGGCTCCTGCAAAACTTTGCCTTGGCTCTCAGTTCTTGTACCTGAATTCTCAGATATCCCCTGTCTCTGAGGAGCCAGCTTGAGTCCAGCTGGACCAGGCTGGAAGGCCAGAATGGATTGGAAACTGACTCTGCATGAGAGAATCATGACTAATGCTGAAAAACTGAGCACATACCGGATGAATATTTAAGGAATTGAATTCCTCATTGTTTTAGATGATGGCTGGTTCTTTGTGAGGCCCAGGCAGGATACAGCAAATATCATAAGTAGTGCCTCACACCTGGGGAAACACAGAATTGTGGGTAAATCAGAGAGCTGTCACCTCCTAATCAACCACACGCATTCAGACTATATCATTTTGGGAATATGGTGCCTTGGGACTGTACTGCATTGGGAATCATAGAATCCCAACAGTGTAGAAACAGGCCCTTCGGTCCAACAAGTCCACACTGACCCTCAGAGCACCCACCCAAACCCATTCACCTATCACCCACACATCCCTGAACACTACAGGCAATTTAGCATGGCCAATCCACCTAGCCTGCACATCTTTGGGCTGTGGGAGGAAACCAGAGCACCCGGAGGAAACCCACACAGACACGTGGAGAATGTGTAAACTCCACACAGACAGTCGCTTGAGGGTAGAATTGAACCCGGATCCCTGGTGCTGTGAGGCAGCAGTGGTAACCACTGAGCTACCGTGCCACCCCACGAACTGTGTTGCTTACAATTGCTGATGAGGGAAGTGTTCACACAATTTCCATGTCAACCCACCAAGGGATGGTTTCATACCAGGAATGTTCAAAATGCGCATCCAAACCCTGCAACCCAGCTCCTGAAGCCAAACAACTCAGTTCAATTTGTATTTATATTTCTGGCCTGTGCTGTTTGATGATTATCAACCAATTAGTTTGAAGGGAGCCATTATAGTCTCTGGCAGATGAATGTAGTGCTTTGGGACTATAGTACATTGGGAATATAGCACATTGGGACTGAAGTGCATTGGGAATGTAGTGTATTGGGACCGTAGTGCATTGGCAAATGTAGTGCATTGGGATTACAGTGCATTGAGAATGTAGTGCATTGGGAATGTAGTGCATTGAAACTGTAGTGTATTGGAAATGCAGTGCATTGGCAAAAGTAGTGCATTGGGACTCTAGTATATCGAGAATGTAGTGCATTGGGAATATAGGGCATTGGTATATGCCCTTCTAGTAAGAGAATTTATTACTTGCTTAA
The DNA here is from genome assembly GCF_021869965.1 of Rhincodon typus. Taxonomy (NCBI): domain Eukaryota; kingdom Metazoa; phylum Chordata; class Chondrichthyes; order Orectolobiformes; family Rhincodontidae; genus Rhincodon; species Rhincodon typus. Next base: position 50,737,750 of record NC_063347.1, on the reverse strand, counting down.
TGACTCCAGGGGCAGCAAACAGACCGATGTGGCTGATATTGCCTATCACAACCTGGCATCAGTCAAAACAAAAGAAGTTCAGGGCCACCACTTCCACTGCCAAAGGGTCAAACTATGTGATGCTTGGCATTTTACTCCAATTCCTGCTGTACAGCAACATAAGTCAGTGTCGACCCTAAAGCACAGCTTCCTCAGATACTGTCATGTTGAGAAAAGACATTGTGCAAAACAACCACGTACTGTAATGCTTAGCTTCCTCTTGTCTCTGCCGCACACTGCTGTTGTGGCAACTTCTCTGACAAGTCCAGCATGTATTCACTTTTCCCAGTACTCCCACTGCAAGAGAAATGACAAAGATCAGCTGCAGCTAAAAGTTGGTTTTCCTACGGGGACAAAAAAACCCAAAAAAATCTCCAGCACACTGCGTGCTGGCTCTGAGGGAGCTGGATCAGTGTCAAGCACTCTCCACGTGTAAATAAAGGGTGACTTGGTGACGGGATACCAGCCTCTGAGGGGTTATTTCAGTGGTGACGAGAGTAAAGCATGCTCCTGAAGAAGTTCGCTTGCAACAGTAGTCTTTGAGTAAGGGTAAGCATTTCTGGCATCATGCCAGTATTTGGGAAGCTTGACTCCTTCAATCCTGTCATTGAAGAGTCAGCCCATTTTATGGAACGACTACGTTATTTTTCTAGACAAATGACATTGGGGCAGATGAAAAGCAATTTGTAATTCTCCTAACAGGTTGTGGTCCCGTAGCTTTTTCCATTATTAGAAGCCTAACTTTCCCTGAGGTGTCAGATACAAAAACCTTTTAAGAGTTGACGGATTTAGTTAAGGAATATTATGAACCCAAGCCTTCTTTAATTCTGAGACATTTTCAGTTTTACGCAACAATTCGAGAACCAGGGGAATCCGTATCAGGATTTTTGACTAGGGTGACTGGCAGAAGCATGTGACTTTGGTTTAACTCTCATGAGATGCTGAGAGACTGTTTACTATGTGGAATTAATGATGTAACCATGTAAAAGCACCTATTAGCTGAAGCCCAACTGGACTTCAGATAGGCACTACAACTGGCTTTGTCATTAGAAAATGCAGCAAGTGAAGCATATGAGTTACAGGGTATTCCAATGGAAGTGGACACCTTCATCAGTCCAACTGAGCTTGGGGAACATCACTTGAGTGAAGGCAATTCCATAGCCTCACTTGCAACATATCCTGAACAGAGGCTTCTAGGGCAGCCCATAGCAAAACCCCAAAACAAAACCAAGCAGTTAAAATTTTCTTCAGGATCCAGGCCAGCAAATCATTAAAGTTACTGCCGGTATGTGGACTCAAGATAGCAAAAGAGTCCCATTCGATCTAAATGGAGTAAGACAACACATAGGCCGGAATCCAGTAGAGTGCACACCCCAGAAAGTGGACCTACATGTGGCTTGGAACAGTTAAATTGCTTAGCAATATCCAAATCAGAACTAACCAAAATAAACGTCTGATTACATGATCACCCAGTTCTACTGGAGGGAGAAACAGCACCGCCATTTCAGTGATCACAGAACCAGTTATTAACAAAATTTGCTCTGGACTCCAACCCTAAAGATTGTGCAAGACCACGGCTATGTTGAGAACCTATTCTGGGAAACTTTATGCGTTAAGGGTACAACTTTGGTTCTGGTCTCTTATGAGAAGCAGCTGGTTCAGTTACCACTGATTGTAGTAAAAGCCTCAGGCCCAAGCTTGATGGAGTGAAATTGGTTGAGAAAGATTCACCTAGATTGGTTCTATATTTTTTGATTAAAAAATGGCTGCCTGAATGACGTCCTAATTAAATGACTGGAGGTTTTTCAGGAAGGTCTGGGGACTATCAAAGTGGCCAAGGCCACCTTGCATGTTGACCGGGAAGCAATTCCCCGATTCTGCAAGGCCCACGCAGTGCCTTATTGGTAAAAGTAGAGGCAGAAATCAGGGGGCTGGAAAGCGAAGGCATCACCAATCCAGCCCAATTTGTGGAATGGGCAGCACTGGCCATACCAATTAGGAAGCCTGACAGGTGGGTTCACCTTTGTGGGGATATTAAACAAACCGTAAATCATTTTTTGCAGCTGGATAAATACACAATACCATGCATACAGGATTTATACATAAAGCCATAGGGGGCTGTCCTTCACAAAACTGAACATGACCTGTGTGTACTTGCAATTGTAATTAGATGAGGATTCCCAGAAGTATGCTACAATTAATACCCATAAGGGTGTGCACCAATGTACATGTCTGCCATTTGGGATATCATCAGGTAGTGCAATTTTTCGGCGGATGATGGAGAACATTTTACAAGGTCTACCCCAGGTCGCCATTTATCTAGGTGATGTGCTAATAACAGGCAAGACCAATAAAGAGCACTTACACAACTTGGACGTAGTATTCAGACATTCCTCCCAGGTGAGAAGGAAAAATGTCTGTTCCAGATGCCCCAAGTGACCTACTTGGTTACAGAGTGAACGAGACCGGGTTACACCCATTGGAAGATAAAGTGAGGGCGGTGAAAGGTGCCCTGGCACCCATGTCTGCACCAGAGCTTAATTCTTCCCTTGGCCCAGTGAATTATTACAGAAAGTCCATACATAACCCAGCCACACTCCTGACACCTTTGCATTAACTGTTAGGAAAGGGTCAGCTTTGGAAATGGTCACATAGCAAAGCCTTCAGGGAAGAGAAGAAACAGTTATTATCCACCATAGTGTTGGCACACTATGATCCCAAGCAGGATCTGGTACTGATATGTGATGCTACCCCCTAAGGTGTCAGGGTAGTATTAGCTCCTAGCTGGCCCCATGGAGAGGAATTCCCAATAGCATATGCATCCATGACTTTGCCGAAGGGAGAGCGTAAATATCCCCAGATAGAAAAGGAAGGTTTGGTGGTCATTTTTGGAGTCAGGAAGTTCCACCAATACCTTTACAGATGTAAATTTGTAATAATAAGAGACCACAAATTCCTGCTGGATCTTCTGAAAGATGACAAGGCAGTGCCGCTCACAGCTTCAGGCCAAATCAGCGGTGGGCTCTAATATTAAGTGGATATAATTAGAAATTGGAACACTGTCTGGGATGCCAGGTAGCAAATGTGGATGCATTAAGCCATCTTTCACTGGCAGACACACCACCGGTGGTACCGCCACTGGAAGAATCAGTAATGGTTTTCAATCTTCTGGGCACACTTCCAGTCACGGCTGACAATATCAGACTTTGGATGCAGAGAGATACTGTGCTGGCAAAACTGAAACAGCTGGGGGTAATGGAGGAAACTGAAGGGCCATCACAACCAGAACTGAAATGTTTTTGGACCTGGAGAAACCAGATCACTGCAGAGGACAGCATATTATTATGGGGAGCAAGAGTAATTGTTGCCACAAAACTAGCTGAAGTCCATCAGGGTCATCCAGGAGTTTCCAAAATGAAGATATTGGTGAGACATTATATTTGGTCGCCAGAATTGGATGCAGGCATAGCCGTGTTGGTGGGGCAGTGCCCAGAGTGCCAATAAGGACAAAAATTACCTCCAGCAGATCCCCCTGCATTCATGAGAATGCCCAGGTAAAGCCTGGACTCAGTTACACATCAACTATGAAGGTCCTTTCATTGGCTCAACATTCTTAGTCATTGTGGATGTCCACTGAAAGTGGCTGGATATGCATAAGCTCATTCGCCAAACAACACTTAGAAAACTGAGCACATGTTTTGCAATTCATGGACTCCTGGAAGTGTTTATCATGGATAACAGCTATCATTTGCCGGTAGGGAATGTGACTATTTCCTAAAGTTAAGTTGTAGTCATCACAGAAGGACAGCTCTATATCATCCATCATCCAATGGTCTGGTGGAAAGAGCAGTCCAAACTTCTAAGGCAGGCTTAAAGAAATAGCCTAGAGCTTCACTCAATACCAACTGTTCCGGTTCCCATTTGATTATCGGACCACCCCTCATGCAACTACAGAGATGGCTTCAGCAGAGTTACTAATGGGGAGATAACGCTACCCCAGGCTAAATCTGAACTTCCTGAACCTTAGTGTGGAGGGTGAAACGGCATCAGGAACACTAATGCCGGTCATAAGACTGCTGTAAGCGAGAAAGACAGGTTACTTTAGGGGAAAAAGTTTGGTGCCAAAGCTACAGAATGCATGAGAAAGAGGTGTGGTTGATGAGAGGTTGGGTCCCATGACGTATAAAGTTCAGGTGGGTGAGGTGGTCTTGAACAAGCATGTAGACCACATGAAAGCTGCAGGAGCGAAACATAGCCAGCCCCTCACAACAGGCGGAAAGGCTGTCAGAGCCCATGGATTCTTCCCCTCCACCTAGCATTGTGAGACATTGGGTGGCACGGTGACACAGTGGTTAGCACTGCTGCCTCACAGCACCAGGGAGCCAGATCGATCCCAGCCTCAGGAGTTTGCATGTTCTCCCTGTGTCTGTGTGGGTTTCCTCCGGGTGCTCCGGTTTCCTCCCACAGTCCAAAGATGTGCAGGTTAGATGGATTTGCCATGCTAAATTGCCTGTAGTGTCTAGGGTGAGAAATGCAGTGATAGGGTAGGGTAGGGTGAGGTGGGTCTGGGTGGGGTGCTGTTTGGAGGGTCAGTGTGGACTCAATGGGCCGAATGGCCTGCTTCCACACTGTAAGAATTCTGTGAAACCTCGGAATCTGAAACGGTCACAGCAGATGTCACAGCCTTGATGCCTTTACCACCTGAAGAAGGGGATGAATTTCTTCTGAGACACTCCAGGCACAAGAGACAGGGCTACGATCTGGTACATGCCGCCCATATCAAAGGCAGAGTTGGAGTAGCCTGACCTGGTGCTAAAAGACTCCAGGAGGATCAAAAAAAAAAACTCGGCCTATGTCCTTGGACTCAGAGGGGGAGGGATGGAGTGATTGTAACAAGGTCAGCCAAGGGGGACATCTGACAATATGAGTTCCCTGATTGGGGCTGTTAACCTGGTCCAATCAAGGAGCCCTAGCTGATAGATATGAACAGGAGCGTCAGAGGTTCTGCTTGCTCTGAGGGAGATGGATCAGTGTCAGGGACTCTCCACGTGTATATAAAGGGTGACTTGGTGACGGGATACCAGCTTCTGTGCAGTTATTTCAGTCATAAAACTCTTCCTTCCCTAAAGCCATGACTTGTGTTTCTTCCTCCAGAATTATCCGAGGACTAAAATATATGGCCAACATGAGAAGGCTCATGTTAATTGCTGAGCAACTGAACGTTGACTTCATTAGGCTTTTCTAAAATATGTTTTAAATTGTTGTGACACTGGCAAAGCTTCATTTATTATGTATTCCTAGTTGGCTTGATATGATGGTGTAAGTGTTGAGGGCTGATAGTCAACTGCATATTGGAGGTGTCAGCCAAACTAAGTAGGAGGAAGCAGATTCTGTTCTCTGAACCACATTCCTTGTTGCCTCATGTACTTATCCAGTTTCTGTTTTTATGCCTGTGTACAGAGAAATGCTAAATTTCCAACAGAACGGAGAATCATTTTAACACACAGTGATGGAGTGAATGAGCACTGCAATTCATCAAAAATCATTGCTACGTCCACAGAGTGAAGGAGTTAGATGTCAGAAATTACTTTCTCATGCAAACTGTGAAGGATGATTCAGCTGGCAGCTGTATGTTCAAGTCAGGGTGTTATTAATAGGCCAAATAAATGAGTAATCAGCCTGAGGGGGAGATTGAGTAATCAATATCAGTGAATCACGTTCATGGGACAACCTCTGACCTGCTCATGGCAGATGCTTCTTGATTGTTTCCACAGACAATACATTAGAAAAATGAAGTGATTTATTTTGTTTGTCAAGCGAGGAACAGAATGCATGGCATGCAAAAATTAAGAAATCCAATTCTGAAAATCCAAAGAACAAAAGAAAGAGAAAACTTTTAATGGAATAGCCAAGTGAATAAACACACATTCTTCTCTCTGGAGCGTTATCCAACTAACTGCTTTATTTCTTCCTGTCACGGTTTATGTTCATTTTGAAAGCAGTTGTAGGGAAAAGGGCCTACCCATCACCAGAATGAATGTTATGTTTGTTCCATATACCCAAGAGCATTTAATTTAATACAAGCATTTTGTAGTTCTTTTTACTTCTTGCAATGTCTTATTTAATTGAAAGCTCCTTTTTGAACTTGTTATTGCAATATCCTGTCTCACAATAAGCTTCTTTTTTCTCTGAAGTCATTGGAAAGTGACAGACAGACCACAGAAAGAGAGAGAGAAAAAAAATAAACAATTGCACAAAGGTTCACATTCAGAAATTTTCATGGCAGGGTCAGTTTACATTACAGTTTAGTATTGTTGTAAGAGGCAGTTGACCAGAAAGGATTAATATGAAGCTTTTATATAGATGCACCCACTGAGATAGATAGGACAGTCTCTGGGAGGCACTAATCAGTTTGCTAATTGTGTTGTTTTAACTGTTGACAACCACATAACTTAGGTTAGAATTGAAGGTATGTACGCCTTCTATCAGTGTAATTTAGTTCATCCAATCTTACTCTTAACTTGCTATCTTACTAATCAGGTAATAAACTTGCTTCTTACTTAAAAAGCTGACTATTCCGCCAAGACTAACATATAGTCACCCGTCACCACTTAATATAAGCAAGCCTTAACCATTACTAGAAGTGAAATTGGCCTCTAGCCAGACAGGATCCCAGAAGAACTGGGTACTATCTGTAAATATCTCTTCTAACAAGTGCCGCAAATGTGCTGTTTCTCATTCTCCAGTAAGAAATAGTTAAACCATGACTATGCCCAATGCATGATGGCTTCAATCTATTTACCGATTAATAACTATTTTTGGCAACATGCTGGCTGAATCATGGCTATTGAAATGTTTACTTCCTTTCTTCTGAAGAGATTAATCATGATGAGTGTGATTTTCCCTGCTTTTTTTAATAAAATGTGGGGGTGAACGTGTTGGATGGTGACTAACATGCCAGTCTCACGACCAAGAGAACCTGACCTAACATGTGGTAATCAGCTCATTGCAAGATGAACGGCAAAACAAAGTGAGTTTCTTGACTTATCTCAAGCCTTGACACTGGGGTTTAGGATTGTCAGAACCTTCAGTCAATCCAGGCTACTCCTTGGGGGATCCAACGGTGAGAATATAACAATTTTATATTCTCTTCAAGGGGTGAGGGGCATGGAAGAGAGGGTTTGAGAGTTTAGAGGCAAGGTCAGGGGAGTGGTTTTCATTGGTCAACCCCTTGCCCTGTCATCCATGCCTCTGATTGCCCCCAGTTTGGGGTTAATATAGCATCCGTGCAGACCCCCTTTCCACACCAAATCGCCCACCACCAACCCCAGCCCAGCAGGCAGGCTGCCATCGTTTCTGAATTGGGAAACTATCCACTTTTCTCACCGGTCAAGAAGACAGATATTTGGAGAATTGGCTATCACTGAACTACACCAACTGCCGGAGCAGGGCCTGTGACATGAAGGTGAGTGTGACCATCCTACACCAGAAGTGATCATATACAACCAGCTCTTTCCAAGGAACCACTGGGGACTTGGAACCTCTCAGTCGCTCATTCACAAATGCATCAAGTCTGTTAACTGATGCAATGTGTGCCAGATTACAGTGTTTTGCTTCCCCATGACAGGCTTGGCTACTTTCCCATTATGTTCACAGTGAAGAACAACTCTGGCTTGACCTGCTTAAAAACTACAGTTTAAAGATTCACCAGGGATCCCAGGATATCCCAGCAGTGGTGAGTTCCTCCGCCTAACATAAGTAGCAATGTTAGGCTGGAATAGGACAAGTGAGCTGCCACAGATGCATGGTACATATTTACTGGGTTTGGGATGAATGCGTGAGAAAATTCAATTGTCCTCACAGAGAGAAAACCTCGATGAACCTTGCCAAAAATAACACATAGTCAATTTCTGGTAAGATCCAGTCCATTGGCTCGATATGTCTGGGGTTGGAAGGATCTAAATGGGAGATGATGTAGGTAGGCAGATTGTTTGGGGATGTTCAAAGCCAATGGAGATGACAGGAGGGCGAGCAAGAAGACAACATGTACATTTGTGTTCTACCAAATACTTCCTTGGTTGCTGGAGATGGAAGTTTTGGCCTCGCCCCAGGAGCAATCACAGTCTTCACTGGCAAAGTCCAGGATTCTGCCTTCATAGTGGGTCAGGGGCCAAACACTGGGTGCCCCCATCTTGACTCTTTCTGCCCTAGTATGGCTGTCATCTCCTGCAATGTGATGAAGGGAAGGATTGAATGAGATATAAGTGGGTGGTATGGCTGTTAGTGTTGGTGCAGGTGGGGGTATGCTAGTGAGGTGTCCCAAGTCACTGAGTGGAAAGTGCAGAAAGCATGTACGGTTAGTAATGTGGGTGCATGGAGTGCATGACAGTGAGTGAAGGAAGATGTTGCATGGTGCAGTGCAAGTGGTAGAGCATGAGCCTTGGTCAGAGGTGGGTGCAGAGACAGAGGGAATGTGAAGTAGCAGAGCAAAACTGGTGGAACAGGGAATGTTATTGTCCTTTTTTCTATACTGCTGGATGTTTCTCAGGATAGTTGAGACTGTGCTTATTTCAGCAGCAATCTTAGGCCAGGTTGGCAGTGTCTGGTGTTGTGGTCTCCTCTGTCAGTCCCAGGGAAAGAGTGTGGTCCTCCTTTGTACCATTTGGTACACCAGGCCTCAAGTCCTTGTCCACAAAGTGGACCATCAATTTCCCTTTATCTACCATGTCAGGGACAAAAGCATCAAACCACCCACTGCAGCTCTGGACTGACGGTACTTAACCAGGACCTTTTAAATATCACACCAGTCTGCCAGCAATCCTGGGAGGTCCCAATAGTGGTGAATAGTGAGTGGAGAATAGGACAATTGGGGTGTTTCAGGGATACAGTGCATAGTTAATGAGGTGAGTTTGGAATGATAGCACAAGAAAACTCAATACATTTTGTAAGGTATAGCAATGAAACTCGCCAAAAATGTAGCCAATTTCCGGTAAGCACAGAGTTTCAATTTAAAGAAATTGAAAAGCTTAATAAGATTGATTGACTCCTTCCTGAGAAGTGGACCCATATTAAGAGAGAATGGCCAATACTGTCAAGGGAGGGGAGGAGAACATATATTAAATGGTGGTAAGATTTTGGTTGCACTTTTTGCTGCCCTTCTCTCCATATCTTGTAAGAATAGGTTTGTGCTCATCATAACTGACCAACTATCTACTATTCACACCTACTATTCACACCTACTATTCACGCCTACTTTGGAATCTGTATCATTCCCCAACTACCATTACCACTCCTTTTGACTTTTTCTCCAGGCCATCAAAACCTGGTCCACTCATTCCTCATCCTCATTTGCCAACAGCGTACAAGCTATAATTTTCCAGCCACTTCAGCCCTGAAACAAGCTTGAAATAATAGGAATGTTTCTGTCTCCACAATTGCTACCACACCTGCTGACTTTCTCCACCATTTTCCATGCTCCTTTCAGATATGCAGCATTTGCAGTCCTTTGCTTTATCCTTGATATGGCATTTGCAGGCACATCAATTACACTTCAGCTACAAATTGACTTCAACTGGACTGTTTTCTTGATGATGGAACAATAAAGTTAAAACTGTGAGCTATTTATCAGTGCATGTTGTTATTATGGGATAGTTTTTCCCCATTACTGCTATGCTCAGAGGGCCATTGCACAATGCAATTATTTTGGCTGGCTCACCCAGTCAGAAGACAATTTGAATGTCTTGGTCTTATTTGCCTGGTTCTGGAACTCAGGCTGGAGTGCTGACAGACAGCTCACCTGTTTGAGAAGTGTGAATTATATACCAAAACTCATACACTTAAAAGTGAGTTATCTCTTAAAGTGAGGTGTACAGAATTTTTCCTCTACGTGGACACTGTGAAAACTTCCCTCATGCAAAGTAAATAGAGTCATACAACCAATCACATCAACTGCGCTCCCAAACTAAACTAGTCCCATTTTAGATCATAGAATCCCTACAGTCCGGAAACAGGCCCTTCAGCCCGACAAGTCCACACTGACCCTCAGACATCCCACTCAGATCCATCCCCCTATAACCCATCTAATCTACACATCCCTGAACACTATGGGCAATTTAGTGTGGTCAATCCATCTAGCCTGCTCATCTTTGGACTATGGGAGGGAACCAGAGCACCCAGAGGAAACCCATGCAGACACAGGGAGAATGTGCAAACTCCACACAGACAGTCGCCCAAGGGTGGAATTGAACCCAGGTCCCTAGCACTGTGAGGTAGCAGTGCTAACCACTGAGCCACTGTACCACCACTTGTTTGTGCTTAGCATATATCCCTCCAACCTTTCCTATTCATGTACTTATCCAAATGTCTTCTAAATGTTGTAGATGTACCTGCATCCACCACTTTCTCTGGCAGTCATTCCACACACGAGCCCCTCTCTGTGTAAAAAAGTTGCCCCTCATTTCCTTTTTAAATCTTTCTCCTGTCACCTTAAAAATATGCCATCTGGTTTTGAACTCTTCCACCCTAGGGAAAAGACCCTTGTCATTCATCTAGTCAATGCCCCTCATAGAGTCGTAGAGTCATACAGCATAGAAACAGACCCTTTAGTCCAACCAGTCCATGCCAAACATAATCCCAAATAAACTAGTCCCATCTGCCTGCAACTGGCCCATATCCCTCCAAACTTTTCCTATTCATGTACTTATCTAAATGTCTTTTAAACATTATAATTGTACCCACATCCACCATTTCCTCAGGAAGTTCATTCTACACACCAACGAGCTCCTGTGCAAAAATTTGCCTCTCATGCCTTTTTTAAATCTCTCTCCTCTCACCTTAAAAATGTGCTCTCTAGTCTTGAAATTCCCCATCCCAGGGAAAAAGACAAGTAACATTTATTCTTTCTATACCCCTCATTATTTTATAAACTTCTTTAAGGTCGCCTCTCAACCTCCAGTGGAAAAAGTCCCAGCCTATCCAGTCTATTTTTACATCTCAAACCCTCCATTCCCAGCAACATCCTGGTGAATATTTTCTGAACCCTCTCCACTTTAACAATATCCTTTCTATTACAAGGCAACCACAACTGCACACAGTACTGCAGAGTATTAGCTTTGTTTACTTTTCAAACAAAAAACAAGTCATTTAACTGGTGAACGAAATTAGAACACAACATTCAATAAGTCCAAAACCAAAACATTTTAAAATATACAATTAAAGCTAAATTGAATAAACTTACTCAAATGAAATAATTCTCATTTCAAGACACACTGCTATTCTAGGAAGTCGCCAGTCAGTACTGAGTAATGGCCCTTCAGCTCTGATTTAGAAGGGTTGAGGGTTCAAGCCCCACTTAATAAGGGAGCGCATAATGAGTCTGAGAGTCTAGTGCAGTCCTGACAGAATGCTGCATTGTCAGAAACGCTTTCAGATGAGATAAGCAAATGAGTACATCCTCTCAGGGGTGCACAAAAAAAAAACTATGCAGTGCTATTTCAAAGAAAAGCAGTGAAGTTGTCCATGATACTCATCAATATTCGTTCCCCAATCAATATTATTGAAACAAATTGCCTGATCAGTTATTACATTGCTGTTTTGTGGGACCTTGTTCTGCATAAATTGGTTGCTGCATTTCCCTATGTTGACCAAATGACTGCGCTTCAAAAGTGACTGTTTTAGTTGTAAAATGTTCCATCATATCCTGAGGTCATGAAAAGCATTGCATTAATGAAAAATTTCCTTTCACTTATTTTACAACAATATTCTTTTGGACGATTAGCATAAACAACCATGGATAGCTTATGACAATGTATGCAAAAAATGCAATGATGCGCCTCAAATATGAGGCACCTTGTATGAGTAGAAAAATAGTCGAGTGTCACACTTATTCTCCTGAATGGCTTTATGACAGCTGGAAGCGCTTTGTAATGTCCCTTTATTTAATTGAATCATTTTACTTCATGGCGATTAACAAATATTGTCAATGAACTAACTGCATTTTCTTGAAATAAAGATGCATTTAAAATTGTCATCATGCAGTGAGAAACTTAAACAACTCACAGTGTAGTCCATTTCAAAGAAAATTGAGAGATTAAAGTATTGGTTGATAAGGAATGGCCTCATTTCCTGAGCACGGCTAAATACAGATTTGCCATCACTGTGGGAGCGAAACGAGTTAAATTACTTTACAGGCTCTTCAGGTTCTTCATTTGCATTTGCTGTCAAGGTCCACTTGGTATGTGGCATTTTTGAATAGAATTTAGAGTGACAGTACAACAAACAGAATAGCCATCTGCTTCAGGTGTCCAACAAAAGTCATTGTTGCACTTGAGAAGTAGCTATATGTCATATGCGATAGCATCTTACATTACTCAAACATGCTGACAGGCAGTCACACTGAAAAAACAGCACTACACATTAGCAGTGAAGGAACAGGCAACTGCACGGTTCATTGGAATGATGCACATAGTCCACAGTAGCTGATGGCTGGAAGAGATGGCCCTGAATAGGAATGCCATAGCAACAGGAGCAGGCCTTTCATTATCTCAAGACTGCTTCACCATTCAAGGGCGTCATGCCTATTTTATATCTCAATTCTATTTATCCACCTTTTCACCATTATTCTTGATCCCAGACCTCGCAAAAAGCTATCAGTCTTAGTCTTGTAAACTCCAATTAACCTGGCATTCAGGGCCTTCTGGAAGAAGAAGAGAGCTCTTTCTTGGTGTGAAGAAAGCTTCCTGATTTTGCTCCTGAACAGCAAATGGGGATGCAGTAGTGTAATGGAAACACCTCTGGACTAGTAATCCAGTACCCCAGGCCAATGTTCTAGGGATAGTGAAACTTCAATTACATACCTTCCTCTGTATTCACGATGGTTCCATTCCTGAGAACTCCTGCAAATGATGAAATTCACTAATACAGGGCTTGTTTGAAAATAGGTTAAAAATCACAGATACATGATTTTTGCCCATGGATGTTGATGTTTGTTACTTTTAGGTGCAGATAGGTGAATTTGTGATTTCACGGATACAGAGGATTAACTGTAAATAAAACTCAAGTATAAAACAAAACTAGCCTAGTGACAACCATGTAAACACTGTCAATGGTCATAAAAAGAAACCATCTGGTTCATCAGTTTCATTTAGGGTTGGAAATATGCCATCCTTACCTGATCTATATATAACTCCAGACCCAACACAACATGGTTGATTCTTAACTGCCCTCTGGGAAGTTAGGGATGGGCAATAAATGCTACCTGAACCTCTGACAGTTGCACCCTGGGAGTGAATTTTAGAAAAGGCTTAGACTGCTTGGGATAAAACCACTTTACAGATATTGTCTATAATTGATAATGGTTAGATATATGTTTTTTATAACTTTTTCTGACTGGTTTATAGCCCAAACAATGAAGGCGAAATTTATCCCATTATTCTGTACACTTCTCTTTGACATTTTAATGCTACCATAAAAGTGAAAGACAGGGTTCCGCTGATGCAGTTGTAATGTCAAAAAGCTGAGTTCAAGTGCCACCTGTCCTAGATGTGCTTCCGAATATGTCTAAACAAGTTAATTAATTTTTTCATTGGAATATTATAGAGGACATTGGTACACAAGAATGATAGAATCCTTCTCTACCTTAACACAAGTGAGGCAGAATTGGAACCGATTATTGTCATTGTTGTATTCCCCATTGTCCCAAATTCCATGGAGGTCCCCCCACCATTACACCTGATCACTGTTAGCCTCACCCCACCTTGGCTAGAAAGAAAACTCTGGCTCAAATGTTCACCTTCCTGTTTTATGTGGCTCAGAAATTGAATAAACTTGCTGAATGATAAAGGGAGATAAAGGAATAGTATCTTCCTATAAATCAAACGTAAAATATTGTAGCTGCTCAATTCCAGCTTGCCTAGGAATTGGCTGGTTTAGACCACCCGTCGTCAGTCCTATTGCTGGCATGTTTTCAGGCCCCATTGACTTTACAGTATCCAGTGTCTTCAACTGCTTCTTGGTATATTTTGAATAGATTGAATTGGTTGAAGGTGCTGTGGACCTAAACAGGAGATCAAGTTTGATCGTTGACTGATCTCTCGTGATATTGACGCTGTGGAAGATGCAATAGATCTACACAAGCTTCAACATGTATCATTGGACTCTGTTGGAGCTATTTTATTTGAATACTGATGGTTTTGTTCACATGTTTCTGGTGGCAGAGTGGTTATCGTTGTGTGCCCTTTGTTTTGGTGTGGTGGGAGGAGTGCATAGTCTTTGTTTCTAAGCAGCCGTCCCTAACTTCTTCCTGAAGGCCTGAAGATGATGGGAACACTAGGCTGCCTCAGAAAGAAGGCATTGCAGCTGTGGGTATTCATTGAAATTAGAAGGATAATGAGTATTCATTGAAATGAAGGCCCATGCATGGTTGCACACGGATGCACATTAATGTAATGATGGTCATTGTGATTCCTGTGCCTCTCCTCATTGACAGGGTGTCCTGCAACATCCATTAAGCCAATGGCTGCCTGTGCTATTATGAATTCCACTCACCTAGCAATTCCACATGACCTTGCATCCTGCTTCTCTCTGCACATTGAGAAATTGATGAAATAATTTCTCCTCGCTTTCAAAGCCTCCGTCATCTCCCAGATACGGTGATGGCAATCTGGGAAAGGTCCACTCTGTCAAGTTCGGGCCACACTGACATTGTATCGAGCTCTGACTATGACAGCCTCTGGCAGTGTCATCGCATCATGGTGTGAGGCTTCAGCCCCCTCTTGTCAAAGATGGCAGAGTCCTGTGTACTGCCTCCTCACTGGATCCAACTCAGGCATTGCTCATGGCTGCAATGGAGTTATAAACAGTGCGAGCTGAAATTTCACGTGGGAATAAGGCCCCTTCTTCCTGCTGTCTCTTTGAAGAGCTATCCCCTATCTGCAGCCTCTGCCTTGTTTTCCTGTTATGTTGCAGACTGGAAGCACAGCAACTACAGCCTTCATGCCTCTTACATAGACATCCTCTGTCCTGCATGAATAGATGCAGCAGCCCACCAACAAACTTCCAGAAATGAGCCACAATTCTTTCCCAAACATAGTCAAAAGCACCCTTGCCTGAAGGTTGAATGGCTGTTCTTTCAAGTAGCACTTGTTGGTCTTATGAGTTCAGCTAGTCTTTGGGACAGGTTTACAGTCAAAGTCATGGAAACCTGCATCAAATCAACTGAAATGGTCCCTGTTAGACCCTTGCTAACTTATCTTGTGCCCTTTCCAGTGTGGGCTGGTGCAGGATTGACTGCTAAAGAGATAATATTAAGGATAACATCACCATTTTCTTCCTTCAGGTCTTCAGCAGCAATAATGTCAGTAAGATCAAATTTCATGGTCAATGTCAATTCAAAAGGATCGTATTTGGAGACCTTTATCCTGTATGTACATTTTTACGTGTCAACCAGATTTTGAAAAGCTCCAAGATGTACTGTTATTGAATATTGTAATAGGTCTACAGCTGTCTTGGTTTATTTACTGTAAGGTACTTAACTGAATGCAAAGGGTTCTGGGATATCCTGAGGTGATATTAAGTGTAACTAAAATAATTATTTTTGTCTTTCTTTCATTTTCAAGTCTGTATAGGGATGTTACAGCATCGTAAAAATTGCATTGAAGCTTGTTTCTTTTGCCTCAGTGGCTGTACCAACAAATAAAGCATTTCCATCAATTTAATTTGTCAGAACTTCAGGAAGGATAACCAGTTCTGGATCTCTAACTTTGGAGATAATGATATGAACAAAGACAGCTCTCAGAAGCCTGAGGGTGGAAGAATGGAAATGAGAGGTAAATGATGACTTCCTTTGAAATTGGACTAAGGGAAAATGGCTACGCACATGCAAAAAAAACTTCAGTGGACTTCTTTAAACATTCCATTTAATAAATAAAGACGATAGTCATCAGACCTAGTAACTAAAAGCTGTGATTAGTTTTACATTTTAGTTTCAGTGTTTAAAGAACCTCTATTATTTGAAAGGGTATTGACCATGAAGGTTTAACCCAGTATGTAATCGACATAGTACATGTTGTACCATCCAGCTGCCTAAGAACAATTGGCTTATTCTTGGTTTTCTCATTCATTTCTATCAGCACTTATACGAAAAAATACATTGACAAACAACTTGTTGTAGGCTTATTAATTAAAAGAAAATTGACAGGGGTGAATGGAGAGTGAGCAATGGTTGAAGAGGGGCAAGTGAAGAAGATTTTAAATTGGGAGAGAAAATGAACTATATGAACCGGAATGGATGACACCGAGTTTTGGAGATGTGGTTAATCCAGAGCAGCACGATATCAAAATGCTGCTAGATATTCATGAAAAATTAGTCTATAACTATTTTAAACCAAATTTAAATTAATCACTATAGATTCTTGCTACCTTCCATATGTCTACGACTGGGGAAAATTATCCCTCCTCGTCATCCTCCATCCTCTGAACTAATTATGTGGAGCTATGCTCACATGTTTCCATTCTTATCAATCCATTCAAAGCACTGATGTGATTCTCTTCCTGTTTCCTCTGTTCTCTCTCAATGAATTATTCCCCTTCTACTTCCCATTGACATGTCTCCACTTCATTACCTGTGCATTGATGACACCAAGCTCTACCTGACCACCATCTCTCTCAACGTTCCAACGCCTACAAAATAAATATTGAGCAATTTAGTCACACTCTTCATTTGAGATGCAATGGAGAATAAATAGAGAGCTACTGCAGCTAAATATAGGGAAAACCGAAGTCGGTATCTTCAGTTCCCAGTACAAAGTCCATTCCCTTGACCCTGACTCCATCCCTCTCCCTAGCAACTGACTGAAGCTCAGCCAATCTGAGCAGAGTGCTGCTGACATACTTAGCCCAGAGGTCAGCTTCTCAGCACCCATCCACCCCATCACTATGACCGGCTTATCTTTTAACTGTGTAAAGCCATATGATTCTAACCGACTTTAGCTCATCAGTTGCTGAAGCCATCATCCATACCTTTGTCGTCTCTGGATTTGACGGATTAATGTGGACAATCAGGCACCAATAAAAAGGCCCTGGGGATATTGCACGCTAGTGAAAATAAAACAAAAACATGTTGACACAAATTTAGCAAGTATCTGTGAAATGTTCATACACTTTTGATTTGCTGCAGTTGCAAACATTGAGAATGTATCTCTTTTATTATTCAATTGGCTTCTAAATGATAGATTTTCAATGTCGGTTTTGATTTATCACAGTTTATACAATTTAATTAATCAATACTAATGCATAATTTATAAATTGAATTAATCAATTTGAATATAAAAAGATACGTGCCAAAGCAGGGCACAGGCTATGTGGCAAGTAGGAAATACAAATTATAATATAATTCTTTTTACAAAATTAGAAAGATAGTATCACATTTATAATATTATCCACTCCCTTCAAGAGGAGTGTTCAAAATGCTGGTATTTAGTAGAACAAAAAGATTCTCGAAGGATTTTTTAAAAGGACTTCCTATTTGTCACATTACCTGTTCCCCATCTTGGCATTTTATTTTCTAATACTCAAAATCATCTGTTAGATTGATGCATCCTCCTATTTTAAATTATAAGGGATTCAACGTTCTTTCTTTCATTGAACTTGTAGACCTGTCTAGTTTTGTAACAATTTATAACAGTTTCAATCGTCCACTTAGTTGAAGAATTTGTTTATGAGCAAGGAGCCAAGCAAATAATCACATACTTTCTGGCTTGTTACTTCAAATATCTTTTGAACTACAGTAGATCTTTCGAAACAATATCAAAGTGAGTACACATGTGCTATACTCTCACTGGAGAGACATGCCTGTTCAGGAATCTCGGTGTTCTAATCCAATCTCAGATTCTCACACTTTTCTGGCTCCTGAGAACAGTACAGGATCAATGAATTCATGCTATTCTTTTTCATTCTTGTAATTAATTATATTATCAAATGTGATTACAAGATTGCCATGAATTTGACCAAACATTTGCAGCCCATGTCCTAATCTGTATTGAATGCTGTTCATGCATCATTCCTGTGCCATTGATGTTCATTGACTCCCAGTCCAGCAATATCTTAATATAAAGATTCTTATCCTTGTTTTGAAATCCTGTCATAACAATGCTGTCCCCTATCACTGTAATCTTCCCCAACCCGAACCTCCAAATTCTTATAATCTGCCCTCTAAATTCTGCCCTCTTATGGATTGCTGATTTTTTTTCAGTCTATGAAGTAAGTGGACAAAAAGTTGGCAAATGGGTATAATGTAGAAAAATGTGAAGGCACTCATTTTGGAAGGGAAAAAGAACAGAATATTATTTAAATGGAGAAAAACTGCAACAAAAAGGGCCTTGGGATACTTGTGCATGAAGCGCAGAAAACTACCACATAATGCAGTAGCTGATCAGGAAGGCTAATGAAATGTTGGCTCTTATTTCAAGGGAGTTGGAGTATAATAGAGAAGTCTTGCTGCAACTGTACAAGGTGCTGGTGAGGCCATGTCTGGAGTGCTGAGAAAAGATATCATTTTATTGGAACCAGTTCCCAGGAGGTTCACTTGGATGATTCCCGGCATGGAGGGTTTGTCTTATGAACAAAGGCTAAACTGGTTGGCATTCTACTCACTGGAGCTTAAAAGAATGAGAGGTGATCTCATTGAAACATATAAGACCCTTAAGGGGCTTGCCAAGGTATTTGTTCCCCTCATGGGAGATTCTAGGTTCAGAGGGCATAGTCTCAGAATAAGGGGAGCCAATTTAGGACTGAGATGAACAGGAATTTCTTCTCTCTGAGAGTTGTAAATGTCTAAAACTCATTGTACAAGAATCCTTATGTACATTTAAGTCCGCGACTGCTACATTCTTGATCAGTAGGGGAATCAAGAGTTTGGGGGAAAAGACAGGAAAGTGGACATGAGAAATGTTGGATCAGCCATGATCCTATCAAATGGTGGAACAGATTCAAGGCGCCACATGGCCTACTGTTGTTTGTATGTCTTATGGTTTTTATTGTCTTATCATTGGAGGCTGTGTTACTAAATATGTTGTGATGAACCAGTCGGGAAAGTATGCCAGACTCAAGCCCCATTACTGTAGGCATCATTAAAAAAATTAACAATTTAATCAAATTACTCAGACTCTCCATTTTACATACTTGATGGACTCAGGTTAACAGAAAGCATTGACCAGCTTAACAAGAACTACTATTTATTACAAAAAACAATCGTTCTAACCAGAGGAAATGAAATTAAGACTTATCAATTTATAAGTCCATTAACTTAAGCTCTATTTCTTTCTTAAAAGCTCCAAACAAATACAGACTGATGAACAGACATAAATGTTATGGGTAGAGAAAACCAAATTAGGGAACACAGTTCAACACTGCTTGTCCACAGGATATGATTCAGTGTCGCTTTTGTTTCTTCAGACTCTCTCTGATCTCTAATGTTCATTCAATTGATTGCTGAAGATTTGGGACAGTTAGCACAATATAACTGTTCAATTTCTCAGACATGGGTGAGAGGTAAATGCTGGGAAAGATTACCTGAGGAAGACAACAGAGAACCCTTAGAGGATACACAGGCAAGGTTGTGACCTGCCCCCTGCACCAGTTCAGACACTGACCACGTTGGTGGATACATTAACTGAATTAAAGTTGGAAGCTCGTTCTGGTAAGCACCTCAGTGAAGTATCTATGCAGTTGGCAGAGGAAAAAATGTCCCAGGTCATTGGCAGTCATGGGATTGCCAGAGATCGGGCACCTGCTCAGCTCCAGACAGGGGAGGAGCCCAAGGTGTCAATTTTTACAAAAATTGCTCAACAAGACCCAGGACCAGCAGGCAAGTTTGTCTGAGACACTCAAGAAACTGGATTGAAGGTTGGAGTAGTCTAGTAATGCCATCTGTAACGTGCTATTTCTGGCATGCGATCATCTGGCTGTCTCCACAGAGAGGTTGGCAGCAGCCATAGAGTGCCAGGTTCAACAGCATACTCATACTGGGCATGCTCAGCAACTGTACTCCATTGTTAATGGCAAGGCGTCAGAGGGACGAGGGATCTTGACCTCACTCCAAGTGCCTCATCCTCACAAGGAGAGAGTTTAGTGCAAATAAGCAACCAACCAGAATAGGAACCACATATAGGACCCTGAGCAGTCTCCTCTCAGAACACACCAGTGCTGCCCACCCCTTCATCCTCTACTGTAACTGCAAATCCCAATCTCATGCGAATACAGGCCGAGGAGGGTGAACCTGTATCTGGCTGAGACATTGATCTTTCTGGGCCCTCTAACCACAAACACCTCCAGGTTCACCCGACCGTAACTCCAAGGCCAACGTGCTCTGCTATAGTGCAGATTGCCTTCACCCCAGCGCTGTATCTAGATATAGTGGGAGGGAAAAGAAAGAGAAAACCTCCCCAAGAAGGCTTTCCACATCAAGCAGATGTTCACCTGCACATCTGCTAATGTGGTATACTGTATCTGCTGTTCCTGTTGTGGCCTCCTCCGCATCGGGGAAACCAAGCGGAGGCTTGGGGGCCGCTTTGCGGAACACCTACGCTCGGTTTGCACTAAACAACTGCATCTCCCAGTCGTGAACCATTTCAACTCCCCCTCCCATTCCTCAGACGACATGTCCATCCTGGGCCTCCTGCAGTGCCACAACAATGCCACCTGAAGGTTGCAGGAACAGCACTTCATATTTTGCTTGGGAACCCTGCAGCCCAATGGTATCAATGTGGACTTCACAAGCTTCAAAATCTCCCCTCCCTCTACCGCATCCCAAAACCAACCCAGCTTGTCCCCGCCTCCTACCTACTAACCTCATCCCACCCCCTTGACCTGTCTGTCCTCCCTGGACTGTCCTATCCCCTCCCTAACTCCCCACCTACACTCACCTTTACTGGCTCCATCCCTGCCTGTTTGACCTGTCTGTCTCCTCTCCACCTATCTTCTCCTCTATCCATCTTCTATCCGCCTCCCCCTCTGTCCCTATTTATTTCATAACCCCCTGCCCCTCCCCCATTTCTGAAGAAGGGTCTAGGCCCGAAACGTCAGCCTTCCTGCTCCTCTGATGCTGCTTGGCCTGCTGTGTTCATCCAGCTCTACACATTGTTATCTCAGATTCTCCAGCATCTGCAGTTCCTACTATCTCTGGGGCACATAGGTAGTGTGTGAAACGTGACTGTAAATACGTCATCACATTTTCAATTATATTCCCAGCTTTTATCATCAGCTGAGTCAGCAACTGCTGTTTTAGCTGCACCTGTGAAGGAAAAGAGGCTTGCAATCCTTAGTGCCACATGATGTTTTAACCCTCTCTAAACAATAGCTATCCCTTCCATAATGGCAATACTCGCGTGAAAATATGTCATAATTGCTGTGGTTGGTTTGCTAGTCGAGCTGGTTCAATAGTTTGCAGATGTTTCATTACCCTGCTAGGTAACATCATCAGGGCAGCCTCCAATGAAGCATTGTTGTGTTTTCCCGCCTGGTATTTAAACTCTGGGATCTGTTGGTGTTGATTACCTCATTTGCGGTTTTTCTTCTCAGTGGTGTACATATAGGGTCTAATTCTATGTGTTTATTGATGGTCTTCTTGGCGTAGGGTTGATATAGGTTGATCGATGTGAATAGGGCGGTTCTATGGCCTCCTAAAGGTACACAAACCGGAAGTACCCCATAGACCCATAGTATCCCTCCCAGGCACACCAACACACAGGTTAGCCAAGGTGTTACAACGAAGACTAAAGCACCTCATCAACAAGTCATCCCACTCAATCCACTCAGCCCAGGAGTTCCTCAAATCCCTCAAAGACATAAGAATGGATGAGAATGAGACCATGGTATCCTTTGACATTACTGCCCTATTCACATTGATCAACATACCACTCGCAAGATAAACACTAGCCACACTACTGAAGGAGCCTCACCTGGATAACACTATCTCCACAGCCAACATGCTGAAATTACTGGACATATGCCTCACAACCCACTTCACCTTTAATGGCCAGATCTACGAACAAATCAATGGGGCACCTATGGGATCATCTATCTCCAGACTAATAGCAGAAGCAGTGATGCAGAGACTCGAAAGCATGGCCCTTCCGCAGATCCAACCCAAACTATGGGTCCGATACGTGGACAACACTTTCGTCATCGTCAAACGGACTAAACTAGAGGAGACACTAATAAACTAATAAACAATAATCTCAGCAGCATAAAATTCACCAGGGAAGAAGAAAAGAACGAACAGCTCCCATTCCTGGATGTGACAGTAGAATGCAGGGCCAACGGGGAATTTCTGACCAAAGTATACAGAAAGGCCACACACACGGATCAAGTCCTAAATTTCAACAGTAACCACCCCAACATTCACAAACGGAGCTGCGTAAAAACACTATTTAAACGAGCCAGATCACACTGCAGCAACCCAGAACTACGCCAAAACAAAGTAGAATACCTCCACCAAATATTTAGAGACAACGGATACCCGAACAGCTGGTCCGACGATGCCTATCACACGAACAACAACAGGAAGACACAATACGCCCTGACGCACTTGTCACAAAGACTCCAACGGCCACTGGACATCAGAGTGGCACACAAACCTACATCAACCCTATGCCAACTGCTAATAAGAACCAAAGACCCCTGACCCACTATGGACAGAACAAACGTAATATAAAAATCCCATGCAAGGACTGCAACAAACGTTACATTGGACAGACAGGATGCATCACAATGTGATATATCAACTGCTCTTCCCAAGGCTGCAAGAAACTACAGTGAATCATGAATACAGTTCAGTTCAGCACACAAACCAACCTTCCATCCACTGACTTCAGCTATACTTCCCACTGCCTTGGGAAAGCAACCAATGTAATCAAAGACCCCTCCCACCCTGGTTATACTCTCTTCCACCCTCTTCCGTCAGGCAGAAGATATAAAAGTTTGAATACACATACAAATAGATTCAAGAACAACTTCTTCCCTGCTGTTATCAGATTTTTGAATTGACCTGTCAAATGTTAATTCTGATCCCTCTCTCTCTGCACCTTCTCTGCAGCTGTAACACTGTATTCTGCACTCTGTTCTGCTACCCTGACACACTTTGTATGGCATGACCTGCCTGTGGAGCACACATTTCACTGTATCTCAGTATATGTGACATCAAAAAAACAATCAATCAATCACAAGAGACAGATAACAAGGTGTAGAGCTGGATGAACACAGCAGGCCAAGCAGCATCAGAGGAGCAGGAAAGCTGACGTTTTGGGTCTGGACCCTTCTTCAGAAATGGGGGAGGGGAAGGGGGCTCTGAAATAAATAGGGAGATAAGGGGAGGTGGATGGAAGATGGATGAAGGAGCAGATAGGTGGAGAGGAGACAGACAGGTCGAGGAGGCGGGGATGGAGCCAGCAAAGGTGAGTGTAGATGGGGAGTTAGTGTGGGGGTTGGTCAGTCCAGGGAAGACGGACAGATCAAGGGGGCGGGTATGAGGCTGGTAGGTAGGAGTTGGGGGTGGGGGTTGAGGTGGGAGAAGGGGATAGGTGGGAGAAAGGACAGACAGGTTAGGGAAGTGGGGACAAGCTGGGCTGGTTTTCGGATGCGGTCGGGGGTGGGGAGATTTTGAAGCTTATGAAGTCCACATTGATCCCATTGGGCTGCAGGGTTCCCAAGCGGAATATGAGTTGCTGTTCCTGGAACTTTTGGGTGGCATCGTTGTGGCAGTGGAGGTGGCCCAGGATGGACATGTCGTCCAAGGAGTGGGAGGGGGAGTTGAAGCGGTTCGCGACTGGGAGGTGCAGTTGTTTGTCGCGAACCGAGCGTAGGTGTTCCACAATCAATTGATCACTCACCTTTTGGTGAAGTTCTCTCAGAATTTCGAAAATAAATGATTATGGAACATTAGTAGGCAACTTAATTGTCAGTCTATTTATTATAGACCAGTTGTTACTGGTGCTGACTTCAATAGCTTTATCAACACTTGCCTTTTCTCCACAACAAGAGCTGAATTGACAATTCAGCTTAAGACTCCAGCTTGGCCATTTCTTTAGTGCCTAAGTATTTGATCTAAGTAACTCATGGAATATGTAGCAATGATGTGCAAAGTAATCGAAGAGGTGCATGGAATGCAAAAACTCATATTAAAAACTGCCTGCCAGAAGATGAAAGCAAAGTAGCTTATTATTGCGTACGTCAAGATTTCTCAAAGTAGGTGTAGATCACCTAAACTAGGAAGAACTGGCCTTGAAAAATCCCTGAACAATTCCATCATGACAGGTACTCCTCATGGAGCAGAAAGTGAGAAATCAATGCTAGGACTCTATAGCGAAGCATGACTGCTAGTCAGAAGCACAGAATTATTGGGGCGCGGAGGAAGTTAATTTGGCCGATCATGTCCCTGCTAGACGAATCTGAATGCTTTTAATGGAAGTAGTCCATTTGCATAGTCTCAGCCAGAACCAGACATGGTTACAATAGAGCAATGTTCCCTCTTGACCATGCAGTCACTCTGAAGTACTTTGGAGGTCTGCACACATCAATAAACTTTATTAGCGTGTTGCACATTGACTTTCAGTTTCAGAAAATGGAAGCTTTCTTTTCACCCACCACTGAGTTTCCCAATTCTCCTCATCAAATACAACACAAAAGCAGTGCAAATGGTCTGCTAATTGTGGCTGTTATACTGGATTTTCCTGGCCCAAATCAATTAGTACGGCAGGCCCCTCATCTATACATCTAATCTTCATGCTACTTGGCTACAATTTCCTTTTTGGACAAGCTCATTTTATATGTAAATATGTCTAAAGCAGAATTCTCTCTCCTGGGAGAGGTTGAAAACTGACAAAGTTGCAGCATTTAAAAGATTGTTGTGGTTTACTTGCCCAGTTGCATAGTATTTTGTTAGACATGAGCGAGAGAAGGAAAGAGGAAGGGAGAACAGGTGGGGTAAGGGATAGAGGGAGTGCGGAAGAGAGTGAGGCTGGAGGAAGCAAAGGTGAGGGAGGGAAGGAGGAAGGAAGGAAGGAATGGCTACATGCAGTATGTGTAAAGTAGTTTGAAGCAGGATTGTGAGAGTTTTGGATGAATTGAGCTGAGTCCCTGCGGAGTTTTCAAACAATCTCAGTGAAAAAGAGGGAGCCCTCTGGACTTGGAGTTGCAATTCAGTCATTTTTGAGGAGATGGCCTGTCCCTCCATCAAACACAGGAAGGCACTTTCAGAGAAAATCTCGGGAGCATTTTCTCATCAAATGTCATTTTTTCGGAATCGAGAAACATTTTCACGCTTGGAGTTCATCAGATGCCTCGAGAGTGGTGGTTGAAGGAGGAGGCTTCCAGCAGCAGTGGCTACAACACCAGGACAAGCTGGATATGCATCCACCTCAGGCTGGGGTCTCTCATTGAGCGGG
This sequence comes from Rhincodon typus, assembly GCF_021869965.1. Taxonomy (NCBI): domain Eukaryota; kingdom Metazoa; phylum Chordata; class Chondrichthyes; order Orectolobiformes; family Rhincodontidae; genus Rhincodon; species Rhincodon typus. Next base: position 50,712,275 of record NC_063347.1, on the reverse strand, counting down.
GAACAGGTCCTGGGCAATGCTCCATACCCACTTGTGAATAGGGGAGTACGAACAACTAATAGGAGGCAGAGATTCCACAAATATCCCCATCTCATTGATGGGGAGTTCAACACATTAGTGCAGAAGTCAAGGCTGATATACTTGATTCTATCTTCAGCCAGAAATACTGAGTTGAAAATTCCTCTCTATCCTCCAGAGGTCCCCAGCTTCATAGATGCAAGTCTTCAACCTACTTCAATTTACTCCACATGATGTCAAGAAATAGTTAGAGGCACTGGACATTGCAAAGGTAAGGGCCCTGGCAACATTCCAGCAAAAGCGTTGAAACCTTGTGCCCCAAAGCTCTCTGTACCTCTAGCCAATCTGTTCCCTTACAGCTATGATACTGGAATCTAGCCGACAATGTGGAAAATTGCCCAGGAATGTCCAGTGCATGACAAAGCCAACATGGCCAATTATTACTGTATTAGTCTAACTTTGGCTATCAGCAAAGTGATAGAATGGGTCATCAAAAGTAATATGAAGTGGTAGCTGCAAACGAATAACCTGCTCAATACTTGTCCACTACTTATAAGGTATTCAAAAGTATGATAAAATATTCTTCACTTTCTGGATGGATGCAGCTCCAACACAATAAAAAAACTTGACACCATTCAGAACAAAGCAGCCCAAGTGCAACATTCATTCCCTTCACACCTGACACAGCGCAGCGTGAAGCATCTACAGGATTCCCTGCTGTAACTCTTCAAGAATCTTTGTCAGCACCTTCCAACCAATTAGAAAGACAGGCTAGCAGATATATGAGGTCACTGTCACCTACAAGTTCCGCTCCGAGTCACTCTTGGCAAATATATCACAGTTTCTTTGTTATCACTGGGCTAAAATTCTGAAACTTTCTTCCTTACAGCACTCTGGGTATTCTTACGAGGGTAGAAGTTGTTTGAGAAAGCAGCTCACCACCACTTTCTCCAATACAGTTAGTGATGTGTGATAAATGCCAGCCTAGACAGCGATGTCTACATTCTCACAAATGATTCAGAAAAAACAATGAATCACCATTGATTAAAGAAGACGACAGATGAGAATATTATTAAGGACAGGATCACTGTCACATTAAAGTACGTTCATCGATACGTCTAGTAAATCACCACCATGGGCATGTGTTAAAGGGAGACTTAATGACGCCAAAAACAGTTATTTCCAACTACCTCTAAAGTTTATGATGAATGAGCAAATTGCACAGACTCTTAAAGGGGTCATTTTGACCAATCTTGCCGGTTGACAAACCAATGGAGCCAGATTGGCCATTCATTTTACACCCTGCCTGTTTTTACCTTCTATCAACATCAACGGCTAGTAAAACTGTAAAGCGGGTACTGACCTGATCCAATGAGTAGTTTTGATTAAAAGTATCATTCAATATTCTTCTATTCAAGAGAACATTGTTACTGTACTGACTGGGCAATTAAGGGTGGCAACAGTTTTCCTTGCCCCTTCAAACAGCCCAGTAAAATTATATGTGCTGAGCTAGTGATTAAACATTGCAGCCTCTGTTGTTTGCCTTCCATTCACAAAATGAAATCTGCTAAATGCTATGATTAAATGCAATTAGTCACAATGTCTGAAATTTAGCACACATCATCAGAAGGAAATAGGAAAACAATCAAATCCAGGCAGAATGAAGCAGTGGCTTATCAAATATCTTTTTCTTTGGTATTACTTCAATTTGTAAACCACACTGAGAGCTTCTGCTATAGTTTCTTCCAAAGTCATTCCACAAAAGATGTGCCTTAAGGGTATTTACTCTAGGTTAGACTCAATAACCCTTATGCTAGTTTTTCTGACAATCCTTGAGGAATTCCTGATACAGCACAAGTCACTTATAATGGATCCATCCATAACAACCCAATTTTTTTTCCACCATGAGTGATGAATTTTATAATTGGGCATAGTGCATTAACGGCCTGAGCACGGAGTGAATTGGCTTGAAGATAGTTTTGTTGTGTCCAATGAGAGAAGCTATTTACAGGAGCATGGCTTTCATACTTCTGGGACTGTGAGGAGAGATTAAGGGAAAATGATGAAAGCAATTTAAACAATGCCACAAGACCAGGCGGCATTTAAACAGCATTTAGAGCAATTAACCAGAATCACTGATACCAGAATAAGGGAAATCAAAAATCTTCCAAACATGAGACGCTCACAAGCTGGCTGGACAAGTTCAATACCCCTGACAACTAGAAACTAAAAATGTGTTATTTTCATTTGGAAAACTCCAGTTGTTTTGCAAACACTTCAGCATATCCAAATGATTAAACAAAAATACAGAGCAATGATTCCCGTGAATAAAAAAGATTATTCATTATTTGAAAGCTGATTTTCTTATCAAAAGAAACTTAAACAATTTAGTAAATAAAAAGCGAAAGAACTGCGGATCCTGTAAATCAGAAACAAAAACAGAAGTTGCTGGAAAAGCTCAGCAGCTCTGGCAGCACCTGTGAATAGAAATCCGAGTTAACGTTTCAGGTCCGGTGACCCTTCCTCAGAATTGAACAATTTATTATCTGTAACACTGTCAGTATTTGGCAGCAACAATTTCTTTTTGTTGACTGTTTATATGCAAAGAGAATCAACTGTAATCATAAATTTAACATGCAGTTTAATTGCATTTCAAACTGCAATTTTGAAGTTTGAAAGAGCTAATGAGTTCTTTGCCTCCAAATGGCAGTTTTCTCTTTCATGGCCATTCTGAGGTAGGTCTGTGACATTGGGACAAATTATTGATAAAAATGATTACTTCTAACTCGAAGTCATTTTTGGACCCATAAATGATCTTATGGGTCATATTGTCAAGATACATTGAATAACACCTTAAAATAAAAGAAATACACTTTAAAGTGTCCATCAAGATGACACCTGCAATTAAATATCCATGTCTCTTTTGTAGCAATTGAACTAGCCATTTGCACTCTGTACTGTCCACAAATAGTAGGCATCAATGGTAGTGCCATCAGGGTCCCAATTATGCCAGAGAACACTGATTGAATGTTCCCATTTGACTCCCAACTGTTTCTGGGGAGCACCTTGAGATTCTTATGCTTTTGTTATAATGTTATAGTGCCTCATTGGTGAGGCGAAAGTCACTGTCTTTGACATTAAGATCGCATTTGACTAAGTATGGGATCAAGGATCTTATCAAAACTGGAGTCAACAGTAAATTAGGGGGAAATCTCTCTTCCATTTGGAGTCATAACTGGCACAGAGGAAGATGGTTGTGGTTGTTGGAGATTAATTGTCTCAGCTCCAGGACGTCTCTGCAGGAGTTCCTCAGGGTGGTGTCCTAGGACCAACCATCTTCAGCTGCTTGATCAATGACCTTCCCTCCATCATAAGGTCAGATGTGGGGATGTTCACAGATGAATGCACAAAGTTCAGAACCATTCGCATTTCTTTAGATAATTAAACAATCCACATCCAAATGCAACAATATCTGGTCAATATCCAGGCATGGAGAGGAAACATACACGCTACGTGAATGCTACGCATTGACCATCCCCAATAATAGACAACCTAACCATCACCCATTGACCTTCAATGACATTACCATCACTGAAGCCCCCACTATCAACACCTAGGGTGTAACCATTAACCAAAAAATTGAACTGGCTAGCCATATAAATGCAGTGGCCACAAGAGTAGATCAGAGTCTAAGAATCCTGCGAGAGTAATTCACCTCCTGACTTCCCCAGGCCTGTCCACCATAAATAAGGCACAAGTCAGGAGTGTGATTGAATGCTCTCTACTTGCCTGGATGGGTGCAGCTACATTAACACTCACGAAATTGACACCATCCAGGACAAAACAACCCATTTGATTGGCATCACATCCACAAACATTCACTCCCTCCACACCATTGATCAGTTGCAGTAGTATGTACCATTTATGTGATGTATTGCACAAATTTACCAAGTCTCCCGAGACAGCTCCTTCCAAACTGCTGACTACTTCCATCCAGAAGGAAAACCAGCATCAGAAACACCACCTCAAATGTTCCCTTCCAAGTTTCCCTCCTGATAATAAATGTATTGCTGTTCCTTCAGTGTCATTCCTGGAATTCCCTCCCTATCGGCATTGTGGGTCTACCTACATAACATGGACTGCAGCAGTTCGAGGAGGCAGCTCACCACCATTTTCTCAAGGATATCTAGGGACAGGCATTAAAAGAGGCCCAGCCAGTGACAACCACATCCCATGAGGATATATAAAACATCACTCGTCCTGCATTCTGAGGAAGACATCAAAAGGAGGATTCGACTTGCTGCTATTGCTTTTATAAGATTAAATCAAAAGTGGAAACCTAAGGTTTGCTTCAGCAAAAAATAGATGAAAGCAGTTATGAAGTGCTAGTTATCTCTATATTCGTAATGACATTTGAGGGCATTTGTTTAGTGTAAACAGGCCATAAATCAGTGCTGTGCTAATAAGAAATGCTTGGTTTGAAAGCCTGGGTTTAAGACATAATTTTAATTCTAATTATAGATAACTTGAACTTGCCTGGAGGAGGTAAACCAGACACAGACAGATTTAGCACTCAACCGCTGATTAGATACAATTTTCATGGAACAGTCTTTAGTGATTGTAATGAGGTCAGCCAGCTGGACATCATAGAATATGAGTTTCCTGATTGGGGCTGTTAATTTGACCCAATCAGGGACTGCTGGCTGAGAGAAAGAAAGGAGACTGTCAGAGATATTGCCACTCTGAGAACTGACTCTGAAGAGGCAGTGCTAAAGTCAAGACTGTTCCTGTGTAAATAAAGGGTGTCTTAGTGACAGGATACTAGACTCAGTGGAGTTATTTCACTGTCCATGTGGGCTCCAGGCATCCACTGGTGTGATGTGGAGGTGCCGGTATTGGACTGGGGTGGACAAGGTCAGAATTCACACAATGCCAGGTTATTTGTTTCCAAATAAACCTGTTGGACTATAATGTGTGATGTCTGACCTTGTTCACTGGTGTGGACTGCACTTGCTGACAAACAGTGGCAATTTCCAGGCTATTTTGGAGACTGAGTGAGAGAGTGCACTGCTTCTCAAACACGGTCCTGGTGGAGAAGACACAGAGGAAGACGATTCTCCTCTTCGTAGAAGAAAGTCCACTTCACTCTACTAACCCTCTCCCTTGTAGTAGCTGGTGGTGCCATTTCTCTTTTCATTTCCACAACCCATTCCTCCTGCTGACCAAGGGAGCTAGTAACAACATGTTTCCTGTCTCTTCAAGACTCTCATTAGATGTCCAATAGTGTGGAGTATGATGGCAATTAATCTTTTTAATCCTCAGAAAATTTCAGGAATAAGTGATAAAGAGTAAGGCTTGAGAAAGTGTTCTAAAAAGTCTTTAATGAGTTTCAATAATTTTCTTTAAAGCCAGTAGTAAAACATGTTTTATTTTGCAATGCATGGTCCTCCACAATAACCTGCAGACTCCTGTTCAGCTGATTACTGTTCAAAGAGGTTGTTAGGCCGAGTACCATCTTCCAAAATGCAATGCAGCTTTCTTAATGAGGGCAAACAGGCAACTTAAGTGACAATCAGCCTTGAAGATTCTCCTGGCACAGTTCCTAGCTTTACCCAGATGGCATCTTGTACTCAGTTAGGGATAAGCCAGCATTTCCTTTTAAAATCTCATAGTCACTACATGAGAGGGCCATTTGTGCCTGAATGTTAAGGGAAAACGCCAACTGAGCTTCGAAGCAAGGAAAGCGTCGTTGAGCAAAATACTCTTAACAGCTGAGCTGAGCTGAGCTGAGTTGTTGAAAGGAATACTGAGCATGCAAAGAATGGAATAAATCAGGAATGCCACAATAAGAACGTTCCTTAAACCAATAATAATGGATCAGAAATTATGTATTAAAAACATGGCTTAGGCAGGCAATAATGGCATACAGAAGATCCACAGAATATGGATGGGATGCTTTAGGTGTCTTTCAAGAATGGAAAGATCTGGGACACCTTTTTTGCTTCTCCAGACTTGAGGCACATGGCACTGAGAAAGATAAGGAAGAAAATCGTGTCATTAAAAGGGATACAGATTGTTAAATAGCTGATGGCTGTTAAACTGCCAAGGCTGCAATGAATTAATTCACCCCTATGAGCATTGCTGAGTAGGTAGTAGGGAACTACAACATTTGTCTTCAGCTCCTTGCCCAGTGGCAGGTCCCAACGTCATGAGCTTCTTCACCCTGCTTGGGACAATGCCCAAATCTATTCCAGCCAGATTGGAGAAATCAGGCTCTATGCTGCGGAACTAATTTATTCCACACCAACCACCCAGACAACTGAGCTAACTGACTGGGCTGAAGTTTGTTTCTCTGGCGGCGGGTTGGCCAGCAGGCTAGGAGGCATAAAACTTAACATCATTTCAGGTGCTTATCTACTTGTGTGCCACTGCCATTCTATCTATAGAAAGGGGTGATGTTGAGCAGTTGTCCCCAACAACTTTCCCATGTGCCAGTTAAGACCCTCTCGTAGCCAATTAATGACTATGTATTAGAGATAGTAGGAACTGCAGATGCTGGAGAATCCAAGACAACAAGGTGC
>NC_063347.1:50670310-50705276 GCF_021869965.1 Rhincodon typus | reverse complement strand
GTTACGGTCCTTGAAAAACGAGGACAACTGAGATGTACGGGAGTGGAATGCCTCATCCTGGGAGCAGATGCGGCGGAGGCGAAGGAATTGGGAATAGGGGATAGCATTTATGTATTGGCTCCTTCCCGTGCTACCACAATTCTTCCTGTGGTATGCAAACTCTGGTGCCCAGTGAGAGGCCTGGCAGCTTGCATTGCTCATGGTGGCGGCATGTAAGGAAACTTACATGTTTTCCCACATCCTGTGTCTATTTTAAGCAACCCCTCCAAAGGCCTCTTCTCCAGGGGTCTCTACTCCTCACAGTCTGTCTATCATAGGTCTCTCTCTTCATTGGTGACCTTTGTTATGGATTGGCTGCAATCCCAGCAGTGGACACTACTTTTGGTGGCAGCTTTGGGACTCAGACAACCCATTCTCAGAGGTTGAATTTCAAACCCGAATGACTGGAGAACTCCCACCTTGTGACAATTAATATCCCTTTGAGCAATAAATGGTTGCAAGGCAACTTTAGTGGGCTAGGGGGCTCTTGTCCTATAGTGGTAGAATCTCTGCTTCTGAGCTTAATAACCAGCAGGGTTGATTATTAATTGGTTATTACCAACTGAGCTTAATAACTAACTGTGCTTAATAACACCTTTGAGCAGGTTTAATAAGCTTATCTACACTTGCGCATGTTTATTATATATCATGAAAATAATTGTTTTTTTGACTTGTCTTTAAGTTAACACTTCTCCACATCCTTGCATGTGCACTGTTCTGAAAAGGAAAGGCTGAGGGATGATCCAACAGTTTAAAGTTATAATGATATTTGCTAGACTAGATGTAAAGAAGATGTTACTGTTTATGGGGCTATTGAAATCAAGAGGCCATAAATCTAATATTGTTACAGATAATGTAATAAGGACTTAGGGAAAACTCATTATCTAGACACTCATTGGAATGAAATACTTGCTACAACAGAAAACAGTTAAGGTGAATAGCATAGTATTTGAGAGGAAACGTGATAAATAAGTGAAGGAGAAAGGAATAGAAGGATACATGGATGGTTATGCACCATGGTGCACCTTGCTTCAGGTGCCTGAGGTACTGGGTTTCAGTCCTCCCCACAGGACTTGGCCGGTAGATATTAAAACTTACAAGGTTTTTGTGGTACAGTCCTTACCTCTGAGCTAGGAGGCCTGAGTTTAAGTCCTCTCTGCTGCAGATATATATAATAACCTTTCTGAACAGGTATGTTAGAAAGTATTATATTGATAGGGTGAGATGAGAGGTTTGGGAGAAATCTCATGTGAAGCATAACGACTGACACGAATGTCTTGTCCAAATCTATGAAACAAGTCATTGCTGAATAACTGTCATTTGATACCACTGATGATAATTGCAGAAGTTGGCTGCATTGAATTTGTTCTGGTTTTTGTGCAAAAGACATTGCTGGGCAATTTTTCACATAGTTGGATAGATCCCAGTCTCACAACTGCACTGGAAGCATATGGCTGGGTCTGAGGTGGAATGGGGGTGGGTGGAGGTGCTATTCCTGGAGCACATCCTTTAGTGCTAGTGTAGGAATGTTGTCAGGACCCATGCCTTTTTAGTATCCAGTGCCTCTAGCTATTTCTTGATCTCACATGGAGAGAATCAAATTTCCTGAAGACTGGCAACTGTGATGCTGGGGACCTCTGGAGGAGACTGAGATGGATCAGTTACGCAGCACTTCCAGCTAAAGATGAATACAAATTCTTGGCCTTGTCTTTTGCACTGGTGTGCCACTCTTTTCCATTGTTAAGGTGAGGATATTTATAGGGCCTCCTCTTCCAATGAATTGTTTTATTGTCTCCCACTGTTCATGACTGGATTTGTCAATACTGAAGAACTTCAATCTGATCCACTAGTTGTGGGAATGCTTAGGTGGTCAAGCAACCACAGGCTCAAAATTGGACATTCTAGATTGACCCACAGCCAGAGAAATCAGGACTGACAGAAAATTGGCTAAATTAAATTAAACAGCAGCCAGCATCTATTGGCTACAGAGAACAGTGGAAACCAAGCTGAAAGAGGTTACAAACATTCAAAGGGAGCTAGTTACAACCAGCCCAAGGGTTGGGTATTTGAGAAATGTTGATCAGACATTCTGACATCTTGATTGCCTGATACATACACTTTTCATTTCCGGGCATGGCAACAGTGAAGGGTGTTGGCACAACACCATTGGATGATTTGAACCCACCTCATGTCTCCATTGGCCAATGGTCACAGAACATTCTTGAAGGTCAAGGGTAAGGGGGAGTGATTAAAACACAGGCGCCTGGAAGCTCCTAGCTTAGTGAAGACTCACGGAGAAGATTTGCAGTTAGCCTCATGACAGAAGACCCAGGAGAAGACCCATACTGACCCTCAAGACCCACCTCTGTAGAAGAGAGCCAGCCCCGCGTCGGAGAGGAAGGAGATTCCAACAGCCCAGCTCAAACACATTGATCACTGTGGGTGATATCCTTTTTCAGATGGATAGAGGTAGATAGAGAGTAAATATTGTGGGAATATGGGAAATGCTCACATAGTGTTTTAAGAAGAACTATTTTGTTCATTGCAAGCTGAGTTCTGTGTCCTTTATTTGCCTCACAAGCAAGAGCACTTGGGTGGAGTATTTTTAATACTTAAAATGGCCAAAGTGTCCAAAGGACAGAAAATTCTTAGCCCTACCTATTGCATGCCGCTTCCACTGTTTGGGATGCAACTGTTCCAATACTGTTATCTAATTAGGTTGGCGCCTCATTTTGATGGAGGTCTGGCATTGCTCTTGACATACCTGCCAGCTGTCTTGATTGAATGAAATTGATTTCTGGCTTGATGTTGATGATAGAATAGGGGATTATGCCAGGTCAAGCGATTAAAAACTGTGGTTAAATACAATTCTGCTGCTGCTGATAGCCCACAGTGATTCATGATGTCTAGTTTTTGAGTTGCTAGATTTTCTTGAAAACAGTCTCATTTCATGTAGTGTTAGTGCCACACAACATTAATACATCGAGGATTTCTGAACTTATAGTTTTACAACAAAATATGTTTTATTCCTTGAGTAAAATCCTCAATGTATACTGTAACATTGATTGATTATGTTTCAATTCATACCCAAGAAAACAAAGATTGTTTTAGTTCTTTGAACATCATCTTCCCTTAACCATCCTGTCCACCTCACTGGAACTGTGCTTAGATATTTTGATTGCTGTTTTGTGCTGCAAATATTTTTGCTTTACTCTGAGTTGGATTTATGAACTTTGACCTTTCTACTCATCACTCATTATCTCGCTCATTAGCTGTGTGCGGTGTAATCAAAAATGAGTGGGAATTCACCTCTGTTATCTGAGAATGTATTTTCAACCATAACACATGTTGCAAGTTATCAGCGGCTAAGTCCAGTTCTGGCTTCCCTGTTATAAGAAGGATACTATTAAGCTGGAGAGGGTTCAGAAGAGATTTACCAGGATGTTGCCAGGAATGGAGGGTTTGAGTTCTAAGGAGAAGCTGGATAGGCTGGGACCTTTTTTCACTGGAGCATGCAAGGTTGAGAGGTGACCTTATAGAGGGGTATAAAATAATGAGGGGTACAGATAAGGTGAATGGCAGATGTCTTTTCCCTAGGGTAGACGATTTCAAGACGAGAGGGCATATTTTTAAGGTGAGAGGAGAAAGATTTAAAAAAGACATGAGAGATTTTTATTTTTACAGAGAATGGCTCTTGTGTGGCATGAGCTTTCAGAGGAAGTGGTGGATGCGGGTACAGTTACAATGTGTAAAAGACATTTAGATAAGTACATGAATAAGAAATGTTTGGAGGGATATGGGCCAAGTGCAGGCAGGTGGAACTAGTTCAGTTTGGGATTATGACTGATATGGACTAGTTGGACCAAAGGGTCTGTGTCCATGCTGTATGACTCTATGACTCTAAGAAAGAATGACAGAAACTCAAATGGAACTTCAGAATGGAGGACCAGCTCTGCTTGGGAATCCTTTCTTTAAACTGAGCTACTTCAAAAGCACAATAATGCAACTGCTGGGAATCTGAAATAAAAGTGTGAAATGTTGGTATTCCTCAGCAGATCAGGCTGCATCTGTGGAGAGAGATGCAAGTTAAGAATGACCTCTCAGCATGCCTGGTCAGTGAGATGAAAAAGAACATGGAACCTCCACCTGTGATGAGAATAGCTCCCTGACTCTAATTACATTGTACCCAACCAATGAAACATAGAGAGGCATGGGGCGTGTCAAATTACATGCCACCAGCTAATGGGTTCAGAGATCCTGGCAGCATTTTCAAATGGCAGCTGGACAATCCCTCACTGCCTACTGCTGTACTGGTCAGGTCACAATTGAAAGGAACTCCAGCTGCAACATCTCAATCTCAACCTTCCTCAGTGGACAACCGTCACTGTACAGACTCCTTGGTTCGGTGAGACCTTCCTGCAGGCCTTCCTGGAACTGCCAGGAGCTTCCGATCCCCGCTAGTAGCATCAGGAGATCCTCTGACCTGCCCCCAGGGAGGCTGGACAGAGATTGCAGCGAAGATTATCAGCCCTGGGTTCCACAGATACACCTCTGGTCTATGAAGGAGCATTCACTGCCACAGTAAAGGGAAGCAGAGGCCAGGCAGGAGAAACAAGTGGTCAGCCACAACAATAGATGCATCAATAGGCCTGAGTATAAGTGAGCCAATAAGTAACTCACCTTTACCGCTTTCATACTCAAAGTGGCATGAGAGTGGGAATGTTGACGAGTAGCCAGGGAAATAAATCATGGTCTGCCGACTATCTCAGCCAACCTTTAACTTCCCAGTCGGAGGTCTTTCTGAATAGTGGAGCGAGCCTGGGGGTGAACAGTGGCAACAGAGTTTCTGGATAAATACCTGAGGAGTGGGGCCCAGACCAAGTTTAGTTGGATCAACAGCAGGAGAGGAGCAGAGTGGACTGAACATGAATTCCACAGGTAGAGCTCCTGAGTGACATCAGGGGTCAAAAAGTGAAGTAGGGTAAGAGGATTAGCTGCTTAGGAACCAAGTTTAGAGACTGAGTGAGCAGCACCTGGTGTGAAACAGAGTGTAAAATCCTTATTTTTGTTATTTACAGTTTGTTAGGAATAAAGAGAGAGAAAGAGAGAGAGAGAGAGAAGTGGCTAGGGTTGAGTTAGTGGTTCCTAGTTTATTGTTCGTACTTGATAATGTTCACATTGGCACAGGCGAACAGTATAGTGTTCCTCCTGTAATATTTGGGATATCAGAGACATTTCCAGTGTCCATGGTCACCACTTATGCAGGAAGTGTGTTCAAATCGAGTTCCTGATTGTCCACATGGAGTGGCTGGAACTGTGGATAGGCTCACTATGGAGCATCCGTAATGCTGAATAGGTTTAGTGAGTTGATTGCACCACAGATATGGGCTACACGAATAATAAGCATTGTGTGACCACCAGAAATATTGGTACCCCTATCATAGGCAATGCAGAAGTCCTCTTTGACCATACTCGAACAAAGTGTCCTCTCATGGGAAAGCAGCAAAGTTAGTGGCACCGCGGTTGACTCTGCTGCCCAGCTGAGGAAGAAAAAGACTGGGAGAGCTTTAGTGATAGGGGGCTCGATTGTAATGGAACTGACAGGCAGTGTCTGCAATCAAGGCTATAGAATGGTATATTGCCTCCCTGTTGTGAGGGTCAGGGATATCTCAGAGTGACTACAAGGCATTCTGAAGAGGAAGGGTGAACAGCCAGCAGTCATGGTACTCATCGGTACTGACGATATGAGTGAGAGAAAAGGTGTCCTGCAGCGGGAATTTAGACAGTTAGGTAGTGGATAAAAGAGGAAGACTACTAAGATTGTAATCTCTGGTATACTTTCAGTGCCACATGCTACTGAGTATAGTAATAGGGATCTAGGTCAGATAAACGTGTGGCTAAAGAGGTGGTGTAGGAAGGAGGGCTTTTAATAAGTATACTAAGAGTAAGGGGATTACCAGGAAAAGAGTGGATTATCAGAGATTAATAGAGACCAAAGGGGCAATCTGTGCATGGAGTCAGTGGATGTGAATGAAGTCTTAAGTGGATACTTCAGATCTGTATTCACAGAGGAGAAAGACATTGTAGCTAGGGGTTTTTGCTGGGATGGTGCATTTCTTGAACACATGAGGATTGAAAAGGAGGAGGTATTAAATGTTTTAGTGGGCATACAGGTACATAAATCCCAAGGGCCTGATGTATCCCACATTGTATTCTATCTGCCATTTCATTACCTCTAGTCTATCCAAGCCCTTCTGCAGCTTGCCTACTCCCTCACACTACTTGCCTGTCCATCTATGTCTGTGCCATCTGCAAACTTCGCAACAATGCCATCAGTTCCTTCATCCAGATCATTAATGTACAACGTGAATGGTTGTGGTCCCAACACTGACCAGTCTTGTTCAGAGAAGTTTTCAAATTTGTTGAGAATGACCAGGGTCTAAACATACAAGACTTCCATGGAGCCATCCCACTTCAAATGAAGTAGCAGTGTGCATAGAATAAATTATTAACTGCATTAATCTTGTTAAAAAATGCTTTGATACAAACTTGAAGAACTATCAATATCATTGAATCACAATTTTCCTCTTCTGATTGAAAGGGAATATTGAATTACAGGTAAAGGGCAAAATCAGTCCTTGTTAGAAAGAATATCTCAGTTTGAGGCCAAGATGCGTCATGGTCCTTTCCCATGTTCTGCAAGTTTGATACACAGTAGGAGCTATCCTCTTGGGAATAGGAAAACAGTGGTTATGTTAGATTTGAAAATAAACAGAAAACAAAAAGTGCATTTAAGTTTGCATGGAATTTTCAATGGCTCATAACATATTCATTAAGGAGGAAGGTGTATAATTGTGCCCTCTTATTTTTATTTGTACACAATAAATAGAACAAAATAAGCCAGTTTAATTTGGTATTGAATCTCCACATGCTTCACATCATTTTAATCTGTTTCGCACAGATGCCACAATGTTCAACACTTCATCAGCACTGTTGTCCCACCTTCAAGTTGCTGGTGGAGTAATTAGGTAAGTTTATCCTGATTTCAAGAGAATTTGAAAATTTTTCCTTTCCTCTACAGCAACCCCGCCTGCCACTTCTGCCACACTGTTGGGCAGCATTGAATTTAGTCCGTTAATTCTGTTTCTCTCCACAGAGAAAGAACTGTAAAAATGCGTGTCCAGTTGCAAGTATTTTCAGCATTTACTTTTTTTATTTGAAAACTAAACTGCATTGACTTTTGAAGAGAACTATGATTAGCCATGCTACCGTTAACTTGCTCAAACAAGATCACTCATGAAAGCTTAGTAATCTAGACTGTATTTTTTCAATTTTAGATGTAGCTGTTGTGTATGGATCTGAAATAGTTAATGATTGACAGAGTGAATAATCCCTGTGATGATACCATGTGGTCTTAGTGGAAGGATACAATAAGATCATGTTGAATACCAACTTAAGACTAGGTTCTGCCAACAGTTCTATAGTAGAGACAATTCTTATAACCTGTAAATAGCTGCAGAGTTGCAATAAACTGCATCTTGTTTACTTTATAGGGCTTCTCATTAGAACAAAAGTTGGCCATATAAGCCCTGAAGAGCTTACACACTTATCGCAAGGTCATGCATAAGATTTAAGCCAATCTGGCCAGGATTATACTGAATGTTATGTGTATTTAAAAACAAAAACTTTGAAAGAAGGAAGAATCATATTCACCTTCTTTTAAGAAATTAGTACTTGTTAAGCTATCTGAAGTAAGAGTCCAAGTGCTTTCTGGCCAACAGAGAAAGAAAAAGTGATAATAGACAATTGAAAACACAAAGAGAACAAAAGCAGAAGGTCATACTACAGAAACCACAACAAGACACTGCTTCAAGACAACATCACTGACTGCTGCTATACTTCTGCAGTATTATTATTTTTCAGTTTTCTTGCTGACTTGATGCTTCCAGTCAAGGTTACTGCCATAAAGAACAAATGAGTAAAATACAGTAAAATTGCTGAAACCTCAAGCTTTCTCAAGTCATATGTAATAGCTGCAGCTCTACAAAATAAGTTTCAAATCGCATTCTTAAATAAGTTTAAGGGCATTATTAGAATGTTTTTTTACACCAAAAAGATTTTGAACAATAATTACTTTCAGTGTTTACTAAGGCATTTGATCATTTACCAAGTGACAAACGTTTTCAGAAAATGTTCAGTGATGTCTGGAGCACGTGGTATTTATGTAATATTGGAAACCTGGGCACATCCAGTGCACAGTAACAGAACGTAGACCAGTCATCCAGAGGCTCAGAGTAAAGCTTTGGGGATAGGAACTCAAACTCCTCATGCCAGCTTACCTAGTGTGATTTACATGACTTAACAATGTAGTTGACTCTTCACTGTTCTGTGAAATGGCAAAGAGATGTATTCAGTTGTATCAAACCATGGCAGAAACGTGAAAAAGGAGTTAAATCAGATGGATGGCACAGCTTCAAGAAACAGCAAATGCAGATCCTGCCTGTTCAACCTGATGAAGCTGTCTTCACTAATGCCTGGAGATGCTTTCAGAGATCTGTCCGACCTCAGTGAGGACAGCAATGAATCATCCTGTACTCCCAAGATCCCTGCATAACCATCTCTGGGAAGATAGTTGCAGAAAAAGGAGATTTTGGCATAGTGGTAATATCACTGGACAATTAAACCAGAGACCTGAGCTAGTGCTGTGGGGTGATTGTTCTATTAGGATGCAGGGCTCTGAAAGTATTAATGCTGAGGAGAGCCTTAATTACCACCAACTATAATAATGTCATGTGGGCTAGGTGGGAGCCTACTTTTGTATAAGTAAAATAAGACCTATCATCTGAGTCTTCCACACAATATCTGTAACAGTGTCTGTCTCATCAGTGTTGCTAACATACTTTAAACTAAATCTTATTTAAGACAGAAGCTTCTTCTTGATGTACTATCATATATTTTCCTCGACTGCATTAGGCCAAGCAGACCTTGGAGATCTCTATCCTGAAAGAGATTGGTGACAGCAGATCAACATTATAATAAACAGTGATATGGAGAGCTCATATAACACGATGAGCATTGATATTTTTGCTCATCCAACTGACATGGATTCAAATCCATGACTGGTGGAAATTAAAAGCAGTTAATAAATCTGGAATATAACGCTATTCTCAGTGATGATGGCTGTGGAACTAGTTTCAATTGTTGTATTAGATCAACTGGTTTACTTTTGTGCTTTAGGTAAGACTGTGCCATGTTTATCTGGTGGCTCAGCGGTTAGCACTGCTGCCTCACAGCACCAGGAATACAGGTTTGATTCCAGCCTCAGGTGACTGTCTGTGTGGAGTTTGCACATTCTCCCTTTGTCTGTGCTGGTTTCCTCCCACAATCCAGCAATGTGCAGGTTAGGTGGGTTGGTCATGCTAAATTGCCCCTAATGTCCTGCGATGTGCAGGATAGGTGAATTAGCCATGTGGATTGTAGGGTTACAGGGATAGGGTAGGAGGGTGGCTCTGGGTGGGATGCTCTTAGGAGGGTTGGTGCAGACTCAATGAATCGTATGATCTACTTCCACACTAGGGATTCAGTATGCCCCATGTGTAAGTCCAGACATCAAGCAATCTGGTTGTCTCTGAAATGGCCCAACAAGCAAATTAGTTCACAAAGAATTAAGGATGGACTGCAGAACTTTGGCCTTGCCAACACCACATGCATCCCATGCAAACAAAATGAAAAGGCAAAGGCAGTTTACAGGGAGGAGTCACATGTGAGCTTCCAATATTGCCTCTGGACTTCATGATGGTGAAAAAAAGTGAAGAAAATCTTTACTGATAACTCCCTTCTGCCCAATTCCACACACCAGTACAGCACTTGTTGAATTAGTACTTCTCTATGCTGAAAACTAGTTGGAAGAATTATTGAAAGTAACAATGATATAACATCATGTGAGGGACTTCAATGTCCAGTAACTTTGCATTACTAACAGAGGCTTCATGGACATTGTGTGTAGTTTGTTTTTTGTTGGTGCATGGCCCTTTGTCGCTGCATCAGTCTTCAATCTCGTGCATTGTCTCTGCCAATGGCCTTTTCTGCCATGTGCCTTGCAAAATTTGATTGAAAGCTATGCATTTCCTTGTTGCATGCAGAAGGCCACACCTTCCACATTTGTTGCTAGGTTTGGGTGTTCTAGTGATTGTTTCAACCATCATGTTTGTAAGTTTTGCCAATCTGCAAGGATCATTTCACACTTACTTCCATTTCTCAGTTGTTCTTCAACATGATAAGCCTATGGTTTACCTAGGAAATCTTTCAGTGAAGCTGCCATGGTAAGGAATGGGATACTAACTCAAAAAACCTGTTTGCAAGCTCCCAATCTGAAAAATTACGAACCCTATTTTCCAAATCTGCTCATAATGAACTCTTTAAGCTTCTGTCCAAATAATGCAAATTCTAGCCAAAGAATACAGAAGTTCAATCTGATTCAGAATTAGTCTTATATATCTTTTGGGGATCTTTCTGCACTCTGACCATTAATCCTAAGGTGTTAGATTTCTTGTAAACCTTTGTTTCTAATTGCTAACTTAATTTGAATGGCATGTTTTTCAGTATCAGGCACATAAACTCTAGAAACCACATACCTGAATACAAAGACTTTAAATTCTGTTAGGATGTCTACTGTGTCCCAATTTAGCAAATTTAATTTTGTGGCAATTCAGACAATAAGCTTTTGAATTTTCGTTGCTTGGCATCGACTTGGCACATGCATTCTGAGTTGCCTTTCTCAAGTGTGTTAATTTGGCATCTTGATCAGGATTTGTCTGACCAACAAGCTGTGTTTTTAACAGTCTCTGATGCTGTGATGAACAAAGATACCGAGGGTTCCATCTAGCTCAGTATAAAAGATGTGTTTTACTTATAGATTAACTTGTTAGTTGACAATTGAAGCATGATAGATAGTTTGTAATAAACTTGTTCAGAGATATTATTACACACTTCTGGAGCAGATGGGACTTGAACTCAGGCCTCCATAGCCCAGAGGTAGGGACAGTACCGCTGTGTCACAATGGCCCTCCCGTTCAAGTATGATTATTTTTTAATCTATTTTCTAATCAACCTGCTCAGTAATACTATTACACACCTCTGAAATAGGTAGTATTTGAATCCAGGACTCCTGGCTCAAAGGCAGGGGCACTATCACTACACCAGAGGATGACCCATTCAAGCATGATATTTATTTATTTTATAATCCACCCATTCAGATATGTTATAATGTAACCCTGAAGCAGGTGGGACTTGAACCCATGTCCAAGAGTAGGCACAGTACCACTGCACCACAAGAGGGACCCATTCAAGCATGATACCTATTTTTCCAATCAACCTGTTCAGAGATGTTACTACCCACCTCTGCAACAGGTGGGACTTGAACCCAGGCCTCCTGGTCCAGAGGTAGAGATGCTATCACTGCACCACAAGAGGGTCTCAAGCATGATATTAATATTTCAGATGTCAATGTTCAGAGCCAGTATGTGAATTTTATTTCATTAATCTAATTTTCCTAATCAACCCATACAGAGATGTTATTTCACAGCTCTGGAGCAGGTGGGATTTCAACCTGAGTCTCCTGGTCCAGGGGTAGGGACACTACCATTGCACCACAAGAGGGCCCTCAAACCTTTTCTTTAATTATTTAGCTTTTTTTTTAAATCAATCTGTTCAGAGATGCTATTACACACCACTGGAGCAGGTGGGACTTGAACAGGTGGGTCTCTCAGTCCAAGCGTAGGGACACTACCACTGCATTACAAAAGTATGATAAGCCTTATGAACACAATGTTTTCACCTGCTGCCACTCATGGCATGTTATTGGTCTAATAATCATTTATTTTTCTGGGTTTGATTAACTCCATGGGTTAATTTGCTTAAAAGAGTAAAGCATATTAAAACTTACAGTGTAGACGTTACAGCAATCAAACAATTTTCTGTGTGTGCAGTTTTCAAACCCATAGCAGACTAATTGGCAGGCAGTGCCGCATATACTTTATGCACAAGCACATAAAATTATTAAGGTCAACTCTCTTAGAGGTGAGGTTTGCACACGACAGAAAATTAAACAACTCAATGGAGAAGGAACATCCACAAGCCTCTGCATCCTCAATAATGCGAGAACCCAGAACATTAGTGCAAAAGATAAAGCTGAATCACTGCGTGCATCTTCAACACCATGTCAGCAATGTTGATAAATTATCCCATAATAATCTGACACTGCTGCTTTTCCAGTCAATTAATTGTTTGGCTATTGTACAGGATGGGTTATTCCATGTGACTTCCATTCAACTATACAGACTCCAGCTCAGTCAAGTATTCACAGTCAAAAAGTCTTGGAAATAAAATTCTTGTTTCTGATGAGAAGTGAGAATTTGGAGGCATATACCAAAGAAAAAACAATAGCACTCATCAACACTTCAATGTAGAAGCTGTCACAACATTTGACAAAAGTATCAATCAATATAGATCAGCCTTCAGAAATAATGAAAATAAATTATTGGAACAGCTTTAGCAATTTTGAAAGAAGGGAACACAGATAAAAAATGTTTGGCATCTAAATGTAGAATGCTAGCTAATTAGAGGGCATATAGGCTGTTCCATCCTACTTTTCTGTCAACACAATGAGTGGGCAACAGCACATAATGTAGTCAAAATATTGTCAAGCCTACTAATATTTGCATAACTTCTGGTCTTGCAGAGAAATATCAGTACATTCTGCTGAGTTCCTACACTCACAAGCAATTGAGGTTCTTTCAGCCCACATATGAACTAGTTAGAGATGGGATGATTTCGCAAAGAACTGAGTTCGGGTGATGCTCCAGCTAAACAAGGATTGGATTCAGTGGTCCCCCATCTAAAGGAAATAAGTACAGCTTCTTAAGATATACTGAGTAAACCATTTTGTCTTACAGCATTGAAAGTGATCATTTGGCCCATTCTTTCTGTGCGAGCTCCTTGAAAGAGCAGAATAATTTACTTCTATTAAGGCTGCACAAATATCCCATAATTTTTGAAATTCATTGTCAAATTTCCTTTTGACATTTCCAGCACCTTTCTGGATACTGTGTGTCAGAACCCAAACCTCCATATGAAGGAGATCTATCTCTTCATTTCCCCTCTGGTACTTTTGTCAATTATTTCAAATTTATGACCTTTAGTTACTGGGCCATTTGCCAGAGGAAACAGCTTCTCTCCACTTGATGTGCCATAATGTCTCATAATGTTGAAGCTTCTAAAATATCTGTATTTTCTGTGCAGTACCATTAATAGACTATGCTTCAGTTTGAAGATAGTAAATGGACTGTGACATTTTGTACATGAAGGCCTCCAAATAATTGACAACAGTGACAGCATTAGGAGTCAAAATCAACACAATCTTCAAATTATACATACTCGTCTTTTTGGAGGATAGAGCTGAGGATAACCAGTATTATACCTACAGCAAATGGACTACAGCTGTTCAACAAGGCAGCTCACCAGAGTATTCACAAGGTTGACCAGGGATGGACAATAAAATGCTGACCTAGCCCACATCCCACTTGTAAATCAAAAAAAATCTCTGTACACGTGGAGTCGGCCTCATTAGGGGCATTTAAACGGCTACTAGATAGACATATGGATGATAGTATAAAGTAGGGGTGGAGGTTAGATAGACCTTAGGATTAGGGTAAAAGTTCGGCACAACATTGTGGGCTGAAGGGCCTGTACTGTGCTGTACAGTACTATGTTCTACACTTTATTGAACCACAGCAGCTCTCTACTATTCTCTTTGTTTCAGCAGAGCAGCCAATGTTGCTCTCACAGGAAGAAGTTATTCACATGATCAGGTCACACTGTGTCAAGGCAAGAGCAGGAGATTGGAGAAAGGACAGTTAATATAGACACTCCATTGTATGGACCCTGCATGAATGTTATTTTCCTACCTTTGTTAAATTTAGTAAAGGAAACAGACTACTGTAATCATATTTTTTGTGTACATATTAGTTCTACACTGAAATTGTATTATCAAGTGTTTTTTTTATGATGTGAAAGTGTTGTGATTGGAACCAGGTTGACCGCACTGACAATGAGGTCATTGAGTGGGGTTATTAACCTGGGCCAATCAGGAAAGCCCTGGCTGACCAAGATAACCAGGAGATTCCTACTCTCCCCCTCACTTTACTTTTTCACATAGGCAATGCCCCCAGGGGCTCTGCTTGATATTGATGCTTTTGTCACATGGGTGATTTTCCCAGTGGTGGCATGTTCATAAAGTTATCTGCACACCTGGTATTTTTTTTTACTGTGTCTCACGCTTGCACAACAAGGGTAAAAATAAGTGCAGGAGTTTTTTTTTGACAAGAACCGGGAGATTAGAGTCCCCTCAGTTTGGAGTACTGACTCCAAGCTGGCTGGTCACAGCCAGTGTACCGTGCAAAAAGGAAATAAAAAAAGAGAGAAAAAGAAAATAATATATAACTGGGAGATTAGAATCACTTCAGTTCAGGCTGGTTGGTCACAGCCAGTGTGCTGTGCACAAGTAAATAAAGGGTGACGTAGTGATGGGATTCTGGCCTCTATGCAGTTATTCCAGTTCTCACTATTTAAGTGTCATGATAGCTCCCAAAATTTCTGTCGCAAACCTCCAAAAACTAGCATCAATTGTCACTTATAAAGTTAACATTGATAGAGTGGAAGACACTTCTATTGACAAACTTATAAATTAATGATAGGGGCCTCTTAGAGGTTCATGGTTGCATCTTTAGTGTTGGCCCAGCTGAGATCAACTATAGATTCTAATAAGTTGGCGTTGTCATAACAAATCAAAAAGGCCCAGCAAGCCTATTTTTGCAGCAAAAATTTTGGTAACAATTTTAGGTGAAAATAAAAAACCAGGAGATTAGATCTCCTCAGTTCAGGAGACTGACTCCAAGCTGATTGGTCACAGCCAGTGTATCGTGCACAAGTAAATAAAGGGTGACTTGGTGATGGGATATTGGCCTCTCTGCAGTTATTTCAATGTTAATGAGAGAAAAAGGATGTGCATGAAGAACATTCACTTGCTACAGTCATCTTAGAGTTGGCGTAAGCATTTCTGACGTCATGCCTTTATTTGGGAAGCTTGACTCATTTAATCCTGCTGTCAAAGCTGGGCCCAGTATGTGGAAAGAATGCACTATTTTTTCCGGGCAAATGATGTTGGGGCAGATGAAAAGCAACAAGTAATTCTCCTGACAGGTTGTAGATCTGCAGCTTTTTTGGTTACTAGGAGCCTAACTTTCCCTGAGGCGTCAGATACAAAAACCTTTCAAGAGTTGACAGAATTAGCTAAGGAATATTATGACTCCAAGCCCTCTCTAATTCTGAGACATTTTCAGTTTTATTCGATGATTCAAGAACCAGGGGAAACCACATCAGGATTTTTGACTAGTTTGAGATGACTGGCAGAGGCATGTTGCTTTGGGTTAACACTGAATGAGATGCTGGCATTGTTATTAGAAAATGCAGCAACTGGACCATGGGAACTACAGGGCATCCCAATGGGAGTGGGCTCCCTCACCCGACTGACTGAGCCTGGGGAACACCACTTGAGTGTAAACAAGCTCAGAGCCTCACACAGGGCATATCCTGAGCAGAGGGACCCGAGGCCAACCCAAAGCAGAACCCCACAACAAAGCCAAGCCTCGGCCAAGTGGCTAAAAAGTCCTTCAGGATCTGGGCCGGCAAGCCATTGTAGTAGAGATAGTAGGAACTGCTGATACTGGAGAATCTGAGACAACAAGGTGTAGAGCTGGATGAACACAGCAGGCCAAGCAGCATCGGAGGAGCAGGAAAGCTGACGTTTCTGGTCTAGACCCTTCTTCAGAAATGGGGGATGGGAAGGGGATTCTGAAATAAATAGGGAGAAAGGGGGAGGCGGATAGAAGATGGATAAAGGAGAAGATAGGTGGAGAGGAGACAAAGTTGGAGCCAGTAAAAGTGAGTGTAGGTGGGGGGTTAGGGAGGGGATAGGTCGGTCCAGGGAGGACAGACAGGGCAAGGGGATGGGATGAGGCTAGTAGGTAGGAGATGGGGTGGGGCTTGAAGTGGGAGGAGGGATAGGTGGGAGGACAGGTTAGGGAGGCGGGTACAAGCTGGGCTGGTTTTGGGATGCGGTCGGGGGAGGGGAGATTTTGAAGCTTGTGAAATCCACATTGATACCATTGGGCTGCAGGTTTCCCAACGAAATATGAGATGCTGTTCCTGCAACCTTCGGGTGGCATCGTTGTGGCACTGCAGGAGGCCCAGGATGGACATGTCGTCCAAGGAGTGGGAGGAGGAGTTGAAATGGTTCGTGACTGGGAGGTGCAGATATTTGGTGCGAACCGAGCGTAGGTGTTCCACAAAGCGGTCTCCAAGCCTCCGCTTGGTTTCCCCGATGTAGAGGACGCCACATCGGGAACGGTGGATACAGTGTACCACATTAGCAGATGTGCAGATGAACATCTGTTTGATGTTGAACGTCTTCTTAGGGCCTGGGATGGGGGTGAGGGGGGAGGTGTAGGGGCAGGTGTAGCACCCGTAGTTATTGCCGGTATATAGACTCGAACAGCAAAGGTGTCTTACAAGGCCTGAATTTAGAAAACTTTTAGGCCAGTACCCAAGAGAGTGCACACCCTTGGAAAGCATGCCCTGCACGTGGGTTGAAACAATTAAGTTGCTCAGTGACATCCAAATAGGAACCGATTAAAATTAATGTTTGGTTAAATGGTCACCTAGTTCCTATGGAGACAGCCATATCTCCAGCTGCAGAATCTGTCTTTAATAAGAATCGTTCGGGACTCCAAACTTAAGTTAACACATGATCTCAGCCAGACTGAGAACATACACTGGGGAATCATCACAGATTAAGGGTACAACTTTGGCTCCAGTCTTGTATGAGAAGCAGTTGGTGCAGTTATCACTAATGGTCGTAAGAGGCTTAGGCCCAAGCCTATTGAGGAGGAATTGGTTGAGAAAGATTCACCTGGATTGGCTCAACATTTTTCAATTAGAAGTCCTTGTGAAATACCCAGGAGTATTTTAGGAAGGGCTTTAGGAAGCTCCTTTACATGTTGACCAGGAAGCAATTCCAAAATCAGGCAAAAGTAGAGGTGGAAATCGGAAGGCAGGAGAGCGAAGGTATCATCAAACCGGTGCAGTTTGCAGAATAAGTAGCACCAGTCATACCAATTGTGAAGCCTGACGGCTCAGTTCGCCTTTTGTGGGGATTTGAAGCAAACGGTAAACCACTTCTCACAGCTGGATAAACACCTGATCCTTCACATAGAGGGTTTATACACAAAGGTGGTGGAGGGCTGTCCTTTTCGAAGCTGGACTAGAGAGCTACGCCTACCTGCAGTTATGCCTGGACGTGGAGTCCCATAGGTACGCTGCAATTAATACCCATAAGGGCTTATATCAATAGACAAGACTGCCATTTGGGGTACCATCAGCCCATGCCCTCTTCCAGTGGACGATGGAGAACATTTTATAAGGGCTTTCCCACGTTGCCATTTATCTGGATGATGTACCAATAACAGAGAAGACCAATAAAGAGCATTTGGAGAACTTGGACATGGTGCTTAAATGTTTCTCCAAGACAGGCGTATGCCTTGGAAGGGTAAAATGTGTGTTCCAGGCACCCCAAGTGACCTACCTGGGCTACAGAGTCGACAAAACTGGGTTACACCCGTTAGAAGAGAAGGTGAGGGCAATCAAAGGAGCCCCAGCACCTATGTCTGTACCAAAGCTTAGGTCCTTCCTTAGGTTAGTGAATTATTATGGAAAATTTATATGTAACCTGACCTCCATCCTGGCACCCCTACACGTGCTATTGAAAAAGGGTAAGCCTTGGAAACGGTCATGCAGCCAAGATGTAGCCTTTAGGGAAGTGAAAAAGCAGCTATCGTCATCTAAGGTGTTGGCCCACTATGATCCGAAGCAAGAGGCAGTGCTGACATGCAATGCCTCCCCGTACGGTATCAGGTAGTGTTGGCTCACTGGTGGCCAAACGGAGAGGAACGCCATATAGTATATGCTTCCCTGACTTTGGCTGATGCTGAACGCAAATATGCCCAGATAGAGAAGGAAGGTTTGGTGGTCATCTTTAGTGTGAGAAAGTTCCACCATTATCTTCACGGACAGGAATTTCTCATCGTAATAGATCACAAACCCCTGCTAGAGCTACGTAGAATTCAGCATTGGGCCCTTATTCTTACCACGTACAAGTACAATTTAGAACATAGTCCAGGAAGCCAAGTGGCTATTGCAGATGCCTTGAGCTACCTTCCGCTGGCAGATACTCCACTGGTGGTGCCTCCCCTGGAAGAGTCTGTTTTGGTTTTAAACTTCTTGGACACCCTTCCAGTCACTGGGACAATATCTGACTGTGGACACAGAAAGGTCCTGTCCTAGTGAAACTAAAACATCTGGTGGTAATGGGGGAATCAGAAGGGCCATTGCAACGTGGATTGAAATCTTCATGGACCCAGCAAGACCGTAGAGGACGGCATGATTGTCCTGAGTAAAGGCCGCTGCCAGATATTGGCTCAACTTCACCAGGGTCACCTAGGGGTCTCCAAGATGTAGATGCTAGCAAGAAGCTATGTCTGGTGACAGAGGCTGGATGTCACATACTGCATTGGTGGGGCAGTGCCCAGAGGGCCAACAAGGACAAAAATTGCCACCAGCAGCACCCCCACATTCATGGGAATGGCTGGGAAATCCCTAGATTAGGTTATATGTCCTCTATGCCGGTCCTTTCATGGCCTCAATGTTCCTGGTTGTTATGGACACCAATTCAAAGTGATTGGACATGCATGAAGTTTGTTCGGCAAATTCAGGAATGATGATTGAGAAGCTGTGAGCATCGTTCGTGATACATGGACTCCTGGAAGTATTGATCATGGACAAAGGGATGTCATGTACCAGCAGGGAATTTGAATATTTCCTAAAGTCAAATGTTTTTTAGTACATAAGCACAGTTCCATACCATCCATTGTCCAACAGTCTAGTGGAATGAGTGGTCCAAACATTGAAGGTCGGCTTAAAGAAGAAACCTATCACTTGGTACTAAACTGTCCCATTTCCTGTTCGATTATAAGACCACCCTGCACGCACTAACAGGGATAGCTTCAGCAGAGTTACTGATGGGGAGAAGCCTCAGCATCAAGTTAAACCTAATATTCCCAGACCTGGGGGCGGGAGGGGGGAGCCGTGCGGAGGGTGAAATGGCAGTTAGGAACGCCAGTGTTGGCCACATGCTGCCTCTAAGTGAGAGAGACAATTTAATTCAGGGAATGAAGTTTAGTGCCAGAACCGCAGAAATGGCCCTATGGGTATGAGAAGATGTTGACATGAGGTTGGGTACCGTCACTTACAAAGTTAGGGGAGGTGAAACAGTCATGAACAAACACGTGGATCACCTGAAAGCTGTTACCTCGCAAACGCAGCAGGAGCAAAACATACCTGGCCCCTCAGAACAAACGGAATGCCAGTCGGAAACCATAGGATCTCCCCCTCCATCTAGGATCAAGCAAACCTAAGAATCTGAGATGGACGCAGTGTCGATAGTGTTACTGCTAGAAGAAGAGGAGGAAACTTCCGAGACATTCTGAACGCAAGAGGAGGGCTCCAGTCCTGTACATGCCGCCCTTGTCAGAGTCCAAATCAGAGGAACTAGACTTGGGGCAAAAACGTTGCAGGAAAAGCTACAAGCCAAAGTCCAGGCCTACATCCCCTGACTTGGTGGGGAGGGATGTAGTGATTGGAACTAGGTTGACCTCGTTGGTTGTGAGGTCGTTGATTGGGGTTGTTAACCTGGGCCAATCAGGAAAGCCCTGGCTGACTAATACAACTAGGAAATTAGAATCTCCTCAGTGTAGGGGACTGACTCCAATCTGGCTGCTCACAGCCAGCGTACTGTGCTCGTGTAACTAAAGGGTGACTTGGTGACGGGAATACCAGCCTTAGTGCTGTTATTTCAGTGGCGACGGGAAAAACTAGGACGTGCCTGAAGAAAATTCACTTGCAATAGTCATCTTGGAGTTGGGATAAGCATTTCTGGCGTCATGACTTCATTAAAAAAAAGAAAAAATATACAGTTAGGAAATTAAAATCTCCTCCGTTCAGGCAACTGACTCGGAGCAGGCTGGTGTGCTATGCACGTGTAAGTAAAGTGATGGGATACCAGCCTCTGTGCAGTTACTTCAGAAAGGTATATTTGTGAGGAGTAGTCTTATTGTTTCATGAGACAGGAGCTCAAGCTAATTGTAGTGTGAGGGATTGGAGGGGTTAATCTCTAGCATAGCAGTTGGCCTGTAGCCGTTCAAGCTTGGTCTGTAATATGCCAGCATTGTTTTCAAGTAATGATCACTTAGAAATATGGCAGTGAAAAGTTTGCATCAATCCCCCACAAGCTGATTCTCCAAACCTGTACCCAAAGCTCCCAAGTGGTACTGGACAATAACAAACAATTATTTGATACTCATGCCTGTGAAATGGCATCTTGAGCTCTTCGGAACGCCAGTGAATTTGCAATATGTCTTAACCCCATCAGTAAAGCTTGTTCACCTCTTGTGGTCTCCTGAGGGGGTTGCAGAACACAAATAATTTGTTGCCTCAATGTTTGTAGCCATGCCCAGTTGCCGAAGGTTATTGATGTTGGGATAGTAAATGCAATTAATTGCAGTGCGCCTCCTGGTTCTGTCCCTTACACTGAGTTAGTTGTGGTGTGCTAAAATCCAAGCTTGGAGAAACAAAATAATTTGCACATGTCTTCTGCAATGGTTGAATTTCGGCAGAACAATCTTACTGAGACATGGTGGGTCAAAAATACATGCAGTGAGTCATGCTTAATGAGATGTTTCATAATGCTTAGTCTAAAATAAGCTTTCTGCCTGACTGATTTTTATCGTGAGAAGATGCAATGATTTATCAGTTAACTAGATGTCATAACAAGCATCATTAAGGACATTTGATTACTGAAGGACGTAATGCATTTGCAGTGAATATATTCATCTGTCATCTATTTCTACCACCCACCCCCAAGTAAAACTGAAAAAATTAAAGTTCAGGACAGTAGCAGCTAACATTTCAAAGAGGCCAATCATTTGTATTATGTTAGTGACCTAACATGTTTGAAACTGCCATGCAGTATACATTTCCACTAGTGGTCAAAATTGATCAGAATGTACAACAAATTGCTAGATAGTAGCACGGCTAGGATAAATCATCACTACTTACTTACTAGGGTATTGAAGGTTTTCATATAGATCCAGATTTTCTATTGGATTGGTTTAAGGCATATAGAAGCTGGAAAATGTTTTGTTTTCACTGTCTCCTACTTGTACAATGCATAATTTCTTCAAGGACTTTTTACAGTGATTAGTCACTTTTCTCAAAAGATACAAACATTGTGATGTTGATGACATTGTGCGCTTATGAATTCTCCAATTAAGAATAAGATCCAACTCGTGTGCCTTCTGTCATACTGGTAGCCTGTAATTATAGTGAACTGTCTGTTATCTGGTATTTAAGCATTCAGAATTCGTATGCAACAGGCAAAAATTTCAAAGAAAATTTATCATTTTTATAAAGCTTCTTCAAAGCATCTATTTGAGCTCGGCATTCCAAGTTCCAACGTGCACATATTCATCCACCATGCAATAGTTCTCCCAGTCGCCACTAGGAGCGCTAACCATCATCCTCCTTCATTCAGGCGCTATTACAGTAAGTAGTACATTGAATTTCTGAGATAGTAGGAACTGCAGATGCTGGAGAATCTGAGATAACAAGGTGTAGAGCTGGATGAACACAGCAGGCCAAGCAGCATCAGAGGAGCAGGAAGGCTGACGTTTCGGGCCTAGACTCTTTCTGAAGAAATTTCTGGTTGCTTTACACGCAAAATCTTTCACCCATCAATCTACTATGTCGTCTAAGAAGACTCCCACGCAAAAGTGAAAACAAAAATGCCCTGGCTTTGAAATCAAAAATGGAAGTAGGTGAAAGGCTGGAAAAGGGTGTGAACTACAATGTGTTTAGGAAGGAATTCAATGTTGGTTTGCCAACGATTTTTTTTTCAAAGAGCACTGCTGTGTCATGTAGTGGATTTCTATAAAAGTGTTTCTCATACAACTGGCAGATTCATGTAAACAACAGCTCCACCCCACACATGCGGGATAATGGAGAGTTTACTGCAAATAATGCAATTGTTTATTCATTTATTATGGTGATGGGATTACAAAGGCTGACATATTTTCATGAACCTTTATAAAATTGGCTTAGTCTCAGTTGGAGTAAT
Source organism: Rhincodon typus (assembly GCF_021869965.1). Classification (NCBI taxonomy): domain Eukaryota; kingdom Metazoa; phylum Chordata; class Chondrichthyes; order Orectolobiformes; family Rhincodontidae; genus Rhincodon; species Rhincodon typus. The sequence goes on along the minus strand of NC_063347.1, from coordinate 50,682,895 downwards.
GTGAATAAATTCGGGCACTATACTTTAGGAAGGATGCACATGCTGTAGAACAGATGCAGAAAAGATTTACGAAAATAGCCTCAGTTTGGTAAGAGAGAAACTGAAGACGTTCTCGTTAGGGAAGACAAATTTGAGGGGAACTTTGACTTTGGAACTTTGAAGTGTTTTACTCATGAGGGAAATAGAAGGGCGGTTAGAATTAAACTATTCCATTTGACAGAATTGTTGAGAACTAGGTGATATTGTTTAAAATCTGAAAGAACTGCGGATTGTGGAAATCAGGAACAAAAACATAAATTGCTGGAAAAGCATAGCAGGTCTGGCAGCATCTGTGGAGAAGTATCAAAGTTAACATTTCAGGTCCAGTGACCTTTCCTCAGAAGGGGATTGATTTAAGTTGATTGGTAAAAGAGTTTTGTGGGAACACATCTTTATGCGGTGATTGGCTGGGATCTGTAATCCAAAGATGGAGAGTGTGGTGATGTAAGATCCCATTATGGTTTTCGAAAGGGAAAGCATCGGAAGATTAAAGATTTGTAGTATTACAGAAAAAGTACAGGGGAATAGGATTAGCTGAATTCTCATGCAGTCATGATGGGCTGAATGGTCTCCTACAGCACTGTAACCGTTCTATAATTCTATCCTATAATTTTAGAGTCCTGTGAGAGGTGATCAGTCTGTTAAAAGATTGGTGATCATTTGGTTCAAAGGATGTATGTATCATTTCATTCTCTCTTTGTGTACATGTAATCTGTTGTTATGTTGTGTGCAATGTTCAATGATTCAAAGTAACGTTGATTAATTAACACACAACAATTCTTACTTTATTCACCTGGCTACTGTCCAGGTCTATGAATCACTGGAACATCTGTTTCCCTCATTTAGTGGCAGCTGAATAAACCTGGGCTTCAGTAGACAGGCCATCTGTAGGGAAGCAGATGTTTCAGTGCAACAACAAAGGCAAAACAGTGTTGATGGTGAAAATCTGAAATAAAAACAAAGTGCTGGAGAAGCTCAGCACCTTTGGCAGCACAGTGGAGAGAGAGCAACAGACATAAAATGTTTCAAGTCCATATGACTCTCTTTTAAAACTATTCTTATGTTTCTGCAGAAGAGTTATATTGGACTTAAACCATTCATATTGTTTCTGTCTCCACACATACTGCTAAGAATAGATGAGTTTTTCCAGCAATTTTTGGTTGTATTTCAGATTGTATTTCCAGTGTTCCTGGACACTTAACACAATGAGATGGATTCTGTTTTTTTTTTGCGACGTTATAAAATCAGTGATAGTAAGTTCATTGCACATATCTACCAGTTGTTATTTCCAAGAAAGAATAGACCAAGAAATGTAAAATGGATATGTGCAGCTCCTAAGATAATTTACATGACAATGAATAGGAATAGAGAAATTAAAAGAGGCAAAGTACGATCTAACAAACTAATGAATGATCATTGTTCTTTCAGTTCATTGTATGTACATGGGATATGACCCTGGCAGGCCTGGCTTTTCTTGATGATTCCCATTACTTTTGAAAAACTTATTGGTGAGTTGCCTTTTTAACCCACTGCACTCCTTCTAGTGCAGGTACACCGACAGTGATTTTGAAAGGGAATTCCAAGTTTTTTGTTGCAGTGATAGTGATGGAAAGATGAGGAAAGAGATTGGGGAGAAGATTTCAGGAATCATATCGGAATTATTTGCCACAGAATTCGCAGCCTCTGACCTGCTGTTGTAAACAGAATACAATCATGGAAGAATCATAGAATCCCTACAGTGTGGAAGTGGCCAATCTGGCCAATCCTCCAAAGAGCACACCACCCAGACCCACCCCGCTACCATACCACTGTAATCCTTCATTTCCCATGGCCAATCCATCTAGCCTGCACACCCCTGGACTGTGGGAGGAAACCAGAGCACTGCTTTTGTAATTTATATAAATGACTTGGATGTGACCATTGGAGATATGGTCAATAAGTTTACAGATGATACCAAAATTGGTGGTGTAGTGGACAGCCAAGAAGGTTACCTCGGAGTACAGCTGGACCATGGGCCGGTGGGCCGAGGTGTGGCAGATGGAGTTTAATTTAGATAAATGTGAGATGCTGCATTTTGGAAAGGCAAATCAGGGCAGGACTTATACGTGGAATGGTAAGATCCTGGGGAGTGTTGCCAAACAAAGAGGCCTTGGAGTGCAAGTCCTTGAAAGTCGAGTTACAGGTAGACAGGATAGTGAAGAAAGCATTTGGTACATTTGGCTTTATTGGTCAGTGCATTGTGTATAGGAGTTTGGAAGTCATGTTGTGGCTGTACAGGACATTGGTTAGGCCACTTTGGAATCCTGCGTACAGTTCTGGTCTCCCTGCAATAGGAAGGATGTTGTGAAACTTGAAAGTGTTCGGAAAAGATTTACAAGGATGTTGCCAGGTTTGGACAGTTTGAGCTACAGAGAGAGGCTGAATAAGCTGGGGCTATTTTCCCTGGAATGTTGGAGGCTGAGGGGTGACCTTATAGAGGCTTATAAAATCATGAGGGGCATAGATAGGGTGAGTAGCCTAAGGTAGTGTAGTCCAAAACTAGAGGGCATTGGTTTAAAGTGAGAGGGGAAAGATTTAAAAGAAACCTAAGGGACAACATTTTCCTGCAGAGGGTGGAACAAGCTGCCAGAGGAAGTAATGGAGAGGGGTACAATTACAACATTTAAAAGCATCTGTATAGGTATATGAATAGGGAGGGTTTAGAGGGATAAGGACCAAATGCTAGCAAATGGGACTAGATTTACATTGGATATCTGGTCGGCATGGACAAATTGAACTGAGAGGTCTGTTTCCATGCTGTACAGCTCTATGACTCTATGACCTGGAGGAAAACCACACAGACATGGGGAGAATGTGCAAACACCACACAATCACCTGAGTGCAGAATCAAACCTACATTCCTGGCACTGGGAGGAAGCAGTACCAACTCCTGAGCCACTACACCACCTTCAGTACTTATATGTTAGATTTGTTAAATATTTGGTCAATGATTGAATTCAGCAATGACAATGGAAAATGGTTAAATTCCATCTTGTTGGAGATTTTCATTGTCTGGCATGTATGCTGTATGTAGATCTTGCTGCATATAGGCACAAACTGTTTCAAGAATCTGCCAAGGAATGAATATTACCAAACACTATGCAATCATCTCGAGTTATGACCTTTTGAAGCTGCCTCCCTTCACAAGCTGCTGAACGGTCATTAGTTGCAAATTAGGCTGTACTATTGATAATCCATTAATTTAATTCTGTTGTGCGTTTACTGTAATGGTAAAATATAACAATACTGCCAGAAACAGCAAAGAAAATTAATAAAATCCAAAAGACCAGTTCTGAGGAAGGGTCACTGGACCCGAAACGTTAACTCTGATTTTTCTTCACAGATGCTGCCAGAACTGCTAAGCTTTTCCTGCAACTTCTGTTTTGTTAAAGAAAATTAATATCTCACTGTTTCATATTACTGCACCATGAATGATCATTTCTAACGGAGACAAGCACTGCCTGAGATGCTTCAGTTAAGTTTTGTTCTCTGTATTTGAAGCCTGACTCATTCTCTGAATAACTTTCTTCATGCCAGCGAAGATCTTAGACTGTGCTACATGTAAATATATTTGGGGATTGGTTAGCTCAGTTCGCTGGATGTAAAGTAAAGTGATGCCAATAGCATGGGTTTGATTGCTGCAATGGCTAAGGTTACCATGAAATACTCTCCTTCTAAAATTCTCCCCTCTGAGGCCCAGTGAACCTTAGGTTAACCATGACCACTAGCAGCCCTATGATCTGGTAATATTATGGTGACTTTATATGAAATATGGATACAAAAGTAAATATGTATGTCAAACACTCTCCAGTGAAATGCTATATGCCAGCTAAAAACAACTTAATAATAATTTTGAAGTGAGATAGTGTCCCTTTATCAAAAAGCTAGAACATAATTACTAATGAGGCTATGAGACAACTGCTTCAGATGGCTCCATGCCGCAAGGAGTCACTTATTCGTGCCTTCCATTCTTTGAAAAGTAATAAAAAATTATATACAACAAATAACATTGTGAGTGAATTTGAGTTCAGTTACACATCTAAGGGGATGAAAAACTCATCATGGTGGTTCTGCTCCCCTGTGTTTCCAGATGCTGCATGGGGAGATTAACATTTGTTTGTCAAGGTATCTAAAGCATCATTGATTCACAAAACTCTGATTTTTTTTTTCTCTGAGGAAGGGGTCACTCAACCCAAAACATTAACTGTGATTTCTCTCCACAGACAATGCCAGACATGCTGAGCTTTCCCAGCAATTTCTGTTTTTGTTTCTGATTTACAACATCCGCAGTTCTTTCAGTTATTTCTAGTTTTGTTCTTCAAAAAGCAGTTTCTTCTGTTGTATTTTAATTCTTTTTGCAAATCCCAGGCTATGTTTAGATAAATAGCATGCGCATTTGTTTACATATGGGAAGAGGCCAAATGGGAGGCTGGAAATGTCGGAAATTTAGGAAATGTGGATAATGTGACAATTCCACATCTTCTAAATTGCAAGATTTGACAGAAGGGGCTCGATAGGTTCACAGTAGAAAACATCTTTTGTACATTTGGGTTTATTACAGTTCCCTTCTCTGGTTCACTGGCATCAATCACTCATGCAAACAAATCTGAACATTTTACTTTTAGAGATGGAAGGATAGTATACTCTAGAGATCTGGACCAGATATTGATGTCTTCTGCATGGGTGCCCCTTCAGTTTCTTTTGAAGGCAAGACCAAGCAAAAAATTCTTAGTGAAATGATGTTTGATACATAGATGAGTGTTTTTCTTTTAATATTAAGAGCAACATACAGCCCAGCAGTAATAATTGGACTCACTGCAAATCAGAAAGTAAAGATTATTTTCACAAAGTCGTATAGAATAAAGAAGTAGCTATGCTTGCCTGTTAACTAGTTCATCAACTTTTCTGTCTGACTGCATCACAGTAATTAGATTTAAATAAAACCTATCTCACTGAATGTGTTTGGGTGTTATCTCATGGTGTTCACCCAAAAAGAGGATCAAATGTTGTCCAATTCAATAGTCGGGTGATGGGTTCTGTAGGAAAGACAGGGTGAGGGTGGTTGTAGTGATTCCAAAAAAAAAGTGTTTCCTGTATGTCCAGAAATTAATTCCAATACTGCTTTAATTTTCTTTCCCTGTGCAGTTTGCTGCAATAGGCACCTTTTTTTTTTCCCCTTTATTCATTCAGGGGATGGGGGCATTTAAGAGTCAAACACATTGCTGTGGGTCTGGAGTCATATGTAGGCCAGACCAGGTAAGGATGGTAATTTCCTTCCCTAAAGGGCATTAGTGAACCAGATGGGTTTTTCCAACAATTGGCAATGGACTCATGGTCATCATTAGACTCTGCTGTGGCAGGATTTGAACCGAGGTCCCCAGAACATCACCTGGGTCTCTGGATTAACAGTCTAGTGACAATACCACTAGGCCATTGCCTCCCCCAGTATGTTTGATAGACTATCCCTGTGGGCAGGAAGCCTACTTCACAAGCCTATGAGTGGAGCCATCACCAATTCTGGGGGGATGAGAGAGACCAGAGTAGTTGAGGGTTCAAAGTCCAGTTTCTTGGAAAGGGACATGATCAGATGCAATTCTGACGTTGGGGTTACAGTGTGAGGATTGCCTATGACAGGAGTAGTCCAATGATTTATTTATTCATTTGTGGGATGAGGACATCGCTGGCTGGCCAGCATTTATTGCCCACCCCTAGTTGCCCTTGAGAAGGTGGTGGTGAACTGCCTTCTTGAACCACTGCAGTCCTCCTGCTGTGGGTTGACCCACAATGCCATTAGGGAGAGAATTCCATGATTTCCAACAGTGAAGGAACGGTGATATATTTCCAAGTCAGGATGGGTGAGTGGCTTAGAGAAGAACTTGAAGGTGGTGGTGTTCCTGTATATCTGCTTCCCTTGTCCTTCTAGATGGATGTAGTCGTGGGTTTGGAATGTGCTGTCTGAGGATCTTTGGTGAATTTCTGATGTGCATCTTGTAGATAGTACACACTGCTGCAACTGAGCGTTGGTGGTGGAGGGAGTGAATGTTTGTGGATGTGATGCCAACCAAGCGGGCTGCTTTGCCCTGGATGGTGTCAAGCTTCTTGAGGGTTGTTGGGTCTGCACTCATCCAGGCAAATGGAGAGTATTCCATCACACTCCTGACTTGTGCCTTGTAGATGGTGGGCAGGCTCTGGGGAAGTCATAATGTTGAAAGGAGGAGAATACAGAATAATTGTGGGGATTTGAATGTTTAATTAGGTAGTTTGTTGGTTCCAAGAAAGTGCTACCTGTTTTTTTTTTTTTCTGGCCTGCAAATGACGTTGCAAAAGCACTGACCTCGTTTAAGCTGTTGAGTCTCGTCAAGCTAGGAAAACTCAATATCTGTGGTAAAAACACAATAATAAAGTAAAGGCATGAAGCATTGAAGCAAGAACCACAGGGTAATTTATGAAATTAAGAAGATACTGCGAAGATCATGGTGAAAATGGAGGTAATTCAGATACATGAAGGGTTTAAAATTGATAAGGAGGAGATTTTGAACAGTCTATTTGCACTTGAACTTGATAAGGAACCAAGACTAATGAATGCATCCAAGTCTATATCAGAAGTTCAACTCACTGTTAAGAATCTTCCAAACATTTTAAACTCTTATAGCCAGCACACAATATTCCATTTGAATTCTATTTATGAGATATGTTTACTCTTCTGCAGCTTATTTGTTCTAAAGGTAAAACTAAGCTTAAACAAAGAAGACACATAATCTACTCACTTTTTAGTGACTTGTTAAGATTTTTTTTCGATATTTATCTCCCAGAAAATTGGTCACATGACAATATAAAGGGACTGTCACTCCACATAAAATATAAGTTCTCCCCAAAATCGCACTATAAAAGCATGGCAGTGTGGCAGTGGGAATGGGGCCAACCAATGGCAGTTATGCCTGTGTTGGCACACGATAATTTATGAGTCCATCCACCTATTTTCCTACCCACGGGTAAAATTCAGCTCACCTTCTCTGCGTCTACCTTATCAAATCTTTACATGACCATAAGTGCCACCATCAGGTCAACACTCAAGGACCTTTCTATGCAGAGTAAAAAGCCCTAGCCTATTCAACTTATCTTGAAATGATAACCTGCCATGCAACCTAAAACATGAAATGAGCTGTGCTACTCAGGATATGTTTCTTATTGTTAAGTAGGAGAAGCAGTGACATCTCATGGAAGAGGGTGCGTGGGGCCAAATACATCTTCTGACATACATTCAGCAAGATGGATCTCTTATATTAGTGCTTTAACCTGCCATTGTTGTCACACTAAACTCCAGAGGGGAAAGTTGAAATGGAGCTGAGATTATTCACAACTCCCTGGAGTTCCCTTCTGTCATTGCACGTAAGTACAGACCCATCCTTGAATGTATTTCCAAGATTTGTATTCCCTTGGGTACGCTGACCTTCATTGTGTACTTGCTGCCACAGAACTTTGCAAGAGATGTACAAGAAAAAATCTCTTTGAAGATTGCAGATTGAATTGACAGTGGGAAAAGTGGAGAGATATGAATAAATAGATTTCAGTCACTGGTGATCCTGACTGATGCTTGTGAAAAATGAAGTACATGTCAACGAGTTAACATCTCAAGTTGAGTGTTTCTCCTTTGTATGGTCGATGGTTAACAGAGCATCACCAAAGTTAACTAGAACAAAGGCAGACATCTCACAAATTAGACTGAGTGGTTCAAAAGATAATAAAACTCAGGGAATAAAATCTGCCAACAGTTATGACATCACTAGCTTGCAGTCAAACTTCAGCAATTCACAGTCAATATTGTGAGGAAATTGATAAAACAAGTGAGAGAATATTGGTCCAGATTTTTGTTTATGAGATGATCGAACAGCTTTGGAAAATATCCAAGCTTAGTACAGTGGCCTTGGGAGGAACTGTCCCAAATAACCTGATTTTCATTCAATGGTGGAGGGTAGCTACAGTATAGTTGCATGCTGGATTTAGGCCTGAAAAACAGTTCAGAAGCAGGCCAAATGCCAGAGCTGACTCATTAGAAGGCCCATGTTGTGCCCTGATGCTTTGTAGCAGTTGTAATAGAAGCAGCTAAGCATTTCCCCTCACCTCTCCTATCCCCAGCTCACTGCCCATTTCTCATTTATGACAATTTCTGTCTCATATGCTCTTACATCCAATTAATGCTGGTAACTATCTGGTATTGCCCCTCAAAATCTTCATGCCTATCCATGAGCCCCAAATCACTCCCATTACTCTTTTGCAAACTTAGGAGCAATTCATATCAAGCCATACCCTGCTCCACCTTACCACCCTTTGACCTGTGACCCAGTAGTCACCACAGCTGACGTCAGGGGCCTTGCGAGGATGAAATAAAATAAATTTCTAAGCATCTATTACTAATTTTAAATTTTAAAAAAATACACTTTCATTGATAGAAGGTAATTCAATAAATTTAAATCCCTAAGAAAAAGAAATAAATATTTGAATTCATAGCCTTAAACCAAAGACATGCAGTCCCTTAACAATCACTTAGAATTGTCAATCAAAATGTGAACTTATAGTGCATTTTCTGATAATGACAGACTATGGAAGCTGCCAAGCAATAAAATTAGTATAATTACAGCCCTTAGGACCATATCAACAAATGGCTATTGAAATTGCAAACACTGATTCGCTTTTCAAAACAAAAACTACAGCAGGCTGTAAATTTTTTTCACTTTAAAGAGCAAGGGATTTAAATAACTCAACAGCTGGACTATTCCACAGACTTTGCTGACTGTTTGTGCACATTCATGCCTACTCTTATTAAAAAATGTCAAAGACTGTGGGGAACAAATCTTGATCCATTGAAAATGGGATCTGTTTAAGCTCAGCATTGAGTTCAAATGACTTTGTAGTGTTCAGATTTACCTATTTGTGAATCACATCTTAGCCCCTTTCCCCTATCTCAATGAAGATACGATTGGATTTGAAAATGAGGTGTAGGTTAGTGCAGTATGTTAGCGGGTCTATAGATTAGTGCAGTATGTTAGTGGGTATCCAGGACTTCTAGATCTGAGGTCCCATTGACATTTTGAATATGATCTGGACTATTCTCAACTCTGCAGAAATCCAGGCCATTGTCTCCAATCCATAGATGAGCGAAGAAATCTTTACTGAAAATTGAACAAAACCAAAAGGTTTACTCTAGATGACCAGACGTTCTATGGTTTTCATAGTTGCACACAAAGTGACTTGACCCCTCCTACCGGAAAGTTTATTTTAAAACCGGTCATAGAACAGGAAGGCACCCTCAAGAATAGTTTGAATTGCTTTTGTATCTTCTTTTGTTTAGTGCTATTCATCTGAAAGGGGAAATATTTATCAATCTGGATGCAGGCTTGTGCATTTTAGCCCCTGTCGAATTCAGCCATGGTTTCATTTCAGAACTTGAGCCTGAGATATAGTGGATTCTCATTATTTTTGACTCAATGACTTTTTATTTCCAATGAAGTAAAGAGCAATCATAATCATGATTCTATTTTCCTACTTTCTCACAGGATAGAAAAGAAAATCAGTTTGAAAATAGTTAAGGTTAAAAACTACAGACATAATTGGCACCATTTATCTTGTTGGAAAAACCCTTCTGGCTCACTAATGCCCTTTAGGGAAGGAAAATGCCATCCTTACCTGGTCTGGCCTATATGTGACTCCAGACCCACAGCAATGCAGTTGACTTTGAACTGCCCTCTGGGCAATTAGAGATGGGCAATAAATGCTGCCGAGCCAGCGACACCCTCATCCAGTGAATGAGTTAAAAAAAAACATTTATAAGGTGGATATAGAATGCATCGGAAATTGTTACATTTTCTTCCGTGGCTAATTAAAGGATTTTGAGGCCCTGTCATAATACACTTCGATCCACCTTACTGAAGCATTAGTAACTCCAAAGTGGACCAAAGTTCTGGAGCATAAGCCTTCAGTTCTATTGCCAAAATATTGTCAGGGTTCTTACCTTTGTAGCATCGAGTGCCTTCAGCCATTTCTTGATATCGCACAGAGTTATTTGAATTGGCTGAAGACTGGCATTTGACAGGGAGCTCAGAAAGATAACTAAGAGCCAAGATTAATTGACTCTTCATTATTTCTTATTACATGCATTAACACAATTCTGCTGCTGCCTATGGCCCACAGTGCCTCATGGATGCCCAGTCTTGACTGGCCAGATCTGTTCAAAGTCTTTGTCTCCACAAGATTGTGCAGTTGTCACTCCTACTGAAACTGTCATGGATTGATGCATCTAACAGGTAGATTGGTGAAGATGAGGTCAAGTCTGATGAAGGGTCTAGGCCCAAAACGTCAGCCTTTCTGCTCCTATGATGCTGCTTGGCCTGCTTTGTTCATCCAGCTCTGCACCTTGTTGTCTCATGAGGTCAAGAATGTTTTGTTTTTAGCTCTTGTTTGTTCCCTCACTGCCTGCCGCAGACCCAGTCTAACAGCTTTTAGAACTTGACCTGCTCAATCAATAGAGCTGCTGCTGAACCATCTGTGATGATGGGCTTTGAAATCCTTGATCTAGTGTACAGTCTGTGCCCCTTATCACCTAAAGTACTTTCTCCAAGTGGTGTTCAATAAGGAGGAGTATTGATTCATCAGCTGAAGGTGAAAGGGAAGGGTGATATGTGGGAATCAGCAAGAGGCTTTCCTTGCTCATGTTTGACTTCATGTGATTTTGAGGGATCCAGAGTCAATATTGACGACTCACAACTATGCCACTACTTCTGCTGGGACAGGACCATAGCCAGGGACGGTGATAGTGATGTTTGGGACGTTGTCTATGAGGTATGAATCCACAAGAATGATTGCGCCAGGCTGTTGCTTGACCAGCCTGTGAGACAGCTCTCTCCATTTTAGCATTAGACTCTAAAAGCATATAAGGAGAATTTCACAGGGCCACGTGTGCCATTGACGTTGCCAATGTATTGGTTGATGCTAAGTGATCCATCAAATTTCATTGCTTTTATTTAACATTGTAAGTTGTTTGATACAGCTGAGTGGCTTGCATTTCAGAGTCACCCATACTGCTGTGGATTCGGAGTTGCATATAGGCCTGATCAGATGAGGATGACAGATTTTCCTTCCAAAACATCATTAGTGAAGTAGATAGGCTTTAAGACCATTGAGAATGGTTAGCATTACACTAGTTTTTATTCCAAATTTTTATTAACTGAATTAAAATTTCATCATCTGCCGTCTTGCGATTCGTACCATGTCCCCAGAGTATTATACATGGCCTCTGATCTGTTAGGCATGGTCAGATACAAGCTCAAATTAAGTGAATGGAATCTTTTGTACGTTTCAGAAATAAAATAGGGTGGCACAATTGCTCAGTGGTTAGCACTGCTTTCTCAGAGCACCAGGAACCCAGGTTTGATTCCACCCTCAGGAGACTGTCTGTGTAACGTTTGCGCATTCTACCCGTGTCTGCATGGGTTTCCTCCCACAGTCCAAAGATGTGCAGGCTAGGTGGATTGGCCATGCTAAATTACCCATAGTATTCACGGATGCCTAGAATAGTTGGGTTATAGGGGGATGGCTCTGGGTGGGATGCTCTGAGGGTCAGCGTGGACTCGTTGGGCTGAAGGGCCTGTTTCCACACTGTAGTGATTCTCTGATGATGAAAATGTGATGCCTGCCCCTTATTGTTGTCTTGCAAAATATTTGCAATCCTAACAAAGCTGCATGTATGCTTCACTTTTTCTCTCTGAGAAGAGAGAATCCAGTGTGTTTGAATCTCTGAATGGAGAGCTTCCACGATCTCTCTCATACAATAATGAATAGTGAATCCTGGGATGATGGAGATCGCACCTGCCCCTGCCTGAAAGCAGTCCGGCATGTAGTCTAGCCCATGGCTACAGACACTTTCATGGACACTGGTAATGCCACCTTTACCATGCTCTGAGTGAGCACCTACTTCATGAAATGGAGACATTGGACTCATTGTTCTCACCTGAAGTTGAGGTAAGAGACTGAGATATGAGACATTTAAATCCTGATGCACTGCAGACCCTGGGTGGGTGAGTTCTTGCTGTGAGCCCTTCTTCCCTTATTTCCTCATCTTCCATCATCTCGTCCTCCTCAGTGTGACCTCTGCTCAATCTCTGCCATACTGTAGGCAATGGGCAATAACTAACCAGAAACCCTCTAACTTGAAAGGTGGAGTGACCTTTCAGCTAATGAACATATGCCCAGCATTTTGTGATAAAGAGACGTGGTTAGCTGAAGCATCAAGGTCAAAAGTTGTATTGTTCAAATAAAATTGACATTGGGATGCTGACCTGAGCTGCATTCTACCCAATCCAGTCAATTGCCCAGCACATACCTACAGCAGATAACAAGGTGTAGAGCTGGATGAACACAGCAGGCCAAGCAGCATCAGAGGAGCAGGAAATCTGACGTTTCGGGCCTAGACCCTTCTTCAGACATGGGGGAGGGGAAGGGGATTCTGAAATA
>NC_063347.1:50651214-50669910 GCF_021869965.1 Rhincodon typus | reverse complement strand
CCCGAAACGTCAGCTTTCCTGCTCCTCTGATGCTGCTTGGCCTGCTGTGTTCATCCAGCTCTACACCTTGTTATCTCAGATACTCCAGCATCTGCAGTTCCTACTATCTCTGAAACGTACCTACAGCACCCAGGCTTTCAATGGCTCCAGTGAACTTACACCAGAAGTGTGCTGGAGTGGTGTGAGCACTATTTTGATCCCGAGATGGCACATTTGCAGCCAAAAGAATGTGGCTACACTGCTGAATTTTGTAGCATTGATATTTCATGTCATTAGGTATGTATAGACTGAAATCTGTACCAAAGAAGAAGCAATTCATTCTTTTGTGCACCAAAACTAGATCCAGTGTAGTCTTTTTGAAACTAGCAACTTATCTCATATAATTAATCCATTCTCTTTTCATTCTTCTTATATAATTCAAAAGAGAATGGTACACTTGATAGTTTGCTTGATTCCATGCCTTTGTTAATGAGATCCATTAAGCATTTGATGTCAGGCTTATTTTGAGTTACTGCCTCCACCAAGCCAGTGAAGCAGCAGCACGATGCTTGTACGTGAGGCAGAACCATATTATCATAATGCAAATGTTTCATCCGAATGTGAAACCTGCGAAGATAAATGAGAAAAATTACAGCAACAGGTAATAAACCAGAATTGAAATTAAGTGACCGTACAGAGATGTTGCAGGAATAGAGAAACAATGGATAAATACCAGTATTATAAGAAGCGTTCTGAGAAAGGGTCACTGGACCTGAAATGTTAACTGATTTTTTTCTTCACAGATACTGCCAGACCTGCTGAGCTTTTCCAGCAACTTCTGTTTTTGTTAAAAGAAGCATTCATTTTCTTTTGTTGCAGGTCTTTTGCTGTGTAAGACTGCAGTATTACTGAGGAACTAGTCTTCAGGGAGACAGTAGATCTTTGTTTACTGACAACAATTGGACAACATCCTCCCAATAGAAAATTTTAATAAAAGTCCCTCCTCACTACCCTGTCCCATCTTCAAAACTGTCACTACTTCTAGTAGTTTCCTAATTGTCTGACTTCTCTAATTCAGCAGTGTAGACATCTAATAGTTATTATTTTTGACTTACAGCTCACAGGTCAAGAGTGCCAATCCCATAATAACAAGCTTTCTGAAGAAGGGTCCAGACCCAAAACGTCAGCCTTCCTGCTCCTCTGATGCTGCTTGGCCTGCTGTGTTCATCCAGCTCTACACCTTGTTATCTCTTATTTCAACAGTGTTGTTTCTATTTTCAGTGTGATACACACTTACATTTTACAGTGATGAATTTTCAACTAGCATTGTGCAGCAAACTAAAGTGGGTATTTAGAATGAAATGTCCTACTGTTTTAAGCTAGTGGAGGGTGAAAGGAATAAATTCTGTCTCTGTTTGAAACTGTGTTGCAGGACCATTTTATTTAAGTCTTGTTTTTAAGCTGCAAGTTAACCTTGGGCATAAACAAGGTTTTCAAAACTTGACAACAGGCTTGGATGCCAGGCACAGAAGGAAATTAAGATTACAGGGAAAATATTTAATCAGTAAAGATGTTTGGAACTGCAGTGCAATTGTTGTAGAGAGTTAGATGTTCCTCTGTTAGCTATAGTCCTGCAGCGAATATATGACTGGATGTGTAATCCAGAGCCCTGCACTAATCAGCTGTATTAAAATTCAACTGGAACAGAAATTGAATTCAACATAGAAATCAGAAAAAAGGATATCTGTAAAGGTGTCTGTGATGGTGTTGAATTGTCATAAAGACTCAAATGGTTCCCTTAGATTCTTTAAGGAAGGAAAGATAATGTTCTTATCCAGCCTGACTGAAATCCCACAGTAATGCAATTGAATCTTAACCATTTTCCTTTTAAGTAACTTGTGTTCAACTTAATTTTTTCAAAGTACTCACAGGGGTTCAAGAAGGTCGCTGACTACCCTGTCAGGGCAACGTGGAATGAACAATTCACGCCTTTCCATCTACGCCCACATCCCAAGAAACAATGAAAAATATCAAGAGCAACATATCAATGAAGCTTTTCTTCTTGCACTCTTTGGGATAAAATACTAGAACATCAAAATATAAACAATCATAACAATGTAATCTACAGAATCGAGCCTGAGGAGGGTAGTCATTGTCTGACAGAATTAGACATAATGTGGTCTACTTCTGCACCAAGCTTGGAAGGTGAGAAAATGACTAAGGCCCTGTTTACGAGATTGGTTATAAGACCATTTTATGGAGGTTGGAGCTGTACGATTCTCAATGTGCATATTGATTGGTGAAGGTGGGCTTGCGGTACTTGTGGAGAACGCATTTCTCAACTAGGATAAAACTTAGGACAACATCCCATGGCAAGAGGGCTTCAGATGATGGTCTTTTCCCATTCAGTCGTTCTGCAATGCCCCAACATACAGCACATAGTTCTGGAGCTTGGAATGTACCAGTCTGCAATGCTTGGTCTTCATCAACTCTTCGCACTAGATATTCAGCAAGACGTGAGCAGGCTGAAGAGTGTGTTTTACCAAATTGACAGTCCTCCAGCAGCAATTGATGTTTACCTCAATGTTCTTCACTGCAGATAGCATTTTATAAAGTAAGGCTATTCATATGAAGGGGAATGGTGCCAACCAAGGTATGGAGCTAATCAGAGTACTCCTGCTCTTCTAACTCCATGGTCAGTTCAGTTTGTGAATGGTGGTCGCTCTTCTAACTAAAGGCCAATACATTTCTTGGAGCACTCAGCATGGTGGCTCGGTGGTTAACACTGCTGCCTCACATTGCCGGGGACCTGGGTTCAATTCTACCCTTGGGTGACTGTCTGTGCAGAGTTTGCATATTCTCCTCCGTGTCTATGTGGGTTTCCTCCGGGTGCTCCAGTTTCTTCCCACAGTCCAAAGATGTGCAGGGTAGGTGAATTGACCATGTTAAATTGCCTGTAGTGTTCAGGGATGTGTAGATTAGGTGGGTTATAGGGGAATGGGTCTGGGTGGGATGCTCCAAGGGTGGGTGTGGACTTTTTGGGCTGAAGGGCCTGTTTCCACACTGTAGGGATTCTATGATTCTATGAAAACTGACTTAAGACCATATAATGTATTCAAACGGCTTAACATGTGTTTTAGTCAGATGATTGAAACATTTCCACAGTGCCAGAGCTGACTGGTTGTTGGATCAATAAAATTCACGCAGTCAAAAAGGAGAGATCCCATCCAGAGTAAGACACAGCCTGAGTATAATAGTTTGGAGAATTTGGAGGCAGTGTGGAATTTGGCGCATTGTGGAAGGGGTGCTCTTAGCTTGCTTTTCTCAGTTTATAGTTCATAAGGCTTTTTTTTAGCAGGATAAATCAAAGTCCAGGATCAGGGGCCCAGCACAAAAGAGTGATGTCACAGGTAAACTGTCAGTTCATTGGTGATAGCTGCTACTCTGCTACTTTAACTATTATCGGTTATTTCATATTGAAGGTAAATAGGGAAAATATTTACAGGCTACAAACTAAAAAATCAGTATGACATTGTAAAAATCAAATTAAGAGCTAAGTAATTAAAATGGAGATGCATGGTGAGATGATGTGTTAGAACTACATGATGTGGGAGCTGGTGGGCCCCATTGTGATCTGTGGTCACCACGTCTGTAGCAAGCGTTGGTTGTTTGAGGAACTCTGGTTCAGAGTTGATGAGCTGGTGTCTGTGCTTCAAACACTGAGACACATCAGGGAGGGTGAGAGTTACCTGGACGCTGTGTTTCAGGGTGCAGTCACACCCTTTAGATTAACTACCTCCAATTCGGTCAATGTTCAGGAACAGGACGGTGTGACTATGAGTAAGGCAGGTGGAAGGATGCAGGAGGTTGTGCTGAAGGAGCCCCTGCCCTTGAGCTTGTCTAACAAGGTTTGAGAATCTTGCTCCCTGTGTAGATGAAAATGGTATATGTAAGGACGATGAACAAACTGACCATAGCAGTGTAGTACAGGGAGCCATTCAAGAGGGGGAGAAAAGAGAAATGTACTTGTATTCAGGGATAGTATAGTTAGTGGAATAGACCCTGTTCTCTATAGCCAGGATTGAGAGTCCTGAAGGCTGTGCTGCTTACCTGGTGCCTGGGTTCAGGATATCTCATCTGGGCTGCAGAGGAATGTTACAAGGTTGTGTAGAATAGTCATGAATTGAATGGCAGAAAGCTAGAATGTGTTTGTAAAAGTAATAAGGGATAAAGAGTGCGTGGTCCTTTTAAGAGGTGAGATTTTTTTTTTCTATGCTTAGAGATTTTTGAAATGTATGTCTGTAAGCAGCAGCCAGAGGTTCCCAGTACAGAAAGTAACCAAAATTGAAACATTTATATTGAAAGGACATGCAACATTTTTTTGCCAAGACAACAGTTTTCAAATTTAGACAATCAATTTAAACCAAGTCCTTAGATACTAAAAACCTATCAGGTTTAAATCTGATGGTGTTGACAGCATCGAACCAATCTTATGTAAGAAATATTACTATGTCATCATGGGTATAAAAAAGGGGTCAGTTAGACAGAGATCCCAGAGCTAACCATCATGTTCAGAGGTTAAGAACACTCAGCTCTCTGAAAGAGAGAGAGAGAGAAAGAAAGAAAGAATGAAAGAAAATATGAAAGAAAGAAAGTAAGAAAGAAAGAATGAAATAAAGAAAGTATGAAAGAAAGAAAGAATGAAAGAAAGTATGAAAGAAAGTATGACAGAATGAAAGAAAGTATGAAAGAAAGAAAGAAAGTATGAAAGAAAGAAAGAAGGAAGAAAGAATGGAAGAAAGAAAGAAAGTATGAAAGAAAGTATGACAGAATGAAAGAAAGTATGACAGAATGAAAGTAAGTATGACAGAATGAAAGTAAGTATGAAAGAAAGAGAGTAAGTATGAAAGAAAGAAAGTAAGTATGAAAGAAAGAAAATAAGAAAGAATGAAAGAAAGAATGGAAGAAAGAAAGAAAGTATGAAAGGAAGAAGGAAAGTATGAAAGAAAGAAAGTATGAAAGAATGAAAGAAAGAAAGAAAGCAATTGGCTCTCACAGTCATCTATCCTAAAACAGCACCATGGCATTTCTAGCTAAAAGTTCTCACAAAAGCAATTGCAGAGAAAAACATCCCTGACAGAAGAAAGAGCAGAAGAAAGGCATTTGTGGCATAATGGAGAAGGCATAGCATTCCAGAAGACACTGTCTGTGCGCATTTGGAGAGATTAAGTTTAAATTTATTGTTTTCTTATTAATTAGGTTTATATAAGTGGGTCTTGTGCTTATTTGAACAGCATTCCAGTAGATTTTAGGCCAGTTAGGGAGAAGTTAGTAATTGAGGGTGAATTATTTGGTTTGTTAGTAATTCTGTTAATTTGTTCATTGTTAGGGTTAAATAAGTAAATTTTTTCTTGTTATTTATAAGGTGGATCAGGGATTTTCTTTCTTCTAGCCCCTCTTTTAACAGATTACGAGGGGAAAGGTATGCTTCTCTGGGTGTTTTGGGGGTAATTATTGGAAGGGAACCTCTACTCCCATCATAACAGACTGGAGCATATGTTTTGGTTTAATTATCAGAGGGGTTCAGCCATTCTCCCTCTGTCATAGCAACTTGAAGTGGGAGGAGAAAGATCCAGTTCTCACGGTCCATGTAGGTAACAATAACAGCAAAGAATAAGTAGAAAGAGGAAAAGGTTCAGCTGAGGGAATATGAGCAGCTGGGGGCTAAATTACAAAGCAGAACCTAAAAGGTATTAAGATGAGTTTCGGGGACAGACCACACGGGAGGTTGGAGAACGTTCCAGAGTTCAACAAAAACAAAATCAAAAAACTAAGCGATGAAATTTCATAGCTGACTGACTGTGAAATTACAAGCATCTCTGGAAATCAGAGTTCAGCCTAAGAAAAACAAACAAACAGTGAATTTTCACAGCTGACATTGGAGAAACCTCATTAATGGAACTACTCACAGCTGGGAGTATCAGCATTTCAGAGCCTGATCAGCTAAGTGTTTGTTTTCAAGGCTTGTAAAACTTAAATCTTAGTCTTTTTTAATCTTTGAAAATCTATAATAGTGATTAAGGTAGGGTTTTTAAAATGTTTTCATGAGGTCTGTCTCTTGATCTTTTTTTTCAATATAAAATCGAGGTATTAAGTTAACCTAGAGCAGTGTTTTATCCTCTGAAAGGATTTATGTGACTGTAATATAGCAAAATCAGGATCATAATAAATTGGAGAATTGAAGCAAATATTTCACCAAATTGAGATGTCATATAATCACAATTTTTAATGATTGTAATTTCGTGTACAATTCTGCTGAACATTTATTACTTAAAAGTCTCTTTCTGCATTTAAGCTGAAGAAAAATTCATGACTCAACATAAAATGAACTCATAACTTTCAAAAGATAAATTTCCATCTTAATTTATTGCTGATATATGTAGATATGTAACCTCAGAGGATGGAAAATGAGATGCTCTACATCTAAGATAGCAGGAACTGCAGGTGCTGGAGAATCTGAGATAACAAGGTGTAGAGCTGGATGAACACAGCAGGCCAAGCAGCATCAGAGGAGCAGGAAGGCTGACGTTTCGGGCTTAGACCCTTCTTCAGAAAATCTTTCTTTCCAATCACTGATTTTTGTTTTATAACTGATAAACAAAAACATTCAAAGAAAATTAAAGGAAAATACTTAGTTCTTGTTAGCATTGTCCTACAAGCTATCCTTTAAATCCTAGAGAATGCAGGGCAAACCTGGTGCAGTGATAATTCACAACATTCAGTCAAATCCTTTCTTAATTCACCTGGAAATAAACCTATACTTATGCCAATGAATACCACAAAGCAAAGTTTCCTAAAAGCGTATTAAAGTGCTTAAGTTTTAGCGACCAAATAATAACTAAAGCAATGTGATGTGGTCCTGAAAATTTATGGGGTCGTTTTTTTTTGTTGGTGTTCTATCTGAATGCCCTTTGGCTCATATGTAAATAAAATTGTCCTTTGTGGTTGTAAGGGGAAATGCTGCCAATTCCAAAGTGGGTTTGAGTAATGGCCTGCTGCTATTACATAAACAAACAGAAAAATTCAGGAATCAAGATCATTAGCACTATAGAGAAAAACACAGGTAATAATTTATTGCATGAATAACAAAGTGCAAGCAGAATACATTCAGTAAATGTAATGTACTTGACTGAAACTGTAACCCACAAAGACATTGTTGATGGCACATACACCAGCATCTCCAAAGAAGTTAAATGCTGTAGTTGCTGACATACATCTCAGTGATGGAACTCGGGTGTGTTCTGCATTGGTGCAGCAATTTGCTGAGCCGTACAGCCAAATGCTGGCTTTAGCTGCATGATGCAGTGAGGATAGATGAGAGGTTATGCTGGACAAGAATGCAGGAATTCCTCTTCGGTCAAAGGACCTTAAAATTGTGGCCAGTTTCAGAGTAACAGTGGCAGCATGGTAACACCACAAATAGAGGGATCAAAGAACCAAATATAAGATGGGAGGGATGAAAACAAATTGTGGATAACTGAGCTGATGAGCAGTTATTCTATCTACAGCACATGGACTGCAGCAATTTGATAAAGGCAGCTTATTACCACCTTCTCAAGTACGACTAGCGATGGGCAATAAAAATGCTGGCCAGCCTGCAACGCCCACGTCCCATAAGTGAGTTTAAAAAAATCTATATTTAATAATTCAGCAAATACAGTTGCAGCCCAAATGGAAAAATCTTAATAAAACTTCATCAGGTTTGCTTTTCTTATCACTAGATTACTTAATCAATTGGAACCAAAGAGATAAAGAGTTAGCAAGTGCTATTAAGTGAGATTATGCTCTTTATCTGTGAATGCTACAGGTCCCATACAATATCAATCAAAAAATTCCTCACTGTATAATACAGATTCAATAAATAGGGCAAATAATCTGTCCTTTCTGACCGGCTCAGAAACCTTCCCTTTACCACCTTGACTGCACTTCACACAGTATTGTGTTACTCAAGCTGTCCAGGGTTTTATGTAGTTTGTGGATGTTGTACCAAACCAATTGTTTTAACTTTGAACAATTAACATGGCATACAATCGAATACTTTCATAGTTCAAAATTACTCAGAATTTAAGTAATTGGTGTTGAATTATAGGAAATCACAGCTCACCTATATTTGACAAATGACTGCTGTTAGGAACATAGAAACAGAAGTAGCCCTTCAGGCCCTTGAACATCCTCAGCTATTCAGTTCAATCAGGTCTAATCTGCATCTTAACTTCTGCCTTGGTTCCTTAACACTTTCACCAAAAAAAGAAATCATTTAATCCCAGTTTTGAACTGACACCTCCACCCCAATTCAACTGTATTTGGGGCATATTTCCACTACCCCATATGTGAATACGTGTTTTGTGACTTTGCCCCTGAATTACGTGGCTCCAATTAAAGTCATTAGTAATCAATCTGATTTGAGACGTTACAGCACACCTCTGGAGCAGATGGGACTGCTTGGGATTGAACCTGGGCCTTCTAGCCCAGAGATAGGAATGCTACCAATATGCCATAATACCGTACTCTGGCTCTAATGGTAAGGTTACAGGATATTCCAGGAAATTATGAATAATGAAGTGTAGGAGGTTAAGTACCTTTAAAGAATTGCAATCTGACTTTAACTAATGCAGGTGAACTTTAAGTTCAGTGGGCTTTGCTGAAGGAAGTTTGTGATGCACTGACAGAGTCCATACCTTCAGGCTACAAGCTCCAGGGTTCAATCCCACAGCAGGATGTGCTAGCTCTGATGGATTTTTCAATAACATGGCCAAATGGGTCAATTATCACCTTATAAATTCTTCCCATAAAACTGGTAGTCGGCAGCAAGAGCAGGAACATTTCCTTGTCATCTGTACCTGCAGAAAGCAAACTAGTCCAGTACTTTATGCATAAAACATGGCTCAATTCAATAGAAATTCATGGGTGGAATCTTCTCCTGCCCTGAACAAAGTAGTGAGAAATTTGGGAAACTCGGGTGAAATATCAAGCGAGGCCCTTTTTAACGCCAAGACTGAAATATTGCATTTTTCGACCAAAGTCCTGGATATTTTTTTCTGAAGAAGGGTCTCGACCCGAAACGCTTCGACAAATGTCAGTCCAGAGACAGGATGTGGTAAGATCTGTCGACTGCCTGGTGTGTTCACCATTTGGATCCCCTCCTTGTAAGAGGAGAGAAGCTTAATGCCGGAAACCTCAGCAGCTGGCTTGTCTCTTTCTCTCTCAGCCCTATCGCAGGACGTTTTCTCCTAGAATGAGATAAAAGGAGGCATTGAATGAGATGCAAGTGGCAGGCACAGCTGTTAGCGCAGGTGGAGGGGGGGGAAATGTGCCCTGAGTAAGTGAGTAGGAGGCACAGAGGCCTTGCAGAGTTTGTAGCTTGGGAGATTGGAGTGGGAGAGATCAAGAGAAGAAAGATATTGTATGCAACAATGAGAGTGATAGAGCATGAGCCTTGGCAGGACGTGGATGCAGTACCATCTTAGTATAAGAATTAGGAGCAGACTTAAGCCATTCAGCCCTCACAATTGTCCTGTAATTCCAAAAATATTATGGCTACTCTGCTGCAAGCCTCACGTCCTCTTTCAAACCTGTTCCTTGTAGCTTTCGACTCCCCATATTTTTTTAATCTATCTACCTCCTCTTTAAATATTTGCAATGATCTAGCCTCCACACCTCTGAGAGAAGAATTTCCTTCATATCTCAGTTTTAAATAAGTGTTCTCTTATTCCATAACTATGTCCCCTAGCAGTGATGGAATGACTGTGCCAAAGCAGAGAGAAGATAGCAACACTTATCTTGGCAAAGCAGAGATTGACCTTCCTTTGCATTGTTGTACCTTGCTCTTTACAGTTGAGACTGTGTGGATATGGTAGGCAAGTTCAGACTGTGCTGCAGGGTCTGGTGTTATGGCCAACTCTGCTATTCCTGGGAGAAGATAATAGCGTTCCTCTGCACCACCCCAGATACCAAGACTCCAGGTCTTGGAAGGGCCCTAATTTCCCCTTATCGCCATGTTGAGGGCAAATGTCACAAACCACACACAGTGACTCCAGACTGTCAGCAATTGACTGGGTACACAACGGCTTTTTGAAGATCATGCCAGCATCACAAAGACATCTTTGCAGTAATGAGTATTTCTGCCTGATAGCAAGTTTAAGAATCAGGCTAGTATCAGACAAGGAGGTGACCATAAGGGTATGGTACATGAGAACATAAGAACTAGGAGCAGGAGTAGGCCGTCCGGCCCTTCGAGCCTGTTCCGCCATTCAATAAGATCATGGCTGATCTTTTTGTGGACTCAGATCCACTTACCTGCGTTTTCACCATATCCCTTAATTCCTTTATTGTTCAAAAAAATATCTACCTTATCTTTAGAAATGTTTACTGAAGTAGCATCAACTACTTCACTGGGCAAAGAATTCCATAGATTAACAACCCTCTGGGTGAAGAAATTCCTTCTCAGTTCAGTCCTAAATCTGCTTCCTCTAATATTGAGGCTATGCCCTCTTGTCCTAGCTTCACCTGCCAGTGGAAACATCCTCTCTACTTCTATCTTATCTATTCCCTTCATAATTTAAATGTTTCTATAAGATCCCCCCTCAATCTTCTGAATTCCAATGAATATAATCCCAATCTACTCAGTCTCTCCTCATAAGCCAACCCCCTCAACTCTGGAATCAACCTAGTGAACCTCCTTTGCACCCCCTCCAGTGCCAGTACGTCCTTTCTCAAGTAAGGAGACCAAAACTGAACACAGTACTCCAGGTGTGGCCTCACCAGCACCTTGTACAGCTGCAACATAACCTCTCTGCTTTTAATCTCAATCCCTTTAGCAATGAAGGACAAAATTCCATTTGCCTTCCTAATTACTTGTTGTACCTGCAGACCTACCTTCTGTGATTCATGCACAAGGACACCCAGGTCTGCACATGGACACCTAGTTAACAAGTTGACTTTGGGATGATAGCATAAGAAAACTCTCTAAGTTTTAGGGGAGAAATCCTTTATGAAACTTGATGAAAATCACTCTTAACCGATTTGTGATAGAACTCAGCCCCATGGCACAAACCCTGAGAAAGGGAGAAGAGACTGAGCCCTTACTGTGCAGTAACCCAATGGCATGTTTAACTCTGGCTTCATGCAACAATCATGCGTGTTGACAGGCAGTAGCACATCATTCCAGCATCTGTTTTTGCCTGGGAATCCATTTGTGGAGGTCGGGAGTGAAGACTGAATTGTGTTCATTTAGTCCCAATGAAAATTGGAATTTTTGCGATGAACACAATTTGCTTGATATTCCTTGAGCAACACACTTTTCCCCTCACTTTTCAGAGTTGGACAGTCTGTCAACATTCAATTTCAAGTGTCACTCTTGGATGAGGTGCCAGAAAATGGCTGCCATTAATTGAATTGTGAAATGAGCCAGGAGCTAAAACCTTCAACAGAAAAAGGTGGATGTAAAGAAACTAGGGAGAGAATAAGAGAAAACTCCAGAAAAGATAGTCATCCAACTGCAAATTATAGAGGCATTTTTTATCTGTGTATGCTTTAATTCCAGTTCTTAATACAAAGATGACAATTAATCATTTGGTCCTTAAAACATGTCCATCATTGTGATTTGATTGCTTCTCATTAGAATAATAGTAAAAGGTGGCAGGTCAATTAAAGTAGAGATGTCAGATTGGAATAATTAGCAGATGAAAATTGATGTTGAATATATCATTAAGTCAAGTCATTTTGCAGAATGTCATTAAAATCTGGGCACTTAGACACATCATATAGATATCTCAATAATCTTGATGTATTATGTAGCAGTTATTAAGTTAGATTTAGCTTTAGATAAATAGAATGTAGCTTAATTAGAGCAGACCGCACATTGATGAACCAGAGCACACCAAAATGGATCAAGTGTTTCAACGGTAAGGAAGAGAGACGGAAGGACACAGTAGCAGTCCCTTCTTCATTACCCAATCCATATCCCAGGAAATCTATTGCCTTTCCATTTATATATGAAAATTGATAGACACACAGCCAGTAATTTTGTTGACTTTTGTTCTTGTGGTTTGCATAGTCCCCTTGCTACTAATTTGTAAGTTATTAATATAAATAAAGTAAACGGACTCATGTAGATAGACTGTAGAGAGTCATACGGCACGGAAACAGATTCTTTTATCCAACTCATCTGCACCAACTAGACTCTGTTTTAAGCCAGTTGTGGTAATGCTATTGGATTAGTAACCCAACATCACAGATAAATGTTCTGGGAAAAAAGTTCAAACCCCATCATGTCAGGAAGTAAGGTTGAATTCAAACAGAGTCTAGTGAACATTCCTTTACAGGCTGAAAACGACACATGTAGCATGTTTTCCTGTAGCTGTTTTTCTGTACTAGCTGTTTGTTACACCATATAAGAGACAGAGTTTCGTTCCTATCCACTGGACTTCACCTCAGACCTGGGATCACAAACGGTGCCAGGAACAACCTCAGCCTCCAGACCAGCTGTCAATCATGTGTTTCCAATGGCTAGAAGGGCATGAGGCTTATTGTACTTTTCCTCTCTCTTTTATTCTTTTTATTTACTTAATAAATGTTCTTTTCTTTTATTGTCTTTTATTATTACTCAGTAAGCGTTCATACTTAAGCAAATTGCTGTTGTCGAGCCTTCTCTTAACTACCTTTAAGTGAATCCATTAAAAAAAAAATCAGCTTGGATACACTCTGTGATCCAAGATAAGGCTCCTTTCCTCTCCATCGTAAAAACTGCTGACTTTCACATCTGTAACATTACCCACCTCTGCCTTATTGCAGCCTATTCTGCACAGAAAACTTCATTCATACCTTTATCACCGCCAGACTTGTATATTCTAAAACTTTCCTGGCCTACCTCCCATCCTCCACCATCTGTAAGTTTGGGCTCATTCCAAAACCCTGTTACCTTCCTCATATTTTTCAATAACCATTATTATTTTGGTTTTGACCCCCATTGGCTGATGGAGAATGAGAGCCTGAAATTTTCAACATTTCTCCCAACCCTTTCATGGCGTCAGTTCTCTTCTGTGAATAAGCCTACAAAATCTAGATGTTTGACTATCACGCTATCCCATACCTCACTAATGGCACCCATGCCTTATGTTTTTTACACACTGCCTTAAATCACTGGGCTTTTTTATATCCCTCTCCTTCTTTAATACCCTCAATCAATATGCCAAAAACAGAGTATCTGGTCCTTATCACATTGCCCTTTGTGGGAACCTGCTGCATGGTGCATTCCCTAAAATACAACCATAGCAGCACATTAAGGAGGTGCTTCATTTTCAGAGTTGACCTACAGTCATAAAAGGCACAACACAAATGCAAGATTTTTCCTTTGCCTGTGTGACAAAGCTTTGATCACCCTGTGACTTCAGCTTTGCGGACATTGTGCGCTTTTTTTCTTTAAAAAGTATGCCTCTCCAAAGAATCTTGCAATGTTTTTCCACATTACGGCTGCTTTATAAATGCAGATTGTTGTAGTTGTCTTTGTGATGTGTTTGTTTAACATGAATCCTGGTCATTTCTAGATTTAAAATTGGACCGAAAGACCTAAAATATTTTCCATATAATTCTAATTTGAGGCTAATTTTCAGGGCACATTTTATTCCTTCACAAGTACGTTTATGACTGCAGAGAGAACCTGGTTCTTCGTATTTACTGAGGAAGGATATGACATTCGTACATAAATCTAAACTACTTATTAATAAATCTGTTTGAGAACCTGCAATGAGACTTTCACTTCCATACTAACCCCACTGACACAACAGCTCATTAAATCCTCCTGCTTATGAAGAAACCCTGCCTGCACAACCTCCTTTCACTGCCTGAAGATCCTTTCCATCCAAATCATATCGTCTATTTATAGGCCAGCTAATGCCTGCTCAGCAGCTTGTGACATTTACAGAAGTCCTGTCACAATTGTTGTATCTTAATGGTCTTTTTGATGTTTAGGGAAAAATTGTGTTAATAAAACTCAACAGAGTTGTCTTTCCAGTGGGTAGGCAACTGGACTGTCAGGCTGAGCACTGAGTAGGCTGAGTCAGCATTGCTCTAGAGAAGGATCACTTCCATCCCCATCCGCCTCCCTCTATAAAGGTTCGCAAACTCAAACATTAGTTACAGACTCAACCCTTTTCAATTAGATTTGCTTCTGCGGCGAGGCCTGGGTGGTTTGAAACATTGGAAATTCTCAAGGAAGCTCGGTTTGACTCACCACTTTTCATATTGTGCAAATACCCTGTCCACCCACCTGACAGAAAAAAAAACACCCTATTTCAATGAATACAGGTAAAACCTATCACTTTACTGTAGCATTTAGTCCAGGCCAAAGCCATGCCATTTAATGGGTTCAAAGAGGGCTGCATACTTTAGGTGACAGTCTACCCAACCCCTACTTGTCCTTTTTCAGGTCCTCTCTTGGGATCAAGGATGACATTCCTCCATTCCAATGTGGTGAATCCTGAGATGACTAAATAGTTCAATGCTGGATCTACACACACCTTGCCTGCTGTGGGGAGGGAGGGCAGTGATGTTGGTGGTGTTTGCTGGTGCAGGTCAATGGAACGGGTCAAGCTTTCAGAGGCTCCTTCTGCTGTTTGCACGTCATCTCCACCTGAGCATGCCAGAGATGCTGAACATGGTTGGGTCTTCATTCATCAGCGATTTGGGCAGCTATGGGCAAGAGGCTCCCATAAGACAGTTGGGTTTTTCATATTTTCAAGGAGGCTCTGAGGCCAGATTTTTTTTGTTTTTTTTTTCTCCCTCTCCTCCTGGTAACCATTCACTATATTGAAGCTTGTGTTAGAGAGCTCATTTTGGAGTGGTGGAGAGGGGGCTTGACTGAGGCCTGTGGATGATGTGACCCACGCAACTGATTCATTGCGATCAGTACCTCAGTGCTGGGATGTTGGGCTGAGAGAGTATACTGATGCTGGAGCACTTACCCTCACAGTGGATTTGTAGAAAACTGTCAAAGCATTAATGGTGATATTTCTCAAAGCATTTTGAGGTGTCTGCTAAAAGTTGGCCAATCCACCCAAAGGATTTTTGGGGAGGTTTGCCTAGGAAGGGTGAATTTTAGAAAGTGAGGAAAAATCATGCCTCACAAACCTTATTGAATTCTTTGAAGAGGTGACCAAACATGTGGATGAAGGTAGAGCAGTGGATGTGGTATACATGGATTTAACTAAGGCATTTGATAAGGTTCCCCATGGTAGGCTCATGCAGAAAGTAAGGAGGCATGGGATAGGGGGAAATGTGGCAGATTGGATTCAGAATTGGCTGACCCTTAGAAGACAAACGGTGGTAGTGGACAGAAAATATTCAACATGGTGCTCAGTTACGAGTGGTGTACCACAAGGATCTGTTCTGGGTCCTCTTCTATTTGTGATTTTTGTAAATGATTTGGATGTAGGAGTGGGAGGGTGGATTAGTAAGTTTGTGGTTGATACAAAGGTGGGTCGAGTTGTGGATAGCACAGAGGGCTGTTCTAGGTTACAAAGGGACATTGGCAGGATGCAGAGCTGGGCTGAGAAGTGGCAGATGGAGATTAACCCTGAAAAGTGTGAGGTGATTCATTTTGGAAGGACTAACTTGAAAGCAGAATATAGGATTAACAGAAAGATCCTTGGCAGTGTGGAGGAGCAGAGGTCTCTTGGTGTTCATGTCCACAGTTCCCTGAAAGCTGCCACCCAGGTGGATAGAATTGTTAAGAAGGCATATGGTGTGTTAGCTTTCATTAATAGAGGGATCGAGTTCAAGAGCCGTGAAGTTATGCTCCAGCTATACAGGACCCTGGTTCGGCCACATCTGGAGGATTGCGTCCAGTTCTGGTCGCCTCATTACAGGAAAGATGTGGAAGCGTTGGAAAAGGTGCAGAGAAGATTTACCAGGGTGTTGCCTGGAATGGAGGGAAGGTCTTACGAGGAAAGGTTGAGAGAGCTAGGGCTTTTCTCTTTAGAACGTCGAAGGATGAGAGGTGACTTGATAGAGGTGTACAAAATGATCAGAGGTATAGATAGAGTGGACAGCCTGAGATTTTTTCCTAGAGTGGAGGTAGCTATTACAAGGGGCCATAGTTTTAGACTGAGTGGAGGTAGATACAGGGGAGACGTCAGAGGTATGTTCCTTCCTCAGAGAGTGGTAGGGGCGTGGAATGCATTGCCAGAGAGGGTAGTGGAGTCGGCCTCATTAGGGGCATTTAAGCGGCAATTAGATAGGCATATGAGTGATAGTATAAGGTAGGGGTGGAGGTTTGATAGACCATAGGTTTAGGGTAAAAGTTCGGCACAAAATCATGGGCCGAAGGGCCTGTACTGTGCTGTACTGTTCTATGTTCTATGTTCAAAGTGAAAAGTGTGCGTGTGAAGGAGCTTATTTAGTTTGCTGTCCTGTACAGTGTCCCAAAGATTTCAAGACCAGGGAGTATATTTTTAAGGAGACATGAGAAAGATTTAGAAAAGACATGGGAGAAGTTTTTTTTACACAGAGAGTGGTTCATGTGTGGAATGAACTTCCAGAGGAGGTGGTTACAATGTTTAAAAGACATTTGGATAAATACGTGAATGAGAAACTTTTGGAAGGATATGGGCTAAGCGCAAGCAGGTAGGACTAGTTCAGTTCTGAGAAAGGGCCATTCAACTCGAAACGTTAACTCTGACTTCTTTCCACAGATGCTGCCAGACCTGCTGAGCTTTTCCAGCAGTTTCTTTTTTAGTTTTGAGTTTAGTTTTGGATTATGGTTGGCATGGACTGGTTGAACTGAAGGGTCTTTTCTGTCCTGTCTGACTCGACATCTCTTCTCAAGGCTCGAGCAGAATCACACAAGTGGCAGTACTTCAGCCAGATGCTCTGTTTATGCTGGAACCGTGAAACCTGCTGTAAGCTCACCCTTAAATTCTGTATCAATCTCAAGATCAACACAGCAAATGAAATTTAACAAAGCAATTCTTCTTCAAGTGGATCTCTCCTCCAGACACTTGAATTTTAATTTTCAAGGTCACATGTGCAGAAATAGAAGTCACTTATTAAATCAAGAACGCATTAGGCTAATAGGAAACATCATGTTGTCATGACTCTAACAGTGAGCAGCTATTCTCATTATTTTTGTTGTCTAGTCTTTAGCCTTTTACACGATTGACAGTAACATCCTCCAGCAACACGTCTGTGTTGTCCTGCTTGGTAAGACTGCATTTATTGACTTCTGTTTATATCTCTCTGATCATTAAACATGGAATCACGAATCAGTAGGCATTTTTTCTCCCTACTCCTCTGCCGTTCCTCAAGGATCTATCTTTGATCCCCTCCGATTTCTCAGCTACACTCTACTCCTTAGTAACCTCATGTGAAAACTTAGCCTCAGGTTACATTTCTATATTGACAGCACCCAGCCCTCCCTCACCACCACCTCCTTCAACCCCTCCACTGGCTGAATTAGCACATTGCTTGTCTGACCTCAGTACTGAATGAGAACAAATGACCCCCCTGTTAAAGATTGGCAAGACTATTGTCTTCAGATTCTGCAATTAACTCCCTTTCCCAGAGATAGAATCCACCCACCTCCCTGGCAACGGTATAAGACCTTGCCAATCTTTACATCATATTTGACAGCAAGAGAACGCCAGCCACATGTCTGTTCATTATTTAGACTGCCTAGTTTTCAGCTCCATAACATCAACCAACTCTGCCCCTATCTCAACTCATCAGATGCTGAAGACCTCATCCATGGCTTGGTTATCTCCACACACGGCTGTTCAAATGGACTCGACAACTCTCTCATATTCTGCCATCTGCAAACTTGAAGCCATCCAAAACTCTGGCACTCATGTCTTTACTCATATTAAGTTCCATTCACCCATGCTCCTGGTCCTGGATGGTCTGCTTTGGCTCCCAGTGCCTTAATGTTAACAGTCTCAATCTTGTTTTCAAATTCCTCCACAGCTGTTTCCCTTTCTTTCTCCTCCAACTTCAAAATTCTTAGAGGTACCTGCATTCATTTAATTCTGTTCTTTTGAACAATTCCGGGTATTAATTTCTTCACTGTTGGTGGTCTTTTGGTGGTGAAATTCTGCAAGTCCTTGCCTAAAGTTCTTACTTTTCCAATTGTCTTTCTTTAAGTTCTTTAAAATCTGTGTCTTTGGCCATTTGCTACAATCTCACTCAGGTGCCAAATGTTGCTTTACAACACTCCCAGGAAGCATCTTGAAATACTTTATTATGTCAAAAGTACTATATAAGTGCAGGTTGCTGTAATAGGAAACTATGTTACCATTTAGGCTGTAGGAAACTGCGCATTGGATTATGATAATAGTGAACTGATGGTGACTAGAGGTAACAATGCTGGTTAAGCTGCAAGATTCCTGGGATGGCAGGACTGACATATGAAGAGAGGTTGGATTGGTTAGGACTATATTCACTGGGGTTGAGAAGAATAAGGTGCTTGGGGGTGGAGGGGGGTGGTGAGCTGGGGAATCTTACAGAGATCATAAAATTCAACAGGATAAGACAGGGTAGACAGAGAGGTAGTAAGAACTGCCGATGCTGGAGTCAGAGATAACACAGTGTGGAGCTGGAGGAACACAGCAGGCCAGGCAGCATCAGAGGAGCAGGAAAGCTGACGTTTCGGGTCGGGACCCTTCTTCA
>NC_063347.1:50628208-50646214 GCF_021869965.1 Rhincodon typus | reverse complement strand
CTCTGCTCCTATGATGCTGCTTGGCCTGCTGTGTTCATCCAGCCCTGCATCTTGTTGTCTCGGATTCTCCAGCATCTGCAGTTCCTACTATCTCTGGTAAAAGATCTAATTCCTGTTGTCATGGGAACCATGATACTTCCTGCATTTATTCATTGTATTTTTCGTGGCCAAGGCTAGCGTGTAGAGTGGAAAGAGATTGCAAAGAAAGAAACCACATCTTTTCACTTTTTCTGATCCAGCAGTCCTCTTACACACAACGAAACTATTAAATCACCAAGGTTTTTATTTCATCTATTAACCACCACCAGTAAACCACCCTCATACTCCAACTGATTAATTTATATCTGAAGGCCTTTAAGGAAATACAGACCATCAAAGATGAGAGAGGGGTGTAGGGGGCTATATCAAAATGGAGTTGGAAAGGGATCACATTTATTTTTTCTATGTACCGAGAAGTGATCTTATATACAACTGAACCTGTTCTTTCCCATCACCCAATCTCCCATGGTATTTTTTCATTTATTAACCACCATCAGTAAATCACCCATGTTTTCCAATTGATTAATATACATGCAAAAGTCATATTAAGGGTGATGCAGACCATCCAAAGTGAAGAAGTGGGGAGATGGGGAGGGGGCTAAATCAGGTTAATCATCTTTTTCACAGGTTAGTGCAACCTCAGGACACTGGAAAGCATTTCACAGCCAATGAATTACTTCTGAAGTCCAATAACTGTTGCAAATTGGCAGCTAACTTGCACTCAGTAAAGTCCCAAGGATAAAAGTGAAGGAATAGCCAGTCAAACTATTTCTTTTCGATTGAAAGGGAAATGTTCAACAGGGCACCCAGAAAACATATACACCTTTCTTTGAAAAATGTCAGGGGATATTGTACAGATTGTACTTTGGATTAACACCTTGACTGAAAAAAGCACTTTCCCAATTCAGCTGAAATGACAATAGCATTACCATTGAAGTTTGGAAGAGGTCATTTAAGATGCAAGTTTATGATAATATATATATAAATATGATTTATTTTGACCTTTTTTAAAGCTTAATGCTGTAAACATCAAATTCACAAGTGTTATTCACATTTTTATCGATTTGATACTTTTGCAATTTTGTCTAGATTTCATCCTCTTAATATACGTAAAACTTTCTAGACGCTAAATGTCTTTAGTATGTGTTCACTGTTTCCAACATTCTGCCAATTCTTTTCAAGGACTGGAGTTTAGAGGTAGTTCAGGGTTGGAGTTGGAGGAAGTGGGCCCAATAATATCATACTGAGGGAGGCTTCTTTAAACCAAATTAATGCTGATCACGATTTGGCAAGAGACATTGACTCAGGCCAAAACCATGCAGCCATGTTGGGCTAACATCAGGAAAGGCTTGTTTTGAAGCACCTTCTCTTTCTTCATCATACGTCTGGGGCTCCTGATGTGTCAGTGCTCCTCTCGTCAGCTCTCCAGTCTTGGTGCCTACTTACAGTCCCTAATTGGAGGGGCAATCCTACTCTTTGTCAATAAATCTTTGACTCTTTAAACTTATCAGGGAGGCATGTGTTTCTCTGGAACATGTCACTTGGGATCAGGACCCAGAAGTCAAGCAGGTAATCCCCTTAACAATTCTCGCTTCCACAAACATACAAATCCAAAACAAAACATGGGTGGTCAGGATGGAGGGAAAGACTGAGAAGGCAGTTCTGTGGTTCCTGTTGACAAGGTTACTGAGATGACTCTTGAGATTCGTGTGCTGGTCAGAACTTTGCTTCTCAATCTTCCTTCTCCAGAGGATTTCACTGGTTTGTGGGAAATGCAAGGGATTGGTTCACACTTTAAAAGATCTCTGAATTTGTGAAATTTAATGAAATTTACAGCAACTACCGAAGGGAACATAAAATGGCTATTTTCAGGGTTAAAGTAGCTTTTGTTGCAGCTAATAGATGAAGCTCCTGATCTCTGAAGGCTTTGTCCCATCTTGTTCATAGCCCCAGCTGTCCAGCTACCTGAGAACTCATTACACAGTTGGTGGTAGACAGAATGCCTTTGTCATCAATAAGTAATCACTAATCCATAGATCAATCAATCTCTTGTTGCCAGTCAGAGCTCCATTTGCACATGATCCTTTGGCACTAGTTCATCTGCAAACTGCACTTCAACTACTGCAGCTATGTAAGCAGTATTTACAATGAATGTCAGGTGACCACTTTCAAAACAATCCTCCAGCAATCCTTAGTTTTAAAATAGTACTTTTTCCTTTCAATACATTGTTAAAAATACAGGAAAAGAAAAGAATGTGGCTTGTCAAGAAAACTCCCCATTCTGTGAACAATCTGATTGGTCTTGTCAACCTATGTCTCCAAAATTGTTGAATTCAATAGCAATTCTTCACCCACTGTCCTGCCAACATGCTTTGTAAAACTGACTCGAGGAAGACATAAGCATTGAACGATAGGCTAGATTCATATAACCCAATTTATTAAATTAGAGAGGCAATGGCCTGTGAAACAGATTACGTAGCATAAACATAAGAATAGAAAATCCAGGAACAGGAGTAGGAAATTTGAGTCTGCTTTGCCATTTGATACTATTATGGCTGATCTCATCTTGACCTCAGCTCGACTTTCCTGCCCACTCTGGATAACCCTTCAACCCTTTACTACTTAAAAGGGCAGCATGGTGGCTCAGTGGTTAGCATTGCTGCCTCACAGGGCCAGGGACCTAAGTTTGATTCCACACTCGGGCTGCTGACTGTGTGAAGTTTGCATGTTCTCCCTGTGTCTGCGTGGGTTTTCGCCAACAGCCCAAAGATGTGCAGGTTATGTGGACTGGCCATGCTAAATTGCCCATAGTGCTAAGGGATGTGCAGGCTAGGTGGAATAATGCCTGGGAAATACAGGGATTGAGTGGGATGCTCTTTGGAGGGTTGGTATGGACCTCAATAGGGCCTAATGGCCTGCTTCCACACTGCAGGGAATTTATGAAAAGTCTATTTCCTCATTAAATAAACACACATATCACAACCATTTTGATTTTCTCCAACTGCAATAAATACTAGTATATATCATCTGTACCTTTCTCTTCACCTATATTATTCTTCCCACTTTCAAACATTTTCCCAAAAGAGGCCTTGGAGGAAATAAAATTAAAGGCCTGGATATTCTGATGGTCAGATACTCGCTCCTGCAGCATCGATGGAAGTTGCACATCCAGACCCTGCGGAATCCCTGATACAGCGGACTCTTGAGGGAATTCCCAGGAAATCAAAGATGCTGATTGTCACTTCCCTTAAGCCTGGAACGCTCTGAAAGTGTCCATTTAAATCAGAGGGGCAGTGACATAATTAGCTACCAAAGAAATGTTAAACAGTTGAAAACCTAGTCTAACTCTTGGGTAACTATTCAACCGACAAACCCTCCTCCCCCAAACCTCCCAAACATTCTATCAACTATGCCACCCCAAAACCCCTTTTATCCCAAGGACCTTGAACTGACACACCACCTCTCCCCTGGGATCTGACACATGCCTACAACCAGACCCTGTCTTCTCCTCTCTCCACAAGAACACAGTTCTCTTGGACCTAACATCCACTCTCCCCCTGGACTGGCACCTTCCCACTCTCCCCCATGTACTGACCCACTGCCTGACATCCCACTCACCCCCATGGGACCCAGCACCACCCCCTCTCGTGAAGGACCCAAGCCAAATGCTCCTCACCTCTCACCTCCTTAGGTCCCAATATCAGACCCCACCCCCAGCCCCTGCCAGACTTGATATTCCTTTCCCAACTGTACTATCCTAAACATTTCACAACTGACCATATATAGGCTATATATAATATATATGTATATGTTATATACATATGTATGTATGCATGCATATATATAAACAAGGAACAATAGTAGACGATTCAGCAATTTGAGCCTACTCTACCAATCAATAAGATCATGAATGATCTGATTTTAACCTCAACTCTACATTCCTGCTCATTCCCGATAAACTTTTGGCTTTCAAGCTACCAATCTCTGCCTTAAAAATATTTAAAGATTCTGCATGCAGTCTCTTTGGGAAAGGGAATTCAAAAACCCTCAAAGAGAAGAAATGTTTGCTCATCTCTGTCTCAAATGGGCGACCCCTTATTTTTAAACTATGACCCTCAGTTCTAGATTGTCCTTCGAGAGGAGCCATCCGTATGACATTCACCCAGTCAGATCCCCTCAGGAGCTTTTAAGTTTCAGTTAAGCCACCTTCGATTCTTCAAAACCCCAGCGGATACAAGCCTACCATCTTCACAACTTGCACCCTTGCATCCCTGCATCCCAGCCAACACCCATCTGACACCCTACTTACCTGGCACTCTATCCACTCAGCACTGTACCAAACTGGCATTCTACTCATCTAACATTCTATGTACCTGGCACCCAATCCTATTACCTGCTTGGCATCGTGGCACACTACCCATTGAGTACCTTCTTAGCCGGGTACTTTGGAATGCTAGCCTCACATTTACTTTGCAAACTTACTCTTTCACTGGAGCTGACAAAGTGGTTTTCTGTGCTACAGGCTATTTAATTCATAGAATATGGCCACAACTGCTGTGAGAAAATTGGGTCTGGTTTGTTTTGGCTAGACTGCCTGTACTGCGAAGGATCTCTCAATTTTAAATCAGGTTCTGCATTTCTGAAGGAGTCTGGATTGGAATCTCCTGTCAGAAGTATTGTGTCCAGTCTGATCAGCCTAATTTAGGAAGGATATTATGAGGCTGGAGAGGGATCAGAAGAAATTTACCAGGATGTTTCCAGGAATGGGGTGCTTGAGTTATAAGGAGAGGCTGGCTAGGCTGGGACTTTTTTCCACTGGAACATAGGAGATTGAGGGGTGACCTTATCGAGGTTTATAAAATCATGAGGGGTATAGATAAGGTGAATAGCATAGGTCTTTTCCCCAGGGGTTCAGGGATTTCAAGACTAAAGGGCATATTTTTAAGGTGAGAGGAAAAAGATTTAAAAAAGACATGAGGGGCAATTTCCCCTCATCCCTCCTACACCATGCAATTATTCTTGCAAAGTGTGTGAATTCACTTTTACAGTGAAATACAACCAGGTACATTTGGGGTCGGAATTTCTGAGGAGTGGCCATCACACTCAGAGGGGCAATTTCTTTACACAGTGGTTCGTGTGTGGAATGAACTTCCAGAGTAAGTGGTGGATGTGGATACAGTTACAACGTTTAAAAGACATTTAGATTAGTACATGAATAAGAAATGTTTGGAGGGATATGGGCCAAGCACAGGCAGGTGGGACTTAGTTTGGAATTATGGTCAGCATGGACTGGTTGGACCGAATGTTTAGTTTCCGTGTTGTATGATTCTATGATTCTAAGCGCAGAGCTTCTCAGAATATAAAAAGCTAGGGGTGAAATGGCAATCTGAGTGTGATGGCCACTCCTCAGAAATTCCAGCCCCAAATGTACCTGGTTGTATTTCACCGTAAAAGTGAATTCACACACTTTGCAAGAATAATTGCATGGTGTAGGAGGGATGAGGGGAATAACACAGAGTTTACTTGGTTAAAATACTAACAGGAAAGGCATTAAAGTGATTGCCTAAAAGATGTTTTTAAAGAAGTATTAAGTTGTTGCAATAATTAATGAGAATCTTTCCCTGACCCCCGTTGTGGAGGAAGGCCCCTGGTCTGAAACACTTGTCAGGAATCCTCTCTGTTGGAGCATTTTGAGGCACAGACATTCAGCAACAGGCAGGATTTATTTTTTAAATAAATAAAAAGCTGTCAAGGCAATCAGATTCAATGAAGGATACCAGAAAAAACCAAGTGCTGGAGAGTAATGTTATTTCTTCAATTCAAACAAGACAACCCACAGATGCGAAGCTCAGTTGTAGCAATTAAATTCAATGGACGTGATCATAACTGCTGTCCTCTTCATTTAAAACCTATGAAATGAAGCAGCTGAGCTCTTCATGTCCAGCCTCAGCTCAGCTTGTCTGCTTTCATGTTCAAAACAGCTGGAGAAAGACATGCAAAAGACAGGCAACAGGCAGTTGTGGATGGCGTGCAGATTGGAAAGGGACTCATTAGCTGACATATTGGATCAAATTTATAGCACAGAAATAGGCCACCCAGCTGTGCCAGTGTTTATGCTCCTCATAATCCTCCTTCTGCTATCTTAAATCTTACCATAACTTTGTAGATGTAAAAAGAAATCTGGGTCTCCTCGTACAACAGTGATTGTTAGCAAACAGACATGTTCAGCGTGAAATTAGGAAGGCAAATGGCACGTTGGCCTTCATTACAAGATGATTTGAATTCAGAAGTAAGGGTAACCCCTGCAGTTATAGTATTAGTAAGACCCCATCCACAGTTTTATGGTCAGTTCCAAACTCCTTACGCAATGGAGTACATACTTCCCATAGAGGGAGTGCAGTGGAAGTTTACTAAACTAATACTTGGATGACAGGACTACCATATGAGGAGAGGTTGCCTTGGTGTTGTCGAACAGAGGGACCTACAAGTTCAGGTACATAATTCTTTGAAGTTTATTTCACAAATAGACAGGGTGGTGAAAAGGCATTTAGCTCACTTGCCTTCAATGCTGAGTCCTTTGATTAAGGGAGTTGGGAGGTCATGTTGAGGTTGTACAGAACATTGGTGAGGCCTCTTCTGGAAAACTGGGTCCAGTTCTGATTGCCCAGTTCTAGGAAAGACATTATTAAGCTAGACATGGTTCAGAAAAGATTTACCAGGATGTTGCTAGGTATGGAATGTTTGAGTTATAAAGGAAGATTGGGTAGGAGGAAGTTTAGAGGTGATCTTATAGAAGTTTATAAAATTGTGAGGGGTGTAAATAGGGTTAATCCTAGATGTCTTTTCCCTAGAATGGGGGATTTCAAGTCTAGAGGATATATTTTTAAGGTGAGAGGAGAGAGATTTTAAAAAAGACATGAGGAGCAAATTTTTTTACACAGGGTGATTCGTGTGTGGAATGAAATTCCTGAGGAAGAGGTAGATATGGGTACAGTTACAAGATTAAAAAGACATTTAGATAAGTACACGAATGCAAAAGGTTTGGAGGGATATGGGCCAGAAGCAAGCAGGTGGGACTAGTTTAGTTTGGGATTGTGTTCAGCCTGGACTGGTTGACCAAAGAGTCTGTTTCCATGCTGTATGACTCCAATAGTCCACAACTGGGCCTGTATTCTCTAAAGTTTAGAAGAAAGAAAGGGGACCTGATTGAAAAATATAAAATTCTAACAAGGCTGGACAAACTAGATATAGGATGGATGTTTCCATGATTGTGGAGTCTAAAACCAGGGACCACAGTTTCAGAATATGGGTTAGGCTACATTAGACTGAATTCAGGAAATACTTTTTTGTTCAGAAGAATGTAGAAGCATTGGATAAAGTGCAGAAGAAATTCAGGGATGAGGAATTTAGTCATTAAGGTTGACTGGAGCAGTTTAGCTTGGTTTCCTTTAAGAAGAGGAGGCTGTAAGAAGATCCACTGGAGGTATTCAAAATGATAAAGAGACAGAACAGATAGGGAACAATTGGTTCCACTCATGAAGAGATCACGAATGAGAGGGAACTGATTTAAAGTAATAGAGAAAAAGAAAAAATGCATTGGAGTCTAGACCCGAAATGTTAGCTTTCCTGCTCCTCTGATGCTGCTTGGCCTGCTTTGTTCATCCAGCTCTACACCTTGTTATATCAAATGCATAGGAGGAATAGCTTTTGCATGCACTAAGAGTTTAAAATCTGGAATACACTGCCTGTATATGTGATGAAGGCAAGTTTAATCAAGGCATTCAGAAGGAAATTATATTGTTGTTTGAAAGGAACAATCTGCAGCATTACAGACAGAAGGCAAAGGAATGGTAAGAAGTGAATTGCTCTTTCAGAGAATCGGTGTAGACACAATGAGCCAAACACTCTCTTCTGTACTGTAACAATTCTGCCATTCTGTAAAGAGGGGGCAGGGAAGAACTTTTGAATAAAAAAGTTCATAGTGGAGAAAAGGGATTTGAGACTTCTCTGCTCATTAGGATAGCCCTAAATAAATAAAATTATTTGTCTATGGAGACGAAAGGATCACTTTTTTTTTAAACGAATGCAGTGTATGATTAATATCTTGTAATAAGTAGCCAAACAAATCACACACTCAAATTTGAGGCAAGCCAGTTGCTGAGTCAAATAAAGAGAGCTACATTGAGGCTGAGAGATTTGAGCATGCAGGAGTTAGTGGGTAATGAAGGAAATGGGGAAACCGTGCCTATGACCTCTTCAATGTCAGGGAATACACAGATGCACAATTTATATGTAATGGCGAGGGAAAGTGAACGTCGATGAGTGTTGTGGACAATAAATAATCAGAATTTCAGAAGTGGCTGCCCTTGACATTGAAACTACTTTTGACCAAGTGCAGTATCAAGGAGCTCCAGCATAAGTGAAGAATCATCAGGAATCAAAGGGAAAACTCTCTGCTGATGGCATCATACTCACATAAAGGAAGATGGTTGTGGTTGTTGGAGGTCAGTCATCTCAGCTCCAGGACATCTTGCGGGAGTTCCTTAGGGCAGTGTTGTGGGCACAAATATCTTCAGCTGCTTTGTCAATGATCTTCACTCCATCATAAAGTCAGAAGTGGGGATGTTTACCAATGTTTGCACAATGTTCAGCACCATTCAAGACTCCTCAGATACTGAAACAGTCCAAATGTAAGATTCGGGACAATATCCAGGCTTGGGCTGAGAAGCAACAGATAACAGTAATGTGTCAGGCAACTACTATTTCTAATAGGAGGGAATGTAACTATCCACCCTTGGCATTTAATGACATTACCATGACTGATTCCCCCACTATCAATATCCTGGGTTTTATCATTAACCAGAGACTAAACTGGAATGTGTATAAATACTTTGGCTACAAGGGCAGGTCAGAGGCTACAAATCCTGCAGCAAATAACTCACCTCCTGACTCCCCAAAGTCTGTCCACCATCTATAGGTTATAACTCAGGAGAGAGATAGAAAACTCTCCACTTGCTTGGATGAGTGCAGCTCCAACAACACTTAAGAAGTGTGATACCATCCAGGACAAAGCAACCCATTTGATTAGCGTCAC
Source organism: Rhincodon typus (assembly GCF_021869965.1). Lineage (NCBI taxonomy): Eukaryota > Metazoa > Chordata > Chondrichthyes > Orectolobiformes > Rhincodontidae > Rhincodon > Rhincodon typus. The sequence continues at coordinate 50,637,081 of NC_063347.1, read as the reverse complement.
ATCCACTAGCACCCACATCCTCTGATGATGATCAGTAGCAGCAATGTATACCATCTACAAGATGCACCGCAGAAATGCACTAAGGCTCCTTAGCAATACCTTCCAAAAACATGACCACTGCATTCTAGAAAGACAAGGGCAGCGAATTCATGGGAACAGCCCTGTCTGAAAGTTATCTTCCAAGCCACTCACCATGTTGACTTGGAAATACAAGACTCTTCCTTCAGTGCTGCTGGATCAAAACCTTGAAACTCCTGCCCTGATGGTATTTTGGGACCATCCATACCGAAGGGACTGCAGAGGTTCAAGAAAACAGCTACACCATCTTCTCAAGAGTCTACATCCCGTGAATGAATAATGAAAACATATAATTGCAGAATTGACATACAGTTTGAGATCATTAAATCAGAGGTGAAGCAGGCAGATCTTTGAAATGATTCAGAGGTTTAAAAGAATTGGGGAGCTATAAAGATATATTGAGGGAAGCAAGGAGCCACCATGGCTTCAAAGGATGGAAGGTAATGAGTTTGAAGGAGACATGGAAAGGATCATAAATTGTAGTCTTCTCAAATAGGGGAAACAAACTGGAGAGCTGAAGGGATGTCAAGGCTAGGAGAGAGAGACCAAAAAAAATGCAGCTGCCCTGGATGTAGAAACGTGGTGGAATGTATTGCTGAGGAGCCCTCTATCAGTGAATCTGTTTTCAGTCAGCACTAAGATGTTAATCAATTCATCAGGATCAGTCATACATTTCCATTGGCATAGGTAACCTGCTGAAGTGATCAATAGGTGGGGAATAGGAAGATGATTACAAAGGCGAACCCTAAGAACCAAGTTGTACAGGATGTGCATTGAGGGATGATAGTGAAGCAGTTGCCTTGGCTACCTTGAGGAAATAGCGGCACCTTTGACTGTGAGGGTGGCAGGCGATATTTAGCTTTCAGCAAAAGACATTTTAAAAGTTCCCCTATCCATTCACCATATCCCCTTACTTCTCCCATCCCAACTGTACATCCACCATGTTTCCTCCAAAGCCACTCATCCAGTATCGACCATGAGGAGGATGAAACAGGACTTAAGAAAATATAAACTTCTAACAACCAAAATATCATTTAAACACACCATACCAAAGAAGTCTCCTTTAAAAATCTCCTCATGTGAACAACCTATTATAGAACAAATAAAAATCCATTTACAGCTAATCCTTTAAGAATCTTCTAACACCTTTAGTCAAAATGTTTATGGAGCTCACTGCATATATAAGTAGTGCCAGACCTCTCAATACTTGGATAAATATTCTTAATAGGCCCAGCTACAGAAACAAATACAAACAATGAAGGCCATTAAAACGGAAGAAATAGCTAGCACTTTTCTTTCTAATTCACCTCTCAATATCCCATTAATCAAAGCACTCTATGAGCAGTTGGGGGCTTTACTTTCAATGTGAAACTTTAAAAAGACTCTGGGCATCTAAATCACTTCAAATTATTGCACTAGAGATCCAAAACACTGCAGTGAAAAATTTGCAACAGAGTACTAACTATTTAAACTGAAAGAACACTTTTTTTTTCTTTGGATGTTGAAGCAAATGAAAGAATTCCAGGGGCAGGTTGATAGTTTTTTAATTGCTTTCCATTCTGGATTGAAATCTATCTCCCTGTAATTAAAATCTCACTTGAGAGGTGATGAACCATGTTTATTTACTGAGAGGGGGTCTGAATCCATTAAAATTGCAATTAAAATACACAACCCTGCAGTGGAGTCTGCAAAGGCAGAAGACTTGTGTGCAGCTGGTTTGATCCTGTGCCGGGCGAAAATCATCAGAAATGGGAGTGGGGAGTTATTGACTCCTGGGATTGTGTCCCTGAATCCAGGTCAAGAGATCTAAAGATAGAGAGTAGTCATCCATCAATTGTTCTTGTTTAGCTGGAAAATTAAAATTCAATGAGGACAAATGGGTCAGCTCAAAGACTAGTGTAGCCCGGCAGTGACAGTGGTAACCCAATATCTGATATGTAGCAGAGGAGCTGGAGGCCAGACATCAAGTGCATCTATTGACAGTTGTGCTCAGTCCTGGTCAGTTCTCTCAGTCCATCAGACTGCTTGTAACCCTGGGCTGAATGGACAGCTATGATTCGTGACTGCTGAGGACTCAGGGTTCTGGTGAAACACTACCTCTAATGTGCCAATATGCTTGATGCCCAGAGGCCTTGAGCTCTCAGGTGGCCCAAAGGGCATTTCTTTGTGTCACAATTGCAATAATATTCATCCATCCAAGCACCCCACTCCCCTCAGTGACCTCATGGGACCACTATTGTGTAGCTTCTGCAATTCCTCCAACAACAGTTTTGTGAGTGAGCTGAAACATCTGACAGTGTGCTAAACCAGTTGTTTGACAATAGAGACTAAACTAATATCAGATGTTCTCCAAATACATGACAAGAATTACAATTACTGGCACTCAACATTCAAAATCAAACTGACAAGTCATTCAATAACAATAAGAACATTGCTCTTGCTAATGTACATATTTGAAGTCTTCATATTCATGATGACATCTTTCTACCTTTGCATACAATCATTTGCACTAGAAACAAATTATCATAATGTATTTTATCACTACACATACTTAGAGGATTAATGGAATGACCTCATTATGAGCGAGAATGTATGCACCATTTGTGAATAATATATTTCAGAACTGAGTTCAAATTAATCTCATAGACCAAATTAATCTTGTCGTACAAATTCATTCATTACTTCACTGAATCTAACTACTTAAAGTAGAGCACTACCTAAGAGAGATTAAATATATAAATTTCTAGGTAAAGTTCCATTGGAATTTGTCACAGCTCACCAATGCTTCATGCAAATGTGCTGTGTTTCTTTGATGGGATTGAAGCATTGTTCTCTTATTCTCATTAATGTTTGCTTTTGGAGATGGAAAAGAATCAATAATTTAACACTTAGTGCTTTCCATTGGCTCATTATCATTGCAGTAATGGCTGCTTGACTTTTTCTCTTCCGTGTCAACATGGTCATCTAGTCGACTTGGGAGACTTTGGATCCTAGCTGGATTTAACTGATCCATCAATGAGAATACTGCCATCAGAATTGAGGGGTGTAGGGTCTAGATGTGGGAGGTGGGTTGAGAATCTATGGGACCTTCAATTGCTTGGAAATCCAACCACATTGGAGGGTAATATGGCAGGGAGGTGATTAATGATGGCAGATGAGCTCATTTGCAGAATGGAAGCAAATGTTGTTTATAAACTGGGGAAGGGAAGCTCTACTATTCCCCTTAGCCTATGAGATCTATCCATTTCCCTTCATCAATCTAGTTTACAGAGATCCACAAAACTGAGTGAGCCAATGTTACTTCAGAAACAAAGATAAACATTCAAATGCACAACTTCGTTTAACAATCTAAACAACTGGCTGCCTCTCAGATAGCAGATGGTCACTCACCCATATCTCCACCTCAATTCACACCATTTAAAACAGATCAGAATAGATTGGCCATTTAAGTAGTACAGTGAAGTGGGGGACCATGACATTTACCCCATTTTGTCACGTACACAAATTGGCCTCTACTTTTCTTTACATCTAGTGGCTGTGAAGTCAGTGGGGGTAGCCAGCCTACTTGTCTCTGGTGACCGCTGGGATGCCCAGCACATCTGTCCTCATCATGAAGAAGCCAGGTGAGGGCAGTTGTGGGCACTGCTGCACTGATGGTATTGCAGGGACAGCCTCCAACAAAAGCCTCTGCTATACCGATGGTCACTCAGTCAGAGGGGCCAGGAGGAAACGGATGATAGTGGTGGTGTCCTCAGGAAAGGTGACACCTTCAGCCATGACTGTTTCAGTCCTTGGCTAATGTTCTAGATGGCTGGGGAGGGTGCTCTTCTCCTGACAGTTATCCATCATCAGCATGACTGACCAGTCCAGGTTACACAGAGTGGCATGGATTCTGTGAACTCCTGCATGCACTCCAGATACTGTCTCATATAGTTCTCCATAAGGTCTACACTGTCAAAACCTTGCACCAACATTATACACAAAGCACGATGGACAGCTCTACTGTCAATCTACGACCACACACTGCCTGAGGGCATTTTGACATGTGAGAACATCTGCTACTACTGGTCAAGTTGGAGCCTTCTTTGCTGTGACTCGTGATCTGTGCCCAACTGAGCATGACTGAGTCTGTCCTCCTTACTCCAAAGGGCATGCTGCCTCTGCCTTTGACATCTCCTGTGGCACTCCCACAGTACGCTCATCATCCAGGGCCACCCTATCTAACTGTGCCTAAAGACCCATCAAGGTGACTGTGTCATCATAAGCGTTAACCTCATATGAGGGAGCAGAAACCTCCACAGTGCTTCCCATTGCTGTTGGATGCCCCTTTAAGTACCCCAATCACCATCTCCAACATGGATGCCTATCCTGGCATTTCTGAGTACTCTTCAGTCACAGATCCTGGTGCTCTCCACTTCCCCTTCATCCATAGCGATGAAAATGGAACCTTCTAGTCTGTCTGGCTTCTCCTTGGCCATTTGTCCTGTAAAAAAACAGACAGCGAGGTAAACCATTATTGGCTTCTTTGGTCAGAGTTTCTGCTATTCATTTAAGAAACTGTATGTTCCAATGCTAGCAGGTTTTTTTGGGAGCACTCTGGCTCTGAGCCATTCTGACAGAGTCAATAAATGACCTCTATATACACTGCTCCTATCTTCACAGGAACAGCTTGTGTCCCCAGGTGGATTATCTCAGATATCCTACATTGAATTCAGAATGAGCAGGGAACTGATAGATATTCTAGAACTCATGCTTTGAGGGGTAGCTCTCCAGCATCAAACAGGGGAATCCAGGTCACCCAGCAGTGAGTTAACATCACCCACTATTAAAAAAGGAGTCATGATTGATCCAGTCCCTGATGGATATTCTGAAGTTTCTGTTTTACAAGCTGTGTCTTCCCTCCCAGCCCGTACAACACAACAAAATGAGAGGAAAGAATATTGAAATGTTGCTCTTGGTTTTATAAATCATAGAATCCCTACAGTGTGGAACCAAGCCATTCAGCCCATCAAATACACACTGAACATCCAAAGACTATCTCACCCTGAGCCTCATCCCCCACCCTATATTTCCCATAGCAAATCCACCTAGCCTGCACATATTGGGGCAATTTAGCATGGTCAATCTACCTAGTCTGCACATCTTTGGGCTGTGGGAGGAAACCGGAGCACCTGGAGGAAATCCACACAGACACAGAGAGAATATGCAAACTCCACACAGACAGTCACCCAAGGCTGGGATTGCACTCCAGTCCGTAGTACTGTGAGCCACCATGCCACCCATTTCTTGGAGTTTTTATACAAGAGGATACAACATTGAAATTCAAGTGAGACCAGTCAGGAGTGAAATCTTCCATTTAAAACGTGCTGAAAATCGTCGATTCTATCCTCAAGAACACAAGGGATGCTGGGTTTTACAGAGTCTGGATTTCAAAAGAGAAGAAGGTATGCTTCAGTTGTACACACCCTTGGTCAGACTCAGTATCATGATCCAGAAGGATGTCTTGGTCTTGGGGAGAAATTACACAGATCTACCAAAATGACAGTAGGACTTAAATTCTACAGAACAATAATTTGGGTTTTGACTCCTTGACTGTGGCAGATTGACAGCTGGTGATCTAGATGTTTAAATGGCCTTAAGTGTTGATATGGGTAGATCTAGGGAAACTATTTCCTTTGCTGGAAGAGATTCTGAACAGGAGGACCAAATATTAAAATTCAGGTGAAGCCAGTTAAGAGTGAAATCTGGAAACACTCTTTTGTTTAAAATGTGCTGAAAATTGCTAATTCCCTCTTCAAGAAGAGAGGGGATGCTGATCGATTGAAATTTTCATGATTAAAATTGACATACATTTTCCTTCATTAAAGAAATCAGGGGAAAAGAATCAAAGACTGATAAATTAAGTTGAAGCACAGATCAACTGTGATCTCGTTGAATAACAGAACATGCGCAACCCAGCCCTTGCTTCTGTGTTAATACAAGCAGGGCAAAGGTTGACATCATTATATCTCCTTTTAAGAACTGCTCACAGTCTTGAAACCCCCTACGCTACGATTTTATTGTGGTTGGCCATGAGTCTGTAATTTTGAATAGGGCTGTCTACTCCCTATTTGTAATCAGAAACTACCTCCAGCATCCTCCCTGTGTTAGGCTTAAACTACTGCAGATGGCTTATTTAAATAAGATGCATGAGTTGGCCTGGCAGCATCTGGTGAGGCCAGCTCATCGCTCTAATGATGCAAAATATTGGATCTGTGTGACTGTCTCAGCTACTCGTTAACCCCCAGAGGGACAATATCAAGCATTGCTCCATTCCAAACAAGCCTTCGCCAATTGCACAAAAGAACATCAAATGCCAAACCAATTTCTGGGCCAGTCCATCAATCAAACCTTAGGATGTTCCTGCCTCTGTTGAAAGGGCAGGGGAATGTGACACCAAATATAAAGCATTGACAAAATCTTTGAACAGAATGAAACCATCTCAGTCATCACACATTGGCTTTGCCATTATGGGTTTTCAGCAGAGGATAATCAATGTGCAAGTTTTCTTTTGTCTTTTAAATATTTTAATTATAAATTTTGTCAATCAAAGTTTCACAGTGGCAGTACTGGAATGTGAAATGAAGTGAGTAGCACTTCATTAATCAGAGCCTTTTCGAGAAGAATGCAAATATGCATCTTCCTCTGAGGATTTCAATTTGCTTTAATGTTATTCATTAAGATTAGTTATTTATATTTGTTGGTAATTTACTGAAGGATATTTTTTTCTAAATTGCATTTGATAAAACAAATGCTTTCTGCAACATTTAAAAAAAGCTTTATAAACAAACACGCAAATTTGAATTAATTAGCAAATGAAATGAGTTTAGTTGGGATCAAAGGCAAAATGCCTCATTGATTCTTGAATATGTTTCAGTCTAACAGAAAGATATATTCTTGAAGTTAAGCAATGGAATGGGATTTGTGCTGTTTTCCACAATCAGATTGGTAAATTACGAGGTGGGGATTTTGAAGGTCATGTGTATAACTGATTAGAATAACTCAACTGTGACTCTGTAGCACTCTCACTTCTGTATCAGAAGGTCATGGGTATAAGTCTAATGCTAGAGCGTTGAGCATACAATCTAGCCTGGCATTCGCAAGGCAGTACTGATGAAGATGATGAATTTCAGATGATATGTTATAGCAGAACTCTGTCTCTCTTTTAGGATAGCTATAAAAGGTCCTATAGCATTCCATGAAAAAGAGCAGCGGAGTGTTTCTGGATTTCTGGTCAATATTTATCCTTCAACTAACATCATTGAAATAGATTATCTGAGCATTATCAAATTGTCTGCGGTATCTTGTCTTGTATATGTTAATTGCTATGATTCCTATTTCCAGCTGTCATTATCTTTCAAAAAACTTCATTGATTGTAATACAGATGTCTTGAAGGTGTTTAAGGCTGCAATGTAAATGCAATCTTTCTTACTTTCTTGTATTTTTACACGGCCCATGAGGTGCTTCAACCTATCTACAGAAAAACAGAAGTGCCATAAATTTGTGTTTCTCTGACCAATGTTGGTCTGATTCTTCACTCCACAATGGCCTGTCTTCTCCAAGACTTTTACTCATCGGGTACATGCAGCTAAATATACCCAATTCTTGGAGTCCAATGATAACAAAAAATGTCGGGGATCACAGCAGGTCAGGCAGCATCCATGGAGAGAGATCAAGCTAATGTTTCAAGTCTAGATGACTCTTCATCAGACCATGCGAGTCCAATATTAGGTTGAAGGATTCAAATTTGTGCCTCCATAATGTCTTCCTCAATATCTTTACTGTGCCTTATGAAAGCATAGTAGGTTTTCTAGTCAGTATAGCCAATTTTGATATACACTTAAAATTTATTACATTGGATTTCCAGCTGTTTAGTGGCCACTTTAATTTTCAGGTTTAGTTCTGGCACAGATATACCTCATTGTTTGTAGTTAATTATATCAAAATTGCACCTCAACATTGTCGCTTCCTGACAATATAAATCATTAATGTTCATTTAGCCATCTCTTCATAAAAAAATGGGCAGGCAGGACAACTGCAGTGCACCTATGTAAATCAGGACTTTGAAGCTGAAAGGACTCGATTATCGCAGCTAAGTTGTCACTAAAACATGGTGCACACAATATAGTGAGTTAATTCCAAAACATCATAAGGGGCAGCCATCTGCTTTGGACGTTTGTCATTCTTTTGTAAAGTTGTTAAGTGTGGGCATTGGTTCCTTCTAGGCAGAAGAGGAGAATTACTAAACTGCAAATTACACTTTATAAAAGAAGGAAAACATAGAATGGGGTGTAAAGGTTTGGATTCAGGTGTCACAGGTACCCAAGATAGATAGGCAATTTGCAAGTAATTTTATGCAGTTTCAAGTTTATTAAGAAACAACAGCTTGGATATTATTTATGGAGATAACTGGACAGAAAAAAGCACCCAAGCTGTGACAGATAAGGATAGTGCACTGAGGACAAATGTATTAAGAACATAAAAACACATGATAGGATATGATATGATACATATGATATGATACATAGATGATTTGAGGTTGGGGACTAAGTGTGGTGTGTCTAAATTTGCAGATGACACTAAGGTGAGTGGTAGAGCAAAGTGTGCAGAAGACACTGAAAGTCTGCAGAGGGATATAGATAGTCTAAGTGAGTGGGCAAAGGTCTGGCAGATGGAGTACAATGTTGATAAGTGTGAGGTCATCCATTTTGGTAGGAATAACAGCAAAATGGACTATGTTTTAAATGGTAAAAAA
>NC_063347.1:50580588-50628198 GCF_021869965.1 Rhincodon typus | reverse complement strand
CTGGAGTACTGTGTGCAGTTTTGGTCTCCTTACTTGAGAAGGGATATACTAGCACTGGAGGGGGTGCAGAGGAGATTCACTTGGTTGATTCCAGAGTTGAGAGGGTTGGATTATGAGGAGAGACTGAGTAGACTGGGATTGTACTCATTGGAATTCAGAAGAATGAGGGGAAATCTTATAGAAACATAGAAGATTATGAAGGGAATAGATAAGGTGGAGGCAGGGAGGTTGTTTCCGCTAGCAGGTGAAAACTAGGACTAGAGGGCATCGCCTCAAAATAAAGGGAAGCAGATGTAGGACTGAGGTCAGGAGGAACTTCTTCACCCAAAGGATTGTGAATCTGTGGAATTCCCTGCCCAGTGAAGCGGTTGAAGCTACCTCGCTGAATGTTTTTAAGGCAAGACAAAATAAATTTTTGAACAGGAAATGAATTAAGGGTTATGGTGAGCAGGCGGGTAAGTGGAGCTGAGTCTCAAAAAGATCAGCCATGATCTTATTAAATGGCAGAGCAGGCTCGAGGGTCCAGATGGCCTACTCCTGCTCCTAGTTCTTATGTTCTTATGTTCTTATGTTCTTAAGTACAGCTCCAGATCCCAATGAGGTTATGCATGTCGTCTCTGGACCCTCATCACCTTAGTTATTTTGTCTAACAAGGCAATATATCAATACCAATTCGTATCATGCAATAAACTACATCCTGTTGTTAAGACAAGTGTCTCTCCTTCTTAAGACACAAAGGGGATTCAGCTTCTATCACCATTACCCAAACAGGCCCTTTGATCAGTAAAGAAAGGAGGATTGTTTCTGGAACTTGACATGGTCCCTGTGCACTGAATCCTCCCCAAGGATGCAACATTCCACAGTCTGAGCCATCTCAAGGAATCTCCCCCTGTGCCCTTCAAATTGGCATGAAAGCATTTCATGTACGGACTGCTGGCAGCACACTCTCAACTGCTCGCAATTGTCTGCCGCTCAGGAGGAACATCACAGAATATTCACTGGGTTTCACAGGAGCTCCCTGAGAACCACTCATTCAATGTTGCTGCAGACAGGTCTACCTGTGAGTGGAAATGTGAGCCCAGTAGATCACCACATGGCTGAAAGTTTAAACATATGCTTTGATCAAAAGCGCCAGCAAATATTCTATAAAAATGAAGACCATGAGCACCGCAAATGGAGGAGAATAAAAAAGTTATCATCCACTAAAAAGTAAAGGTTTCTTCAACAACTCCTTCCAAGTCCACAAACTCCACAACTCATGGAAATGGCAGCAAGTGCGTAGGAACATGTTCCTCTCCAAGGGACACAATATTTTGACCTGGACCAACATCTTCATCTGTTCACTATTACTGAGTAAAAGTCCTGGAACTCCCTTCTGAACAGCATTATGGGTGTCCCTACAATACAATGACTACGGTAGTTCAAGAAAACAGCTCACCAACACATTATCCAGGAAATTAGGGATAAAGCGATAAATGCTAGCCTAGCCAGCAATGCCTGCATCCTTGAATGAATAATAAAAAAGCTTTCCTTTCTAAACTTCACACTTTTTTCTGAAAAATCTTATTTCATGTTAAATGGTGGAATGAAATTATTTTATTTAATTTTCTTACTCCTTTAAATATACATTCTCCTTTCATTCTACCTTGGTTGTCTCAGAATTTTCTTTGTGCCTCTGTAATGGAAGTATGAGCCACAAACTGCATTTTGGTTATTTCTATATCGTGATCCATTGCTAAAGTAAAATCAGTTTTATAAGACTGGGTTACAAAACCTAATCGTGGGATCTAGATTTTGAAGTCTTAGGTTACTTGAGCAAATCATACGCCATTGGCTTAACATTACCTGAACCTGAAGTAAAGTTATTTTGATTCAAGCTCACCATCATTTGTTAAATATGTACCTCAAAATTAATTGAGTGGTTGAACTCCCTTTTCTTTGAAGGGTTTTGGATGACAGAAGGTGGTAAGGTGCCAGCTGATATGCAGCCTCTCTCCCGAACAAAGTGTACTCGTGAAGAACCCAAACTGACCTACATCAGACTCATTCACAAAGAACATAATTTGGATGGTTTGAGGAACTGTTGACTTCCAATAAACAGTGAAAAGCACTCACAGGAGGACAAGATGCTCACCAGCATACAAACATATGAATTAGGAGCTGGAGCAGACTATTTAGCTCCTCCAGTCTTCTTCACCATTCATAGATCATAGCTGAACTGATTATAACCTCATACCTGCATTCCTGCCTATCCCAATAATCTTTCAATCCTTTGCTTAATAAGAATTTATTTACCTCTGATTTAAAAATATTCCAGGACTCTGTTTCCAGCACCTTTTCAGAAGAGAATTCTGAAGAATCGTGACTGTCTGAGGAAAATAAATTTACTTCATCTGCTTTAACTAAATAAATCCTGATTTTTCGACAATGAAACATCTTTAAAGAGAGTCTTTCTCTCCACAACTATCCAACAACACTCCACAGGATCTCAGACTTGAAACAAAAACTTAATTCCATTTTTCTCTCTCCATAGATACTGCCAGACCTGCTGAGTTCCTCCAAGTTGCAAGCAACATCCTTCTTCCTCTTCTAGACCCAAGTGATTACAAGCCTAGCTTTTCAAATCTTTTTCATAAGACAATCCATCCATCCCCTCTGGTGAAATCATATGAACATCCTTCTTTGAATATGATGACAAATATTCTGCAAGGTATTCCAGACATGGTTTTCTAATATAAGAGCAGGAAGGCTGACGTTTCGGGCCTAGACCCTGATGACGGGCCTAGGCCCGAAACGTCAGCCTCTCTGCTCCTATGATGCTGCTTGGCCTGCTGTGTTCATCCAGCCCTGCACCTTGTTGTCTCCTACTATATCTGATGGTTTTCTATTACCTTGTTTATCCTGCATACTCAACATTTGCAATTTCCCTTTCACAAAACTATGTTGAATCTGCCTGATTACCTTGAATTTATCCAAGTGCCTTATTGTAACTTCTTTAAGAATAGCTTCTGATATTTTCCCTCTGATAGATGTTAGGTTAACTGTAACTTCCTGCTTTCTGTCTTCATGTCTAAGACCAGAGGGCTTGTTTGAATAAAGGAGGAATTATGTTCTTTAAGAACTGTCCCCAAATCAAGGGAGTTTTGGAAAATTAAAACCGATGCATCAACTATCTCACTAGCCACTTATTTTAGGGCCCTAGGATGAAGTCCATCAGAACTCAAATACTTGTCAACTCATAGTGACAATTTACTCAGTACCATTTTTCTGGTGATTGTGATTTTCCTGAGTTCCTCTTTTCTCTTCCATTTCCTGATTTATTGCTGATTCTGGGATATTTCCTCTAACAACTGAAGATTGATGCAAAATACTTGTTCATTGTTTCTATTACTTGATTATTTCTATTATTAGTTCACAGTCTTTCTATAGGACTGCACTCACTTTGTAAATTTTTTATTCTTTAAATATTTATAGACTCTCTAACTATCTGTTTTTTTAAAATACTTTTGGTCAGCTCTCTCTCATACTCAAATATTTCCCTCTCTATTTTTGCTGCTTTTTATATTCTGTCCAATTTACTGACTCACCACCTATTCTTGCGCAATTATATGCCTTTTCCTTTAGTTTGACACTTTCATCAACATTTCTACTTAACCACAGAATTTTCCTAACTCATTCGAATGTAACTCTTCTGTGTTTTCTGAAATATCCCTTTAAATGTCTGCCCCCTCATCTATATTGACCTATTCTTTAACCTAATTTGCCAATTCACTTGGCTAGCTTTGCTTCCACACACTCGTAAGTCCTCTCATTAAAATTTATAAAAATAGTTTTGGACTCAAACTCTCTCCCTCAAACTGAATGTAAAAGTCAATCATATTATAGTTACTGCTTCCTAGAGTGGCCTTGACCATGAGATCATTAGTTACTGTTATCTTATTCCTCAATACCAGGTCTAGTATAGCCTGCTCTCTGGTCTGCGCCAGAACCTAGTGTTCCAAAAAACTACCCTGAAAATGTTCTATGAACTCCTCATCTAGATAACCTTTATAAATCTGACTTCTCCAATTGATCTGTGGATTACAATATATCATGATTATTGTTGCATCTTTCTGAAAATCTCTCATTATTTCCTCCTTTTTGCTTTACCCACCACATAGTTTCTGTTAGGGGATCTGCATGTCACATGCACAAGTGTCTTGCCTTTATCATTCCTGATTTCTACCTAAACTGTTTGCACATCATGATTTCCGGAACTTAAGTCATCTTTATCTATTGTGCTGATTCCATCATTAACAGACAGAGCTGCTTCTGCACATTCTCCTAATGGCCTGTCATTCCTAAATATCATGTACTCTTCAAGATTCCAACCCATGTCACCTTGCTGCCATGTCTCTGTAATGGTTGCCAGATTGTAGTATTCATTGTACTATTCATTTAACCTCTTTTGCTTCAACTGCCACATGCATTCAGATACAGAGCCTTTAGTTTTTTCTTCTTACTCTCCTTGTCAATTGAGAACATACAGAGAAAACAAAACTTGTTACATTCTGTCATTGAGGCACAAACATAGTCTGTCCTATGAAACGCCTCCATCTATAATTGAAGCACATCGGGGTAATTGATATTCATTATTTACAGATTACCTGTTTTAATATTGAGACAGAGAGAAAGGGATAAACAGAGGGGAACAGAGAGTCAGATAGAGGTTAGAAAGACAGACAAAGAGTCAGGCAGATAGTGGTGTTACGCTGGATGGAACAAGGTGAAAAATATTGATAAGATTTATTAGCACATGTTGCCAAAAAAAAACAAACATCAACAAGGAGCACTCCTCCTGGTGGTATGCCATGGTCACCTGGCAGATTATGTAGGAACATCAACTGTTTCAAAAAGGATTATATGTAAAGCCAAAATAAAAGGACGAACTGTAGATGTTGCAAGTCTGAAACAAAAACAAAAATTGCTGGAATAACTCAGTACATCTCTCCATGGAGAGAAAACAGAGTTAACATTTTGAGTCCGGTGACTCTTCTTAAGAATACGTAAAACCAAGGTGGAGCTGGATTTTGCAGTCAGCAGCAAAGCAACTGTGCCAGCCACTGACCTCAGGGAAAGTTGCCACAAAAATTTAGCGATTGTGTGCTGTCGATTTTCCCTTTTCCAATCTCATATTGCATCTGCATCTAGTGACAGTGACTGAAGTAACTCCACAGAGGCCGGTATACTTCATCAGGTCACTCTTTGTTGATGCGTGGAGAGTCCTTGACACTGATCCAGTTCCCTCAGAGAGAGCTCTCAGAGTGAACAGAACCTCTGACATTTCCGTTCTTATCTGTCAGCCAGGAATCCCTGATTGGACCAGATTAACAGTCCCAATCAGGGATCTCATATTGTCTGAGGTCCCCCTGGCTTACCTCATTACAATAATTACAGTGGCATCATAAAGCAGGGTCAGGAGCTATTCACACTGAAGCATTGCCCTAGGCAGCAAGCCAGGTAAAATCCATTGAATCTCTTTACTCTATGTTTATAGTGTTCACAGATGTTGAAACAAATGACCCGAGCATACAAATGAATAATGATAGAAGCCAATATGTCATAACCAAGCTTAACATTGATTTAACATAAACCTTGGAATTCCACAAATATAAAACTCCTCTTTTGGGCCAATGAGGATGTTCAGCAGTAATGACGAACTTAGTACACTCTTAACAACCCAATTATGTCATTTTCAAAATGTATAATTTTTTCAAGTTTTTCTTTACAATTAGACTAAGAATGCAAGAATGCAAGGTCTTATCACATCAAAGATTCCTAATTGATTACATTCCAGGAAGTGGGAGAGATGTAGTGGAAGGGGCTCAATGTTACAACCGCTTGAGAAGTGCAAAATTGCACACAGCAATTTCTGGATTTCTATATTATTCTTCATGGATCTCAATACCAAAAATTGCTGTCAGCTAGAGGTGTAATGACAGTTTTGTCTCTATTACTACTGCAAAATCAGGACCATTATATCTTAAAATTTTTATTCTGTATTTGAGTGTTTTCTAGCAGAATGAGTGTTGTGTTTCTCGCAAACTGGAGTCAATACCTGCTGAATACCTAACACATGCAACAAATTCTGTAATTAAGTGTCTGTTGGGAGGGGTACATTTCTGAAAGCTACCAAGAAATGACAGAGGCTTCTGATGGGCTGAATGGCCCTTATATTCCAATGGTACTCCACACTGTCACATTCCCACAGATGCATGAGCTAGTCGATGCCCCATACCAGTGAATACGCTTGTCAGTAAATGTCTCATTTCAGCCAGTATTCTGGTCAAGAAATATCCAATTTGAGCTTGTATACGCAACAGTTAATGCATCATTCCTGGCAGTATACTTTGCATTACATGTAATAATTACATCCAATCTTATAGATTTACATATATTTTGTAAAATCTATGAAACCTTAATGCTTAACCTTACTGTTTTGCTTTCCTCTTTTCAAACTACAACTTCTTCATCCTCATCATCTTTGATTTCATACTGATGTACTGAGCAAAGTGGAATTGGTTCAGTAATCTATTTGTAGTCTCTACTGCCCTGTACTTTATCTGATTTCTATAAGAAGGATAATAATATGGGTTGATTTCCTTATAAATTCCCTTCTTTTACATGAAAAACACTTCTAAAAGAACGCACCAAAGATCAGAACTCACCATTGGTGAAGATTTCCTGATTACTAGGTGAGTTTACCATGGGTGAAGACTTCACATGTGCGCAGCAAGGTAGGTAGCAAGCACACTCTTGACACTATTTCCATCTCCCATGTGGGAAAGCACGTAGAAACCCCTTTCCCTTGTTTCTCTACAGAGTAATAAAATAGTACCTCCACAAATCATAAAGCATCTGACTCAAATTCCACATTGAAAACATTCAAGTACCCTGCCAAATTTATAACCAGCAACTTGTGTTTTCATTCAAAACAAACCTAACACACTGTGCTGTTTTGTGTAAGTATGTCTGACAGTGCTTGCTGAGGTTGTGTTTGAGGTTGAAATTTATTTCAATGCAATCCATTCTGGGAAATGTGCGATGCTTATTCAAGCAAATTAATAGCATCATCTAGCTTCCCAACTCACTGCAGAGCTTAGGCTACACTCTGTTTGTTAAGAGATGTCTGGCAATGGTGATGGTGCAGTGATTCAACTTTCTGACTGGAGCATGTTTCAGGTTAATAAGTTTGAGTTTGGGGAAGGAGTGTGAATTCATTATGAAGTGCAACGACTTTGATGAAATTGAACCTGATAAATGCCAAATTTAACGGTGATGCAGAATCACTGACACTGAATTAGAACTCCACTGAGCTTTGAATGCTTGGGATAATTGCTATTTGGATTCGTACCATACAAAAACTGTGGAATAAGGGGTCAAACAGTCATTGCTGAGAGCCTGATGCTGGGATGCTTTCTTTTTTATAGATATGAAGAGCTTGTTATATCAAATCTATTGTGTGCTTTTCAGTGGCATAATTACTGAATGGTGAAAAAAAAGGCTTTGATGGAAAAGAATGCAGCTTGATGGCAGCTTGCAGCTTATTTATTGAGCTGTTCTTTTTTTCCAATGACTCTTAAGCTTCAGTGGCTGAAGTAATTTGTGGATCCATTTTGGTTTTCTATAATCCTATTTACTGTGGAAAAGAAAGTTAGCGTAGGGCACTTTGATATGATGAACAGTTTATAGATCCACACATTTTTCAGATATACACTCAGACCTCAGGCTATTTCTTTCAGTTTAAATTTTACCTGGCTTAACCCTGTCTGGGCTAAAAAGCCACTGTGAAAAGAAATAAACAACAGCACAGTCCTTAAATTGATGCCAGTCTATGAACGTGTCAGTTATACCTGGAGCATCCATCAGCTTGGGTTATTTTTGGTGAGGTAAAATAACAGATGAAGAATGATCAACTACTGATGAAGTATGTCTCAGATTTGTTTATTTATGATTTATTTTAATACTGCCAACAAAAGAGCTTTGGTCATTTAGTTACAACAGGTACAAGAGGCTGGCTTATTAGGAATGAAGGAAAACTCCCCGAGTTTCATTGTTTGAGTTAAATTTGCATTAAAAATTTATTCATTTTGAAGCAAGAATCAATTCAAGCTCTTTCACTTGACATCCAGATGTTGAAAGACTATAAGTGACCTAGTTACTCTATATGTCAGAGAAACGATTGAGACAGCGTAACAAATATAAAATTAAAATATAAGGTCAACTTAGGTCAAACTTATAACAAAACTGGACATGACAATTAATGATGCTTAAGCTTCTCCTGGCATTTTAATGCATCAGTTCTGTTTCAGTCATATTTACCGCTTGACCATAAGATATTGTGTATTTAGATTTCCAATTTAATCCATTGTTTCCTCAGCAGATGTGGGGCAGACAGGACCAGCAAGCTACTAAGGAATGTATTGTCTTTTATCCCCACCCTCAACACTTTACAGAGGGACAGCCTTTGTTGTGCTAATGCATGAATTCCAGACCACATAGGAAGTATATATTTAAGTTATTTAAGTGACGTTATGATAAATGGCATTCCATTATAAAAATGACTGTCAGTGTAATTGAATCAGATTGGTATGTTAGTGAGTAATGTGTATGCAATTTATAGCGACATCACTGAGCACAAAGCCGGATATTGTTTAAGTCTGTGATATAATAGTTATATAAGTAATTAGTGTTGTTAATAAACTCCACGACATGCAACTCAACAGAACCCAATCCCTGTGATATATGTTATATGAGCTAACATAACGGGGCAGCTTTCAGATCATATATTGGCAGCGTGTTTGACACAAGAAACCAAATCATAGTAGAATGAAAGAAAAACAGAAATTGCTGGAGAAACCCAACAGGTCTGGCAACATCAGTGGAGAGAAAACAGTTAGAGTCTCAAGTCCAGCGAGCTTCTTCAGAACTATTCTTTAGCAACTTCTGTTTTCGTTTCAGATTTCCAGCTTCCACGGTTCCTTCTTTTGGAAGTGTGTCAGGTGTGGTAGCACACAATGCGGGAATATGTATGGAACTGTACTGAAAGGAGAAAAATGCAATCCTCCACTGTGCTTCCTGCCTCTAGTCCTCTTTGAACACTGCAGGAAAGAAACATCCATTGGGCCCAGCCATCCATTGATCAGGAAAGCAGCCAAAAGTCCTGAAATGTATACATATCTAGAAAGAGAAAGAGGAAGAGAGATAGAGAGTGTGTCTGAATGTGATGCAACATTTAGCACTTGCTGTAAAGGAATATATATCGTTGTGCTATGCACGAACTATTTTTTTAGGAACAATTACATCAGCAGAAACTAGCAAGTCCACATGACTACGATCCCAATTCTCAAATCTTGACCGGGCTTATTGATAAAGTTCTGCAGTGGTTGAATTCTCTATTCCTCCATTCCCTTCCACCACCAGCACCATAACCCTGCACAGGTACATACCAATCCGGTGAGGTGGGTGAGGGCAGAAGGTGATCAGCTAGAGTCATAGAGTCATACAGCATGGAAACGGACCCTTCAATCTCACCAGTGCATGCCTACCATAATCCGAAACTTAACTCGTCCTACCTGCCTGCTCCTGGCCCATATCCCTCCAAATCTTTCCTATTCATGTACTTATCCAAATGTCTCTTAAAGATTGTAATTGTACCTGCATCCACCAATTCCGCTGAAAGTTCATTCCACATGCAAACCACCCTCTGTGTAAAAAAATTTCCCATTATGTCTTTTTTAAATCACTCTCCTCTCACCTCAGCAATGTGCCCCCTAATCTTGAAATCCCCCATCCCAGGGAAAAGATACCTACCATTAACTCTATCTATACGCCTTTATAAACTTCTGTCAGGTCACATCTCAACCTCCCATGCTCCAGTGAAAAAAGTCCCAGCCTATCCAGCCTTTCTTTATAATTCAGACTTTCCATACCCAGCAACATCCTGGTTAATCTGTTCTAAACCCTCTCCAGCTTGATAATATCCTTCCTATAACTGGGCGACCAGAACTGGACACATTATTCCAGAAGATACCTCACCAATGTCCTATGCAACCTCAACATGACTTGCCAACTCTGATACTCAAAGGACTGAGCAATGAAGGCAAGGCGTGCCAAATGCCTTTTTAACCATCCTGTCTATAAGTGACACAAACTTCAAAGAATTATGTACCTGAATCCCTAAGTCCCTCTGATCTACAACATTACTCCAGGCCCTATCATTAATTGTATAAGCCCTACCCTTGTTTATTGTACCAAAATGCAATACCTCGCATTTATCCAGATTGAACTCCATCTGCCATTTTTCAGTCCATTGACCCATTTCATCAAGATTCCTCTGTAATCTAAGAAAACCTCCTTCACTGATGCATGGTCTTTAAATAGATTTGATTATCAGACCAAAGGAAATTAAATGAAACTGAGAGGTGAGGCTGAAAATCTTTAAATTCAGACTTCATTGATTCCCTATAATGTGGAAGCAGGCCATTTGGCACATTGAGTCCAAACTGTCCCTCCAAAGAGGGCCCCACCCAAATCATTGCTGCAACCCTGCATCTCCCATGGCTAATCCACCTGGCCCAAACCTCTTTGGACTGTGATAGGAAACCAGAGGAAACATAAGCAGACATAGGGAGAACTTTCAAACTCCACATAGACAGTCATCCAAGGGCAGAATCGAACCAAGGCCTCTGGCACTGTGAGGCAGCTGTACTAACCACTGAACCACCATGTTACCCTTCTGAAGCAGGTTCATATCCGATCATGCTTATTTATTTGATTACTTATTTATCAACTAACAGAAAGATGTATTCATTAAGCAAGAAAACGAACCAATAATCTAATGATTGTACATCTTGTTTGAACTGGAACTTTCAGTCAACCAAGATGCATTACTGACAATAAAGGTGAAGTAAATGATCTTTTTTATTACTTTGTGGAAGTTTTGAGCCAATTGAAAAGCATGGATCTCACTTATTTTCTGTTTTTCTGGGGATATCACTGAAAGACATTTCTTTCTGTAGTCGTGGCCACATTGCTGAACATGGGAAATTATTTTCAGCAATATGCAAAATGATTTTGAAATGTGATGGGAAAAAAAACACTTCACAAAGCACACCCTGACAAAAGAGGTAGATTCAAGCATTAACTAATCCATTGGAGATTTTGTAGATATTGCTACTGCACAAAGTAAGTGCAGAAAAATGCAATAAACTTGTGCTTTAAAAAAGCCTGGCATATTAAAGACATTGAAATGGCAAACTCACATTTTGGATAGGAAATTGAGGTAAAAATACAAACAATTTGAAAGAAATCAGTGGGACATTTAAAAACAAAAAGGGTGTTTGTGCGGAGCAGCATTTTGGGATTGTTTAAGGGATCTGTAAAGGTATAAACCTTCAGTATGAATGATGGATATCATTAGTGAGGGCTTCCATTTCACAAATTCATATTATCCTGCCTCCATTTTTAGTGATCAGGATCAGTTTGAGTATCTTATGCAATTGGACCAATAGGTGGGAAATTTTGCTAAGTATTAAGTAATTAGTGAGTCAAAGCATGAATTATGTACTTATGCAGCATATAGATAAAACAAAGTGGATTTGTGGTTATGTGTAATGCAAAGCCAAAAAAAAAGCACAAGGAATACAGTAGTGCTCCAGCTTAATGATCCTTTATTCCTCTGGGACCAAACATTTAAGTACATTCATGAGAAGGTTATCCGAAAGAAACAGAATGCTTGCAGCTAGGGGATGACTCTTGCTCAACACTCCAAAACACAATAAAAAGATTCTGCAAACTGAACTCCTTGTCTCACACCAGCAGTGTTGCAGACTTGAGTGTTTTTAAAAAATGGGAGAAGGAGTGCCTCACATTTAGCAGGAGTGCAGAATCACAATGCCAAAATGTTTTCTTTTATTCCCTATCTCATTCTTTGCAAAGGAGGCTTTGGCTTTAAAACTGGACTCAAAGCTCAGTAAAGCAACAAAGCTGAAAGATGGCATACGGTGATACTTCTATTGCTGGTTCACCTCCGAAATGGGAAACTGTTTTTGTCATCCACATCACCAACAGTGACTTCAGCTTTCTGGGGCTTCTCAGACTCTGAGGGGATCCCATGCACTATTCCAAGACATCCTCCTTGGGTCCTAGCCCAGGATTAACAGTAATCTCCAGTGGTTGCCAAGCAGCCTCCACATGGAAAAGCCACAATACAGGACCCCCTCAGGATGTGGAGGAGATTTAAGAAGCTCAGAGTGTACTGTCCTCACTGTCATTTCCTCAGATGACTGAATCCAGTACAGGCACAGACTGAGGACATCCTGGGACACCAAAACAAAACAGTGCCATCTGCTGAAGGAATGGATGGCCTTTCCATCCTGATGCTGTCAAGGGGACAGTACATTTAATTTATAGGAGTTAGGACATTATGTTGAGGCTTCACAGGACATTGGTAAGGCTTCTTCTGGAGTACTGTCTCCAGTTCTGGTTTCCCTGTTGTATAAAGGATATTGTTGAGCTGGAGAGTATTCAGAAGAGATTTAACAAGATGTTGCCAGGCATGGAGGGTTTGAGTTATAAGGAGAGGCCGGATAGGCAAGGACATTTTTTTCACCGGAGCTTAGGAGGCTGAAAGGTGATCTTGTAGAGGTTTATAAAATCATGAGGGGTATAGATAAGGTGAATGGGCAGGTGCCTTTTCTCCAGGGTGGAGGATTTCAAAACTAGGGGACATATTTTTAAGGTGAGAAGAGAAAGATTTAAAAAAGACATTATGGGCAATTTTTTTATACAGAGAGTGTTTCATGTGTGGATTGAACTTCCAGAGGAAGTGGTGGATGCAGGTACAGTTACAATGTGTAAAAGACATTTAGGTAAGTACATGAATAAGAAACGTTTGGCCAATTGGGGGCAGGTGGAACTAGTTTAGTTTGGATTATGTTCGGCATGAACCAAATATTTGGTTGGTCCAAAGGCTTTATTTGCGTGCTGTATTGCTCTATAACTCATTCCGAGGATGCACTGGGGACCTGTGTAATAGACTGTACACACATGTCGTTGAGAGTCCCATATTAACATGCATTTGAATTCACTAATTTAAGAATTCCACTTGATCAATGTCAACTCATCTGTGATCATCGCCACCACATCTTTAAGGTCTGCACCAGATGTCCTAGAAGCTGCCATCATGCCTATATTGTGATAACTGTGAAGATCCTGCCTCATTCAGACAGCTGAATGCCATAAAATGGATGTGTTGTTGATATTCCATCATTCCAAGAGCTACATGCCATAAAAAGGATATTTACTGTTAGATCACTGGAGACTGTGGTGTCCGTTGGCCTGGAAACAGTGGGCAGACAACCCTGGATATATTTCTGGCTAGAGGGTTCAGATATGTTGAGAGTGTCCTGCTCAGATGCTGGCTCACCTTCCTCAGCTGCAATTTCTGCAGGGCTAGGGATTGCAGACAGGCTGGAAATGGAGAGGCTAGGCACCTCTAAAGTGTCCTGAGAAGAGACCTCTGGGGAGTCTGTATCTTCCATCCACTGGCATCTCCGTGTCCTTGAGACCATGTGAGATTACAGTCCCTCGTTCCTCAGGTTGCCTAGTTGCTGATTCTGAGCAGCAATGCATCAAGTGATGGAGTGCAGGTCTGTGTCCATTTCCAGCAGCTACTGACCATTCTGCCAGACCTGGTTTTCCATGGTGGCCGTTAGCCTGCCTGTAGAAACAGTCAAATGTATCCATGCTGGTATCAATAATGGTAATGGACTCCTCCGACCTTCGATTCAGTTTACCAAGTGTTTCACACTGACCTGCTTGCTGCTTCTGTGTATTTACGTGAGGTTATCCATGGCTGTTATCATGGGGTCATCTCCAGTCTAAGGCTGGGGAGGTGCCTGGTCTTTGGCAGCCCTCTAAGAGCCAGCGATCTGGAGCAATCTTCCTTGAACAGCTGTGGAGATGTGCCAATGATGTGCCCGCTGGCAAGTGATCCCGAATCTAATCTAGATAGAGAGCCCACTGAGATGGTGGAGGGTGCAGGAGACAACCTTGCTGCTGCGAACTCTGAGGGATCGATGGCTTTCACCTCAGAGGTGGAGAGGCTATGGATGGAGGCTGTTTAGGTGCTGCTGGTACCTGCAAAAGAGAGAAGAGAGGGAACAAGTTGTGAAATAGCGGTGGCTGCTTGAGCTTATAAGGACCACGTTTATAGTGATGTTAATGGGAGAGTAGCACAGCACAATTAATCTTACTTGGTTGTCTTCACATGGAGATTTTGGCATCCCCATATGAGCAGTCTTGATCCTTTGCTGAAATGTCAAGGGTTTTTTCCCTTTTAAAGAGATGAGGAGATGAATGTTGACCATATCACCGCCTGCCTTTGCTCTTTTGGATCTGAAATGGGACATTTTCCCCTGCAATGAGACAAAAGGAAGGATTGAATGAGATGCAGTAGTGGCGGGAAGAGATGTGGTGAGGCGTCACTATTCAGTGAGTAGGAAGCACAGAGGCTTCATATTCTGGGAGAATGGGATGGGTGAAAGACATTGAGAGAAAGCATTGCATGCAATAATGCAATATGCCCATTAGTATTGGTGGAAGGTGTGTGCAGTGGCAGAATTAGAGCGAGTGCAAGATAGCAGAAAGGAAGTGGTGGCAATGAGCATAGATAGCCATTGACCTTCTCATGGCACTGTTGTGCATTTCTACTGACTATGGAAATGGCACTCTCCAAGAAGACTATCACCCTCTATGCTGGCAAGGTTGGCGCTGTGGCTTCTGTTGGTGGGTCTGAGGAAAGCAGACAGCCCTTTGCTTCATCACACCATCCACCTGGACCTCCAGGCCCCTGTCCAAGAGTCGGGGCACCAACTTTCCTTTCCCAGCCATTTCCTATCTGATTGCGGTGGGACAATACATTTAGAATGGCACTTGCTGGTTTGCAGTGTTTGAACTGCTCTCGAGGTGTAAGTATAGGGCCTATGATAGGGGTAGGGTTAGCAGAAGCAAGCACTTCCACCCCTGCAAATTCACAGTACAGTGAGAAGGCCTGGAAGGAGCCTAGATGCATATTTAATGAGCTGAGTAGCAAAAGATAAAAATAAGAAGACCCATGGAAGAACACCATCCACGAAACAGCCTGAAAATGACTGTTGACCAGGGCTGCAAAGGGTTAAAGCTCGAATGGAGAGACTGAGAATTGCTCAAGCTGAACAAGTGGACACACTACAGTCACATGCACAATGGCTCTTGCTCAGATCTATCAAGGAAAAGCAAAGCAGTTCTGGGGCCTGATTGGGGGGGATTGGCACTTCGCAACCTGGCATGGACGTCTCTGATTGGACAGAAATCAAGGAGAGGATCAGGGATAAAACCCAGCATGCCTCATTGGTTCACTTCTTCTGGGACAAAAAGATGCAGTGGATTGCAGCTCAGGTTCTGAATCTCCTGATTGAGGAGGGCAGTCAGTCGCTGGTGTGTGTCTGCACCCAGGAGGTGACTTTCCACCTTCAGATCTTGCAGCGAGATGTTTATGCTGATCCTCCGCGGTGGTGCATCCTGGCGATGTACTTTTTCTGCAAGGTGTGTAACCTCAACTATGGCGTGCAGCTCCTTTTTGTTGACCATGAGGGTTTGCAGGTTGCCCCCAGGACATTGCCTGTCTTATATCAACACTGGGACATAGTTCACTCGTGCTAGGCCTGCCCTCCGTCAGGAGTATTGTCTGTCCACTATCACAGGTTCCAGTGGCTGGCCGAAGGGAGGACTGTGGCTATGGGGGGCGGGGTTAACCAGGGTTGGGATGTGCTAGGTGGCAGGGGGCCTGGGCTGAATGCTGCTGCAGGTATCAGCACACAGGGCAGTGGTAGATGTCTGGCTCGTGATCACTGTCATCCAGTGCCTTAAAATGGTGGTGCTCAGACCCAACATTGTGTACCAATTGGAGGATCAGGCGTGCGGTAGAATCCTTTCTTTTCAGATGGAATGTCATATTTTACCCTGGGAGCCTGTGCCCCATGACCTGAGCTGCCTGTGGAATTTTTGTTACATTTTTTTTTTTAGAAACTGTGGGCCCTGTACAAGACTGCTGTTGCACACCATCCACCTCTTCTCCTTTATCCACTACCCAGATACGTCCTGGCATGTCCATTTACTGACAGGCGATGGGAATCCCCAGTGGAGGGCTCTCTGAGGGAGTTCTCCCTTTCTCCCCTGGGGATCTGGGGTGAGGGTGTTGCACACAGCAGTCCCTTGTAACCAAAAGTTGTGGTGGCTCACAGACTCCCCGCCCCACTGTGTTTCATGGTGCTGAGCAGTCCGTGGACCATGTGTATATTGGGTATAGGCATTTGCATTGCCTTTTTTTTAAGTTATCTGATGAACGCTCTTTTGTGTTTTTGGTTGCACTTCAGCCCCACGCTCCTGATCTTCGGGCAGGTCAGAGGATCTCTTCGTGGGTCTGCTCCTGGGCCTGGCCAAGCTGGTCACTAACAGGTCCAGGCAGCGGGCCATGGAGAGGGCCACTACGGCTGACTGCCTGCCCCTCTTCCGTGGCTATGTTTGAGCCTGTGTGTCCCTCTTTAGAGAGAGGTGGGCACTGCGTGGTGTGGAGTGCTTTATTTCCCCCTTTAACTCTATTTTGATTTGATCCCTACCCTCCCCATCACTCCTTCTTCCACGTAGGCATTGCCCCTATGGGGCTGTGCTTGTCACTGGTTTTTTGGCCACATTGGTGTTTTTCCTGGTGGTGGGATATTAATATCGTTACCAGCGCAACTGGTGTTTTTCACTGTCTTGCACCTACACACACACAGACGGGTTCTGGGGTAAATAGAGCACTGCTGCTGCATGGCAGTAGTGTAGGGGAAATAAAAAAAACAGAAAACAAACAAAAAAGGTATAATCAAGGGAAAAAAAGAAACACTGTGCCCTCAGCCACCTTGCTTAACTCTGAGTGAAACAGAGTATGAGCAATCCCTTGACAACAAGGTGCAGGGCTGAATGAACACAGCAAGCCAAGCAGCATCATAGGAGCAGATCCCATCCAGCCCTGCACCTTGTTGTCTCGGATTCTCCAGCATCTGCAGTTCCTACTATCTCATGAGCAATCCCTTGCTAGGAGGGTGAGATAAAGGAGAACAAAGGAACTGTGTGCCTAGCCAGCTAAGCACTGTGTGTGATGTGTTTTGATAGAAGTGCAAAATTGAGGTAGCAGAAAAGTGACTGACATGGTTTCTTTTAATCATTTACAATTGGTATTCGGGAATATTCGGATACTTTTGATACCTGATATTATTGGATACTTTATATTTGAGACTTTGAGAATAAAAGAGTGAATGGATTCAGTTAGAGTACTCTGTGCCTTCTAAACTCCCTTCCACTGAGGCTAACTGCTGTCTGAGACGGAGACAGTCGACAACACTTAGCCAAAATATAAGACGATTCAATCCCATAGCTCTAACAATCATTGCATTAAAACATGTTTGAATATGGACTTGAGATGTGTGTCATAACCTATTGGCTATAGTCCAAGAGCTGAAATGTTGGATCAGGCGAGAATGGTTTCTTTCAGTTGACAGAAACTTGACATCCAAGGATTTTCTTCTGTCCCGTGAATTTCTATATCTCTGTGAGTAGGAGCATACCAAGCACAAAAATAAACAAAGCCGATTTGAAATGAATCTGCGTAAGGCAGGTTTTTAGAAGTTGCACACGTTTGGTTGGATGAACACACAAAGCAATGCTGCAGAAATAAAATGTGACTACATTGCTGCCACAACTAGAGGAAGGTGATCATAGATGAGGTGAAACCATAAAAGATGCAAAAGCAAATCATATTAAAAAATCAACTCAAGACAATTGATAGACTAGATGATTATTGCCTCCAAGCTCATTAGGCTGACAAATAAAAGACCCTGTGTAAAGAGTAAGTCCAATTACTGATTTCAATAAAAATGAGATGGATGTCCTAGATCGGTTAAAAGGGTTCAACACAAATGAATCCACAGGGATTATCTGCCTTTGTTTCAAAATAGAGGGAGAGACAAGAGGTGAGATATTTGAGCTACTGGTGATAATTGAGAGAGTCAGTGCACATAAGGATATGATGATATATTGATCTAGGTAGCTGCCCATTTTCATGATAGACAACAAAGCTGCTACAGGCAGTCATAAACGCATTACTCTTAATCAATACCATTATTTTATGTAGTAATGAAGTATCAGGAATAAGCTAGGGAAATGTCTTTAGGATAATCTGGCCAACAGGAACTGATGTGGATTCAGAGGACAAAGCTCTTGCCTTTTTTTTGAGGAAGTGGCCCATAGAAATGACATAACTGGACACGCAAAAGTAAATTGACTGAATTCTATATTGAATTCCATATACAAACAAATAGGATTCAAAGTGACTTTAAAAAGCTGTAATATAGAATACATATACAATCTGTGATGAGTTGCAAGACAGTATCCTAAATCAGATGCACCAGAATGTGTTATTACTAAGTTATCTATTTGTAATTTATATCAATTGCTTGAGTACAGAAATCGAATACAAATCGGTCACATTTGCAGAAGTCACCAGATTGTTTGGGAACTACAAAATCATTTGGACCAGATCTGAAAGAGTGCAGCACAATAGCAGATGTAAATTACACCCAAATAGGATGAGGCAGTGCAATGAATAATGTTGAAATCATTCAAAGGGTGAAGTGGAGAGTATTTTTGGGCCTTAACAGATTTGATAACAAGGACGCGTCTCCACAAAACCAAGAAAAACAAGAGAAAGGGAAACATTCTCTTGAAACCTCAGCAAGAAATGTCAGTTACCACTTTCCTTCCCCGTTCAGAGCCTATCTTCAGCTCATCCTACTGCATGTAAATTTGACTTAGTGTGGAATATGTACTTGACTCATTCACCACACCCACTAGGGCACACATTCACTACAAAAGTCTCCAGTCCTAGTGATCTCCGAGTTTTAAAAAGTACAGTGGAGCCTGCATTGAAGCTTACGGTGAAACCTATGTGCGTTTTAAAAACAGCAAATTCCAGATGGATACTCCACGTGAGTATTTCAACATTTCTGCAATTTTTTAAGTTCTTGATTTTGTTAGGAATACTCCTGCACCTTTTGAGAAGCTAATGAAGCAGATATCTGTGTATTATAATCCAACAAGAATAGCAACATATACCACCCTTAATATGGTAAAAGAAACCTCAATTAATCACAGGAATATTAGCAAACAGAAGTTGACACTAATTCACATAAGCAGGTATTAAGGCAAATATCCAAAAATATGATCAATTATTTGGATGTCAGGTCATCTTGTAGGAAACAATTTCAGGAGAGTTGTCTACCAGATACAATTTTGGAAGTAACTCAGCAATGGCAGAAGATATCTAGTGTTGTACAGTCCGACCAGTCCATGCCGACCATAATCTTTAACTAAATTAGGCCTACCTGTCTGTGCTTGACCCATATTGCTCCAAATTTTTTTTTATTTGTGTACTTATCTAAATGTCTTTTAAATGTTGTAACTGTACCCGCATACACCACTTCCTCTGGAAGTTCAATCCACACATGAACCACTATGTAAAAAAAATTGCCCCTCATGTCTTTTTTTAAATCTTTCTCTTCTCATCTTAAAAATATGTCCCCTATTCTTGAAATCCCCCACCCTAGGGACAAGACACCTGCCATTCGACTTATCTGTACCCCTCATTATTTAATAAGCTTCTATGAAGTCACCTCTTGATCTCCTACGCTCCAGTGAAAAAAGGTCCCAGACTGTCCAGCCTCTCCTTATAACTCAAACCCTCCATATCCAGCAACATCCTGGTAAATCTCTTCTGAACTGTCTCCAGCTTGTTAATATCCTTCCTATAACAGGGTGTCCAGAACCGGACACAGCACTCTAGAAGAGGCCTCACTGACATCCTATACAACATGAACATAATGTCCCAACTCCTACATCAAGCCACTTTCTGCCTGGGGCCTAGACCTGTTGAGGGCTTGCAATTCATTCCAGACAATGTTGGATGACCTAAATCACTTAGCAAATGACTTTTATCGAAAAGATCTTTGTACAAAGATTCCTTGTGCAAATTAACATCTCATTCCATTTTCTTTCCAATGGACCCATCAAAAGTGCGAATGAAAGTGTTTGAGCTTTTGAGTGGAAGGAGTTGCTATGTTCCAGTGTATTAATCTGCTAGAACCAATATGGTATGAAAGACTTTACATGACCAATCCTCAGTTACAGGATAACTTTTCAATCCTTAACATACGACTTGAGAGTGACGCCACTCACCTAATCCAACATTACTCTGGAAGGTACCAGTGTTCTTTGGTTCCACAGCAGCCATTAAAAGCTAAAATCCCAACAAGACCAGGTTTTTCAAGTGGCTTGGGGATGACTGAAGCCATCTTCATCCATGTCAATGATCTCTAGATTATCATACGCGAGTATGAAGTGGAACAATGTGCTGTGCACTAAACGCCACATCACATGAATGCAAAAAAGGCTATTTGGTCCCTCTTGGTTGATGTTATTGTGACATTAACTACACTTTCCAGCCTACCCTCTCCAATATCCTCTGTAAATTCCACCAGCTCTGTTGAGATTTGAACCCAGACAATAGCCTGGGTTTCTAAAGTATTAGGCCAGTGACACTACTTTTACACTAGCACCTCACAAGCTAGATGGACAATTCAGACTCAAGTCCTGCTTTCTTTGCTTGGCTATGTCCACAAGAACATTGCAGGACAGCTCATTAAAGGTACCCAGAAAAGTAGTCAGATACTCTGTAATTTGAAGCTAAAAAGTGACCGTCAGTTCTGTGGGCAAAATCTGTTGAAGGTCCTTATCATATCAGCATGAAGAGATTATTCAGAATAGAGAGCTGGTGGGACAAGACAACCCATGGGCAGTTGCAAGAAAGATTGAGTTATAAATCTTCACAAACAGTTTCGGTGGACTTAAGGCAGCTTATCTCCAACTAGAAAACAATTTGTATTTATGATTCTTCGCAATTATTTTATTGCTAACCATTACTCAGACTAACACATTTTTAAACCCTCTCAGGGAAACAGATATTCTAAATTTTATCAGAAAATAAAAAAAAGATGACTGGAGGCCTCAATGGAAAATTGCACAACGGCTGCAGGCAGAAAAGTACCTGCCTCGCTTATCAGGTACAGTCATCTCCAGAGAAATACTTTGCATTTTGGTATCAAATAAACAGGTAGAAGACGTGTCCAGTCACTTTTCCAAATTGAGAAAAATCTAGCCTGCATCATAAAGTTTAGAAGAAGGCTAGAAACGAGGAAGAGATTCAGCCCATCCATAGCAAGTCTAAACTCAACATCAACAACATGATTGATTGATTTATTGTCATGTGTACTGATATATAGTGAAAAGCTTTGTTTATGAGTGATACAGGTGGATTATAGTAAGCAAAGGATGTACAGATCAAAATGACTTAGAGGCATACAGGCTTCATTGCACACAGTGCGTACTTGGCAAGATCAACATTAGCAAAATCGGCGTTATTTGAGGCTGCAGAGTCCATTCATCAGTCTGATAACGGCCACAAAGAAGCTGTTGCTGAACCTGGTCATGTGTGTGTTCAGGCTTCTGCATCTTCTGCCTGAGAAAGACATTGTAGGAAGTCATTACCGGGGTGCAATGGGTCTTTGATGATGTTGGCAGCATTTCCATGACAGCAAGCCATGTAAATAGAGTCCACGGATGGAAGGTTGACAACCGTGATGTTCTGGGCTGTGGACACCACCTTCTGTAGTTTCTTATGGTCCTGGGCAGAGCACTTGCCGTACCAGGCTGTTATGCACCCGGACATTATGCTTTCAGTGGTGCATGCAAATACAAATGTAGCAAATTTTCCATTTAAAAAATCCCAGGATGCTTCACAGAAGTGTTATCAAACAAATTTTGACAGGCAGCCACAAAACTCTATGTTAGGTCAGATGACCAAAAGCTTGTTTGAAGAATTCAGTTATAAGCAGCACATCAAAGGCGAAAGCAACGTAGAGACATAACATTTTAGATCCCAATGTCTGGGCAGCTGAAGGCATGTTTATTAACAATGGACCAATTAAATTAAGGAATGTTCTAGAGATTAGGGTTGGAGTAGAGCAGATATCTCAGAGCATTGCTAGACTGCTGGAGATTACAGGAATGGGGGAAGGGTAGGGCCACAAAGGGATTTGAAAAGAAAGATGAAAATTTAAATGTTAAACTGGAGCACGTGAGGGTCTGTGAGGTATTGGGTCAACAGGACCTTGTGAAGAGTAGGATAGAGTCAGTCATGTTCAAGATATTTTCAAGTTCATGGAGTACGGAAGATTGAAGGCTGTGTCCAGCAGAACATTGGAATAGTCAAGTCTAGAGATAAAAGATTGTGGATGAAGGTTACACGATGAGCGAAGAGCAGGGTGGAATCAAGCAATGTAATGAAGTTGAGGACATATTCCCTGCCTCCTCCCCACAGCTTACAATGAGCTCTTAACTGCAGTATCTGGATATCCATGCTGAGGGTTGATCACTCAGTGGGATCTGGGGAGACCTGTTGAGGCAAGTACTACATTCAATATATGGTTGAAGTTCAAAGAATCTGGATATGGGGAATTAAAGAGCTGAAGGCTATGCATTCAAATGTGCCTTTTCACTCTACAGAAGTAATGTATCTACTGTGTTTTTTTATTCTCTATACCTTTATTAACAGCTCTAATTTTGTTTTAGACCTTGTCTTTAAGTGAAGAAGACTGATCTGCAGAAATCCCCAGCTTTCACAACATTTATAAATGACCTGGTTAAGTGAACCAAAATGCAGCATTTCCAAGTTTGCTGAGATCACAAAACTTTGCAGAATGTGAATTGTGAGGAAGATTTAAGGAGGCTTCAAGGTGGTTTAGACAAGTTGAGTGAGTGAGCAAATGCATGATTGATGCAGTACATTGCTAAATGTAAAGTTGTGTACTTTGGTGTGAAAAACACAAAGCAAGTGCATTATTTAAATGTTGATATTTTGAGAAATGTGGAAATACAAAGGAATCTGGGTGTCCTTGTATACCAATCAAGGAAAGCAAACAGGCAGGTGCAGCAAGGAATGAGGAACACAAATGATATATTGGGTTTCATTGCAAGAGGATTTGAGTTCAGAAGTAGGGATATCTTACTAAAGTTATACAGGGCTTTGGAAAGACCATACCTGGAGGATTGAGTGCAGTTTTGGTCTCCATACCTAAGAAACGATGTACTTGCCATTAGAGGGAGTGCAGCAGAGGTTAACTAGGCTAACACTGGGAATGGCAAAATTGTCCTATAAGGAGAGATTATTTCAACTAGACTTGTATTCACTGGAGTTTAGAAGAATGAGAGGGGAGCTCATTAAATTGTATAAAATTCCAGATAGACTAAATGTAGGGAGGATGTTTGCCCTTACTGGTAGTTGGGGGGGGCATCTAGAACCAGGAGCCACAGTCTCAGGATTTGGGATAGACCATCTAGGATTGAGATGAAAAACAATGTCTTCACTCAAATGTCAGTGAACCTGTGGAATTCTCTACCGCAGAATGCTACGGAGGCTGAGTTACTGAACATATTCAAGAGACAGATAGCTTTATTTTAAGATGTTAAAGGCATCAAGTGTATGGGTAGAAAGCAGATCATAGTACTGAGATAGAGGATTAGCCACGATCACATTGAACAGTGGAGCAGGCTTGAAGGGCCGAATGCCCTATTCTTGATCCCACTTTCTATGATAAGTTTAGGTTCTTTTTAAACGTGCCAATTACATTGAGACATAATCCAAAATCAGTCTTCTTCTGCTAATAGGTTCAATGTTATTTCGTTCATTCTTTGTTTGGATTTGGAAAACATTGACTATTAAGTAGAAATTTCTGATTGAGCCTTCATCATTCAATTCTGTGCTTGCTTCAGTCTGGTTTTGTATCCCAGATTGACAAAAGATTAACAATCTACCCAAAGATTCTTTTACATAAATTTCCTAGCACTTCCAATCCAGAACTAAAATGCTGCATATTCAGATTTTTCAACTTCATACCCTCTGCATGCCAGACCTAGTCATCAATTGATGAGGCACTGACATGGACCATACACTTCATATTAGGAAAGCTGACAAAAATCAAACAAGCATGTGAGTACTATATGAACTCGACCCAAGACAGATCTCCCAGTATGGCCTCAACACTCATAGCCTAACTGCAAGCGGTGTTAAGGGCCAAATTCGGTGAAGAAAATACAGATGCTTTAACTAACTACATAAATACTTGAAGCGTAGATTTTCAAACTGAGATTGTCATGAAAGAATCCCATTAGACCCTTTGAATTCCTGCTTCGCAATAGATTCCTATATTTGTTGATTTACTATAATAGACAATAGATGAGCTGCAATGATAACTTTAGTAACTTGCTTTACAGTTCAGTGCTGATTGAAAGTAACCCTTATTTTAGCTGGGTAGTATTGAATAGTGCCATCATTAGACTACCCATCATTGGCATTGAATCAAAGAATGTACAGCCACTGCGAGCATGTTGTTACAAGTTAATTACCTTTTTTTTACAGGCACCCTTTCCGTTAATGAACATTAATGAAGTGTTGAAGGAAGAACATTACTGGAGTATTATCAACATTGGGAAAGGATACAGTATGTCCAGGTGTTAAACTGGTCTCAGTAAACAACCCTCAAGTATCTTCATGCAATTGATATTTTATAGTCTCACATCATTATTGGATTATATTTCCTGTTCCATCTTGAGTAAAATTAGCTTTGCTGGCAGCAGTGAGAGACTATGTGCCAACTGGCTTCAGACAAGAAGAAATATTCTACTCTACTCCTAACCTGACTGCACTTACAGCTATTCCATTGCTTGCTTCATAACTGCATTTTTTATTAATAAGATCCTGTATCAGATTTCCCATTTAAAATGGCTTCTTTCTTCTTTAGCAGCAGATGCTGATAGCACACAATCCACAAATCCATTTTTTTCATGTATAACTTGGAATGAGTGAAGTGTCGCATAAGTAGTCTTTTTTTAGCAAAAGGCACATTATCTGTTGTATTGGTCCATTAAATTGCATTCCACGGTTTAGAAATGTTGTGCACTGAGCCCATTTACAGGCACTTTTAATAGGCACAGTCCCAAGCTCTTGACTTCCCTCCCCACATTCCCTACTTTCTAATTCTACTTCCATTTAAAACATACTTTAAAACTTACTCCTTGGACAAAGCTTTTGGTGAAGTGGTCCAAGTGAAGTGATATCAAGTCCTTTGAGAGTTGGTGTCATATTTTGGTTCATAATGCTTTTGTGAAGTGTTTTAATGTCATACAGGTTGTGTTGTGTTGGTCAGAAAGAAAGCAAACATTCATCACCGCCTGGAAGTGCATGACCCACCATATGGGTATTAACAACAAAAGAAAAGGCCACCAACTCTTACACCTGAGACAGGTCTGTTTGAATCCCACATTTAAAATTGAACGGTCCTGTATGCAGATCATGTGGAGTCCTCTTCCAAATTAACCAATGGCTTGCAGTGGTTACAAACCACAATCAAAAGGAACATCTATTCAAAAAAGATGCTTACTTGAACATGAAGGTGAGAGGAACATCGCGGCAGTCCCCCTAGCATTCAGTTAGTCCTGTCTTGATCACCTTCACTTTAAACATAACCTGGGTAATCAGGTCTCTATAGCAGCGGCTGCAGGTTATTGTTAAAAGGGAAAGGCTCCAACCTCTGACGTGATGATCAATCCAGTCAAACAATAATTGTTGCTTGCATGAGTTCGGCTCACGCTGAACCTTAAAGACACTGCTACTTGGCCAGAGATGACGTACAAAATGCTACCAGATGATCACATTCTACACCAGGTGACGATATAAAGAGATTGATTTCCTGTGGTCTTTGCTAATAACTCAAAATGAATTTATTTTGGTACTGGAACAAATTCAGCACCCAATTTATTATATATAAACTGCAGGATTATATTTTGGGAAGAAAATGCTGATATTGCATTTATTTACATAGTAATAAAATTAAAATAACATACAATCTGATATGTTGCATGTTTGGCAAAATCCACACCGCTCTCAGCATGGCATATGTTCGGATACTGGCTTAACCTGCATCAAATCTGTTGTCATTATGTCTACTCGAATCAAGTGAAATGTCTTGGATAGATTTACAGTCACCAATCCTTCTTTTTGATATTGGTTTAATTTACTGACACCTAGTGGTGATGGATATCCACCAGATATCTTTGGCAGAAGACAGACTAAAGTCTTGACAAACAGAATGGGTTTATTGCATAGAACTTAATAGCTACTTACATTATATCTGAGTTGTGTGAGAGTCCATGGTAGATAACTATCTCCACTTGAGTAAATACACATTACTGAACTGAATTGGGAGCAAAATCTCTGGTTAGCACCTCTCAGGAATACTTCTTTACATACAGATGGGTGGAAAGTCTTATGTTATCAGTTAATTTTTTCAGATACTAACTGTCCTATATGAAACATTGTCATCGATCATGTTAGGGTTATTGAACTTTTAGACAGTAGGTCATAAAAAAAACCAACCATTACACTAGCAGTTAATACAAAGCAAGATACGATAAACTTAACATTTATTTAATGGACAGCACAGTGAACAGTAAGGAGAAGTTCAAAAGCAATACTGACTATTACGCTGCGTCTTTACCACCCAGTGTTTCCAGTTCCCATTCTGTACAGCGGCACAAGGAATTCTCTGCTCCCTTAGTCTAGCAAATTGGGAAATGTTTACAAATACTCCAATAAACATCCCCTACCAGAAAATGTTGTCATCATTTTTCATTCAAATGCACCAAAAATGATCAATAACATTGTTTGATATTAAAAGGTGTAATTTGAAACAAGTTTATTAAATATCAGAAACAGCGAATATTTGCCTTCAAAAGCACTCAATTATCTTGTTTTAACATTACGATTCCCTTTGATTACTTCCTGTTACTTCACAGTCGAGATACCCAAGCATTCAAAGGCCATTTGGTAACTTTGTGGAAATGATCAGTAGGATCTGTGAATAGATCTAATAGGTTCAGAGATGTAAACAACTTGTGGTTTGATTAAGCATGATTAATGATGCATGCACCATCATTATCGGCCAGGCACCCTGGAAACTGGGGGATCAAATGAGGCACGTAAATTATGTACAAAAATACAATTGCAGGAAAAGCTCAGCAGGTCTGGCAGTATCTGTGGAGAGAAATCAGAGTTAACAGCTCTTAATGTAAATTAAGTGCCTGCAGGTCTCAAATAGTCGGAGTTGTCCAAGTATAGAAGTGTAAAAAACAATGAAACTGTCATCCAAAATGATTATCAGTCATGCAAATGAATTTCAATCCAAACAAGAAATGCCTGCACTTTGAAGAGGAGGAATAGAAGCAATACTGCAAAAGAAATCAATCCACAGTGTGATGTATTTGTGGCAGTTTCCTTTTGTCAGATGAGGCTTGTAATTTTGTCATCTGACAAGCTGATGAATGAGCAGCAATACTCAGGTGATACACTGAATGCATGATTTGTATCCCTGCTGTCACAGCCCACAAAAGGGTAGGTAGAAATGAACTGATAGTAAGGAAAGAGTTTACCTTGGAGATATACTTGCAAAAATAAGCCAACCGTATTTCCGATTGTTCCGATCAGGTCTCTAATTGATACCTTTGCCATTAGCAAAATGGATGTGTAGTCGAAGGGACTCCTGAGTTTCCTTCTTGAAATGTTTTTCAAACAGCAAAACAACGCAGTGAAAAACTCAAGGAAAATCATCAATTAAATTTTGTTTGTACTTAGTAATTTTTCATTCTGCCCAAAGTATATTCTA
This sequence comes from Rhincodon typus, assembly GCF_021869965.1. NCBI lineage: Eukaryota > Metazoa > Chordata > Chondrichthyes > Orectolobiformes > Rhincodontidae > Rhincodon > Rhincodon typus. The sequence continues at coordinate 50,600,245 of NC_063347.1, read as the reverse complement.
TTATGTCAACTTAAGAAAGCCATCAAGACATAGGTCCTCATTTAAAACATTGAAACGTTTTAATCAAATTCCCAGGCTGTCACCAAAAAGTCGCCATCCATTCATCGGCAACCATATACCTCAAAGTTAATTTGAAGTTTATGCGGCAGGATTGTTTTTTTCAGGTTATCCGGACATTCCATCACAAGTTGCAGGGATACACCCATTGCACACGGTAGTGAAAGTCACTGATTTGTGGGTTGTGACCTACATAGAGAATTACTTACCTAGTTTGTTATTCCGAAGACATGCTGCTGGCTTGGTTCAACAGTTCAGATGTTCCTGAAGTCTAATGTTTCTGCCCATCAAAACCCATCATCCTGTGTCCTTAGTCTTTCCACTTTGGCCAATGTATCTGACAGGGCTGGGTGTGTTCTTTCATTTGTGAGCGGCTGGGTAAAATATCTACCTGAAATGGCATGATATTTCAGCTCAGTCATGTATGAAGTTGGCTAGAGTGGCATGACAACTAGATATGTCATCAGCGGGGTTTGTCCACTGCCCCCCCCCCCCCCCCCCCCCCCCCCCCACCCCCCAACCCCTCCCCACCACTCAACTGGGGGCTCAGCTGAAAACAAAGTCTACCTGGGTCTGAGAATATGAAAATGCTTGTGAAGAACCTTTGGTCTGGCTTGCTGTGGAGTGCTTGATGTAGTCAATATAGCCTGCAGTATGGTACCTTTGGGACTGGAGGTTAAAACAGTCACGGTGTTTGGCTCTGTCTCCTCCAGTTTCTCTAACATTGCTGAACACAAGTCAGCTCAACCCCAATTCATGTTGGGAACTGGTACCATCTAGTTTCTCTCCACTGGCTGGAAACAGTTCAAGAGGCACAAAAATGAGGTGCGATCAGGTAATAATGAGGATTAGCTGAACTGATCTTTTATTCTTTATTTTGCCCTAGCCAACCACACCACCATCATATCTATGGGCAGGAGACTTCACACTCTTTTAGCCTTTGTATTCTTTATGTAATCATACCTTGATTATGTTCAACAGTGATAGGACAAACATTTCACTGAACTTTATCCCATCTCTTTATTAATTCTGAAAACATTATGTGGGAATGCCCCAGAAATAATTCAACTTACGTTGGAAAAGAAAGTTCTTTTGATGAAAGCACTATTTTAATAACATGTCGAGCAATAGAATAATCACGATGAGTATGACATCAGTGTGGTTGAGAAGGTAAATCATGCACTTGAAATGGTCTGAAATGGTCCTGGTCTATTGTTAGCCGCATCATGTATGTCTAGACAAAAAGATTATGGAAACGGTTGTAGAAATAAAATATTAAAAACAGGTTTTTAACCAGCCTTTTTTTTTCAGGCTACCAGGCCTGTTCTACAACCTTGTTTTAATATCAATATACAGGCCTAACCTCACTGTAGTTTCACATGTGCGAAGAGTCCTGTCAACAGCATTGCAACAAAAGATACTGGTGTGCTACAAAGTGCAAGATGGAAGTCCAGAAACATATTGCAAGTGGATCAGAAATGTGCCATAAAGAGGCAGTGAGGCTGGTACAAGCTGCCCGGCATTCTGTCTGCATCAAAAGGCAAGGCAAAACGGAACTACAAATAAGCCTGTAAGTTCTGAATGAAGCAACAATGTGCAAAAAGATAAGGCAAGGCAGTGATGTTGCGAGCATTCAAGTAGGTGCAATCAAAGTAAGTGCTAAGAAAACATGCTAATAGCCCCAGGAGGCATCTTTTACCAATGCATGAGATGGGTGCCTGTCCCTGCATGCAAAGCAGTCTGGCGGCAACATTGCAATATGAGTTGCTGATGACTCCAAAGTGTAGCACTCAAGTACAGAACCGATTTATAAGTGAGTCCAAAATGCGCCATGATGATGGAGGGAGGCTGCTGCTTTTTTGATGCCAACCTCCATGGACAGAATATGCAGATAGTCATTGGATACAGGCTATGCCCAGTGCTGTTAGAGAATCCTGGCCAAGATTGAGGCCTGGAGAAGACAACAGCAAGCTGCAGGTACCTGGTCTGACCTTCGTGTCGGGAACTGGTGCTATCTAGGGACGTTTCATTGCATAAAAATGAGGCACAATCAGGTAGCAATGAGTTCTTAAAGCATGCAAATAGTCCCCTCTCTACTCACTAATAAGAATCTCATCTCGTTGAAACCTTATGCAGGAAATTGGATTTTTTGGTCATAGGGATAGGGATTCTATGATTTTATGACCTCTCACCCACGCCCAAGAGTAATCACTGAAAATACTATGGGAGTGAATGTCAAAATTGGAAACCCACCTACCAAATGCAAATAAACTATTCGAGTTACAGGGATGTAAAGCATGGAAATAGACCCTTCGGTTCAAGCTGACCAGATATCCTAAATAAATCTAGCCCCATTTGCCAGCATCTGGTCCATATCCTTCTAAATCCTTCCAATTCATGTGCCCATCCAGATACCTTTTAAATGTTGTAATTGCACCAGCTTCCACTGCCTCCTCTGGCAGCTCATTCCATGCACCACCCTCTACCCCTCAGGTTCCTTTTAAATCCTTCCCCTCTCACCTTAAACCTATGCCCTCTAGTTTTGGACTCCCCACCCTTTGGAAAAGACCTTGGCTATTCATCCTATCCATGCCCTTCATGATTTTATAAACCTCTAAATGTCACCCCTCAGCCTCCGACACTTCAGAAAAATAGCCCCAGCCTATTCAGGCTCTCCCTATAGCTCAAATCCTCTGACCCTGGCAACATCCTTGTAAATCGTTTCTGAACTCTTTCAAGTTTCATAACTTCCTTCCTATAGCAGGGAGACTAGAATTCCACACCGTATTCCAAAAGTGGCCTAACCAATGCCCTGAACAGCGCAAAACAAGACTTTCCAACTCCTATACTCAATGCACTAACCAATAAAGGCTCAATTGAGCTTGTTAATGGCTCAAATGATCCAAATGTTGTGTTATCCATGCCACAGCATGGTTAGCAAGGTGAGGATGATGGAATGTTTTTTTTTTTATTGAGAAAGAGTTTGTAAAATGGCAGAAAAGAACTGGGGACAGATTATTGAGTGGTGACCTTTGTGCATTGGGGATGTACCAATTACTACCCAGATGATACCATCCTCTCTGCCCTCCTGGCTGCACTGCAAAGCCTACCTCTTTGCCCTCCTCCCTCATTTTCTTTAATCCTCCTAGCCCAAAGCCCCAACTTCCCTCCTCCCACAATTCACAATTGCCTTCCTCACATTCCTGCCTACAGTCCTTGCACTGCCTGCTCCCAGGCTCAGTATGCTGCAATAGATGCCAACCAATCTGGTTAGAGAGCACCTTCAGAGGGTAGGACATTCTCCCAAGTGAGTTATGAACATCTCACTCAGTCCTTGTTATCGCTGCTGGCAGCCTGTTATTGCTATCATAGAATCCCTACAGTGTGGAAGCAAGCCATTTGGCCCATCAAGTCCACACTGACCGTCCAAAGAGTATCCCACCCAGACCCACCCCCCTCCAACCCTATTCCTGTAATTCTGCATTTCCCATGGTTAACACACCTAGCCTGCATATCCCTGCACACTATGGGAAATTTTCCATGGCCCAATTCACCTAACCTGCGCATCTTTGGACTGCGGGAGGAAATTGGAGCACCTGGAGGAAACCGTGGGGCTAATGTGCACACCCAACACAGACAGTCACCTGAGGGTGGAATCAAACCCAGGTCCCTGGCACTGTGAGCTACTTTGTCACCATGCTGTTATGGTGATGACATTTCATTTTCGTTGGACCTTGACACACCTTTAGTCAGAAGTTCGGAGGGTGGTGAGCAGTGGTTTTCCTCCTTCCCTCCCAATTAAATGTGGCCCACCATTCCTGTTGAAATATTTAAAAATTTCCAAATAAAATGTTTGGGATATTTTAAACAGCGTAAAGTTTCATATATGCACGGAATTGCTTCTAACATCTAACATGGCTATTATTACCTCCTTGACAATTGTCCTTTTTCAGGTCCTGCAAAGTACTTTATTATTTTTACATGCTATGTCTTTTATTATAGTGAGTTCTGACAGGAAGCCTGTCACAAAAACTAGAATTTACCTTTAGAAATGAGGGAGAATGTGAAATGAGGATTAAACTCAGATCGACAGGAATACATTAGCGGATAGAAAGCAGACAGATGGGCGCGTAAAAGATACAAGTGAAAACTAGTGGTGCATGGGGAACAAATGTTAAAAATAGGGGCATAATTGGTGGAGCATGCATAAAAGTGGTTTAATAAATGCAACACACACTTTTGTTGTTTACAGCCTGCTTGCAGTATTAACAAATCTGTTGCCCACCTGAGGGAATTTGCTAATCAGACCATGTGCTAATGACGCAAATGCTTTATTTAACTACCTAGAAGGAAAGGGTGCAATTTTTAAACAGTACTTTCTTACTGATCTTGGATCAACAAAATGAATATAGAAGGTAATAGACATGCCCACAAGCCTGAAAGGAGTCAATGACAGCAAAGGATATAACTTATGCTGGACCTCTTAATTGCTCAGAAAAAATAATATTCGTCTCATATCCGTCTACTTTTGTGAAGTTCAGCCCTCAATATTTCCCCAAACCCCTTCCCTCCCAGCAATGTCTCTCTTGCAGACCCTCTGGTCACAAGCTTAATCATCAACACAACTGCCCAGAATGTTTTTAAATTCTGCTCATTTAATATTGAAGTCTGGACTTACATGAGATTCACCAGATTAATTAGAGTTGAATTCCACTACAAGTTGTAAGAACATATGATTAATCCATTCATTGGCTTTAAGCAGATTACATAGACATGTGTTTGAAAAAAGCATCTAATCCTGCTTTCACTGATTCCTTTCCCACTCTGGTCATTCCCGACTCTCCCTGATCAGAAGGAATTTACAGCAATCTGTTTTTCAGCAAAAGGAATTGTAATGCATTTGAAGCAAATATCAATCAGGGATTTTTATTTTAAAAATCCAGCGCTGTTTGTTTTGCTTTATCTTTTGAAACAGTACTTTAAAAGAACAAATATTGACGCAGGGAGAAGCCCAAGGCAGTAGGGCTGAAGCAATTGGAAATCCTGATGGCAGAATTGAGAAGCATGCACAATAGTACAAAACCCTCAGGAGGGGGATGGTACACTTTCATATTGGCTGAACAGAAGTTGCATTGGGACCAAGGGCTAGCGTTGGTCTCAGTGTCTCTAGGCCTGGAGCAGGAAGAGGAAAATTCTCTTCCCTTGACCAAATCCTAAGGATCGATGACTTGGTTTGCCTCCCGTTCGATGGGGTCTGAAACACATCATCACATTGGGGATGGTGGTGCTTGAAGGATTGCATAATGTGTTCTTTGAAGTTTTGTACGCTCCCTTCAACACTTTCACTTCAAATCTGCATGTTTCCAATGGACTATTTCAATGTGTTCAGTGACTTCCGGATCAGCCTTCTCCATTTCACTTAGTTACAAGCTAGGGACTCCCATGAATCAGTAGAAGTGTGCTACCATGTCTGGAATCTCAAGTTGAACACTTTCTTTAGGAATCTGGTGTCAAGGCTACGAACTGACACACTGCATCCAGCAAGGCTGGTCTTGAGTGAGTAGTGCCTCAGTGGAGGTCATGTTGGATTGGGAGAGGATGTAGCTGGATCATTTTTCTTGTCACCACATTGTGAAGGCACCACTGCTGGTATATCTCCAGTGCTTTTGAGATGCCTGCTGCATGAAGTCCAAGCCTTCAAAGAAGATAACAGTACTGCTGCACAGCTTGTTCTTGGTTTTGAGATACTAGTCCGCAGGAATTCGTTTCCTGGCTGAAAGTTGGCATGGTGGAGATGCTAATAAATAATCATCGTCTATCAGTCTTTGAACAGAGAATGTTACCTAAATAAGATTTCTTCTAAAAGCAAAATCAAATTATTATTTATTGTTGGCATCTTATTACTTCTGAACAGAATGGAAATGGAGGGACATTGAAGAACATCTGCATCAGGCTTCAAGGTAAAGTCCCACAGTCAAGCTGTTTACACTCAGAGCCAAATAGTTAATTGGGTCAGGGGATAAACAAATGAAGAACACTGGCAAAACTGAAATGGCTCATGTAATTTTGAGACAACTGCTTGCCATTCAATTACAGGCCTGCAGAGTGACATTCTCGTTTTGTCTTATTCATTCACATACAGCAGCAAACGAACTGAACAAAAGCCAAAGAACAGTGGATCTGGAAATCTGAAACAAAAACAGGGAATAGCTGGAGAAACTTACCAGGTCCAGAATGTACTGAAGAAGGGTCACTGAATCTGAAATGTTATCTCTGCTTTCTCTCCACGGACACCACCAGAACCACTGAGATTCTCCAGCAATTTCCCGTATTTTGAAACTGAACTAAACCTCTGTTTAATTGAATGCAAATTTACAGAAATGATCATACCTCAAGCTTCATCCTTCATTATCCATCAAACCATACAAACAGCATTCCTCCATAAATTCATTCATGACATTTTTCCACACCCATAAAGCAGATAACACAATTTAATAAAAGGACAGGCAGACATTATGAACTATTCTGAAAATCCTTTATGAGGCTTATTTACATTATTATTAAGCAATAAAACATAAAACAAGAACTGCATATGGGAAACTGAAAACAGCAGAACAACTGGATGCTGATGGTTTAGTCCCTCATAAATATTTAGAAGCCATGAATTTTAATATATTTCATTCATTTCCACAATTATCAAATAGATAAAGCAGAAACATGGGGGTAGTATAGACAGATTTCTCAATATTAAATCTGAAGTTCCATTATTAATAATTGAATTCCTACATCCTCAAAATGGGGACAATCATTTAAAGGGAATACAATGTTCACCATATCTTTTTCTGTCTTTTTCACCCAGACAGTGGTGTCTGTCTGGAATGCCCTGCTTCGAAGGGTAGTTGGGGCAAATCACCTCACAACCTTTTTAAAAAAGTACTTAGATGAGCACTAGAAGTGTCATAACACTAAAGGCCTAATGCTGCAATGTGGGACTATTGTAAAATCAGTAATCTTTGGCTGTATAGACTTGATGAGGCAAAGATTCTCTTCTCCACTGTGTGATTCTACAATCTTCCCAAACAGATAACATTATATAAGTGGATAAAATAAACCCTTGCCTTATACAGGTGAGATTTTACAGCATTCAAGTTACATATTCTTACACACACTGGTGTACTCCAAAACAGCAAACCTCCCCACTTAGGTTAAAAAATACACAGTTCTCTTAGTTCTGGTGAAACGTGACAGCTAACACAGTAGTAGTTGGCTGTTTGTGAATACAAGGAGTCTCTAATTCGGCTAATTTGTGAGGATGTAAATGTAATGAAAAGGCTATTAAATGGGCTAATTTAAAAGAAAGAACAAGAATTTGATCCAAAGACCAGAAAGTTCACTCCCCAAGGGCAACAGAAGAGAATTTTTTTTAAACGCTGTGTTTCCCTCTCAGCAAATACATATTGTAATAAGCATATTTTATTGAATTTTCTAAATGCCTAGTGTTTTACAGGCTTCTCGAGGTCTCAAAGTCACTGTTCTGCAGTCTATCTGCATGAACTGTATTGACCCTGTGATTATGTGAACAGAATTCTGATGTTCCTTTCCATTAAGGGGCCACTTTACTGTTCCACTTAAAACAGGTGAAACCCATCACAATTCTCAGTTGCACCAATGTCACATGAATACATGATTAGAGAGTTAAAAAAACACAGCCTCCAGCAGCAATTATTTAATCAAGTAATCACCCATTACTTCATAATCACAGAAGTAATTAATAGTTAATTGATTAAAAATTACACTCCGAAGTCAATACACTGCAGGAGACATGTCCGCTCTGCTAAAGATGTTGAAACCTAGTCTCTCTGCAATGGTGATCTTGCCATTATTCCAGAATTGTGTCTTCAATTGCTGTTGATTCCAAGTCAGTGCTTTGATTGGCAGGATTGTTAAGTTCAGAAGTTAACTTTTAAAAAATGCACTCTGCCCAAACAGAAGTGTTGATGAGTGTTACATAGAATCACAAACAAAGAGGCTATTCATTCCCAATCAGTTTATACTTCTCATTGACCTACTTCCACCTCATTTCATTTTGCTCAATCAATAAACCCTCATCTTCCTTCCTCCTTCTTGTTTGCTAGTACTTCAATTCAGTTGTGCTGTTCACCTCTACTACTCCACGAGGTAGTAAGTTACACATTTTGACCATCTTTTGAGTAAGTCATTTTCTCCTCACTTTTCATAGGATTTATTGATGATTAGTTTAGATTTATGAACACATGTTTGGAGTCCTTAAGAAACAAAAGCTTCTTTTCTACTTGTGCTATGCCAGCTTAATTTTAAAGACATTTATTTGAGCAACTTTCAGCCTACTATTTCCTAAACAAAGCACTTTCCAATCTTTCCTAACGGATATAATTTCTCAGCTCTGGCATCTTCTTTTTTAAATATCTTTTGTCTCTCCCAAATGCTTACTGGTTTTGTGTCCTTTAGATGATCAGAACTGACCAGATTACTCTGAGTATTGCATAATAAAAATGTAACACAAGTTTAACATATTTCCTGTTTTACAATTCTGTACCTCTTCAAATGAAGACCAGCGATTGTCATTTAAAAATATACAAAGCATTGTTAACTTGGTGATTTGTGAATCCATGCCTGTTGCTTCTGAACATAATAGGTTCACATGTTAGGTGGTTTGCCTTTTCTTTTGTTACTAAAATACCACAACACAATTATCTGTCAATTTTAACTTGCCATTTGTTTGTCTGTTCCGAATGCTGCCTTGTATATTGTCAAAGTCATGAACTGTATTAACTACTCCAGCCAGTTTAGTGTCATCTAACTGAAACTGTTAGGCAGAAATGGATCGATTTGAGATTAATATTTATATCTCCATTTAACATTGACAGATGCAACTGTTAGTTTTTGCCAAGTTACTATGACATAGACAAGATTATAATGACTGTAAAATGTGCAGCTTGACATCTTATATACTTATTCACCAGAAAAATTCAATTTACTACTTTTTTCGTAGCTTTTAGCTGCAGTCCTATATCAATGAAACATTTTATTTGTATTTACCTTGATCCATGTGATGGGGAAATTTAGTTGTGCTTCTTTCAATTTTGTGTGCTGCTCGCAATGCAAACCCTTCCCTGCCACTTTAATTCAGCACTGCACTCTCTCAAACTTGCATTTCTACCCTTTCCTGACAGCACTGTTCAGTTAAGCACATCACAAGCTTGAGGCACAGCACATCCCCTTTACAGTCTTCTGTATTTCACATTGAATTCATGGCTTAAAATTGTTGAACTCAAAACTCCCAACTTAAATTTCTTTGTTTGCAATGTGCTAGTCTTAATCTTGTTTGTCACATTTTTTTGGTTCTGGACAGAACGATTCATTATTTTGCCATTCACACTCACTCTAGATAAGCTTTTGTTTGTTTATTCCAGTTGAGTTATTATAGGACAGGTGTACCACAGTAAGCGTCCTTTCCCAAGCTAATATTCCCAGTACTGAGGCATTGGGCACACATGGACAGCTGCAATGGCCAGGCTATCTGGTCTACAACCCCAATTATTAGACTTCCTTAAACCTGCTCAACTCCAAGCCCCAGAATGGGAAGTGATTGCTAGGAGGGAAGAGGAAACGCTATAAGGACTTCCTGAAAGTCTCCTCTAAATAAATAAAACCTCTCCACTGTCAGGAGGGAGTCACTTGCCCGAGAATGCACAAACCAGAGGAAGCATCCATGAAAAGGCCAACAAATTCAAGTGGAGCATGTTGAGGCCAGGTGAAAGCAGTGGAAAGAATGCATTGAATTCGGAGCATCCCATGCACCCTCCTCACCAAAAGCCACCTACCCTACCTGTGGCAGAAACTGTGGATCCTGAATTGGAATATTCAGCCACTGTAGAACACCTCATCCTCTATACTGAGATAATGTTGACTAAGAGGAACACATTATTACTACTTCATTTGCATTTTGTTCCATGATTCTTTTGTCATTTAATCAATCCTACCCTTTAACCTATTTCAGACCTTAAGCTCCCTCTTTTCAATGGTGTAAAACACATGTCATTTCTGACTTCAATTGGAGTCATATGGAATAAAAACAAACTCTTTACCCCACCATGTCTCTGCCAATCAACAAACAGCAAACTACACTAATCCAAAGCTTCGAAAGAAGAGTAGTATTTGACTTGAAACATAAACCCTGGTTCTTCTCCACAGATGTTGCTGGACCTGCTGAGTAATTCCACCACTTTCTGCTATTAGTTCAAACTTCCAGCATCCATAATATTTGTGTTAATTACATTTAAATAATCAGTTATTACCAAGGGCCAAGGTACTCTCCTTCAATAAAATTCTAATTAAATTCCAATTTAATTTTAATGTATAATGTTGCTCAATTTTAACATATTTAAAAATTCAAGCATTCAAACCAAAAGTGGAGAGGCCAGAGTTTTGGGCGATATTAAGCAGAAAGGAATGCTATTTATATTCCACTTTGGAACTTTTGCCTTCATTGTAAAATCTGGAATTATAATGCAACTGAATGTTATAAACTGCATTTGTCTATGGGTTGAAGCTTCGTAACCTCCGAAAGCCATGGGCCATGGTGAAAAATTTGGGAAAATACAGGCATCGAGAGCAAACCACCCCAATTTCCATTCAAATGTTGGATTTTGAAATTATCATTCATTTTTGCTTAATCTCACCCTATTAATACGCGGTCTCCTATTCTCTGACCTTGTGGATGCAAACTTGATGACGAGTTCCTGACATTAAAATTTGAACGGATACCTGCCAAATCCAGCCCACTGTTTGCTCCTCCAGACTTCTTTCTTGGACGTCTGGCACCAGTGTCTCAGGGCATGGACCATGAGCAATGACGGTGTGCATTATTGTCCTATGCGGCAATCTCTGAGAACCCTAATGACTCCTCTCCAATCCCCTTACAGTATGGATCTGCCTTTTCAATGCTGCACTTTGCAGTGCACTGGCCACCTCTTGTTAAAATGCTGCTGCAAGCAATCTTTGCGTGTAGGGACAGGCACCCAGCTCACGGATTTGACCAGGTTGTAGCTTAGGGCTGCTTGTTCATTCTTTTTGACATTCAGTCACTTTTGATGTGAATTACTTTGTTCACAGGAAGCCTGTTTGGCACTGTCAGCCTGACCTTAAATGCTCACCGTACTTCTGTCCAGACATGCTACTTGGCCAGGTCACTTATCATGCTTGTCAGCAGTGATCGATCAAGGGAGTGGACATGCTTGCTGTGTGGCACTGTACTACATCAATATCAAACCTACAGCTTGCAACAACAGCCTATGCGACAAACACACTGCATGAGAATCAGCCAAATGGCCATGGCCCAGTATTAGAGGGGATCGCTGTGGGATCTAGAATTCTTTTCTGTTATCTTATAAAATAATTATACACTCACCCTTAAAACATGGGAGAAGGCCATTTGTTCCATCATCTCTCTACTGGATCAAAGAGACAGCTATCCAATTAACCCTATTCTCTTGTTTGTTCCCCATAGTTTTGTAAGTTTCTTTTTCCCCCTTTTTTATGTCTGTATGCAAATGTCTATCTGAAATTACTACAGAATCTGGGTCCACCACCTTTCCAAGAAATGTGTTCCAGATCATTGTGTCTCATTATGTAAGAGAAGAAATTGTCCTCCGGTCCCCTGTTTCTTTTGTCCATAACTTTACATCTGTGTTCTTTAGATACCAGCTCCCTCTGCCAGATATTCTGTATTAAAATCTCCAATAATTTTGAACACCCTCTAAGTTTCATCTTCCTTCTTCTCCATAGCAGAGAAGGTAAATGTCAGACTGAGATAACAATGAAGCAGAGGTATGGGATCAGAGTGAGGTGTGAAAACTTGGGTCAATGCAAAGTTAAAAGTTGTTGAGAACAAAAGTACTGGAACTGAGATTATTTGTTCACTCTGTCTTCGCTCTGCCTGTTAGTCTCTTCAGTATGCCACTCATTCCTTCAATTTCCAACAAAAATCCAACAGCAAACAAATATTAACACACAGATTTAATATTGCTCTGAAGTGCCTTCTAGAGAGGTAACTGTGAAATTTGAAAGAGAATACTTTTATTTCTTCAAATGTTAGAAGTCACGGAGAAAAATTGGATTTGTTGATGTGTTCATGCATTCTTGCAGAATAAATCTCCATTTCAATAGCTTAGGAGCAATTGTTCCATTCTGAAAGCTAATACCATACAGTGATGAAGCATGTGGGAGTAAAAACCTATGTTTTCTTCTGTGTAATCTCCCTATAAGACCAAAGTAGGCTGGACATTTTAATGTGTTTTGTGGTTCTACATAAGTTCCTTCCAAGAAAAGTCCATGTGGCCTAACAATTGATGAATAGTTAAGAAAAGGGGTTTGGGGTTGGGTCAGTGTTTTTCAGATTTTGCAGTTCAGAACACTCTGGAGATACGGTTGACAAGGAAATGAGTAAATTAAATAATTTTCTGTTTGGCAATCTTCAAATGAATCCTGACTTTTCTGACATTGCTGTGGCTTCAAGAGGTGTATTTTGTCCTGGTTTGTTTTAGACAGAGGTCGGGAGACAGGTGATGAGCAGTCTAGGGGAAATTAAACAACCGGAGGCCTTGGGGGTTTTTTAAAGTTAGAACAATAGAAGCAGCCTGAGTGGGTGTTGTCAAGCTCTCATAGATCCAGGATTTTTAGTTAGCATTCAGCAGTTGTTGCTGGGGTTTCAGCAGAGTTGGAAGGCAGTGAATCTCTCTTGGCTGGCACTCTCTCTTGCTTTTAGAATTGACTTTTGACGTTCTTTTATCCTGGCTTGGAGAACTACATGTTAGACAATCTATTTTCTGAAGTTTCTTTTCTGCCAATGATGATTTTGAGATGTTACTGTATTGGAACAGTTACTGTTTAGTGGCAAAATAATCTATTATTCTGTTAAGTGTTCCAATAGAGTTGGTCCTAGACAAGTTCTTCTTTCGTTGTCTTTTAACTATAGTCTTTGAATATATTGTCTTGTGCTTCACATTGAGTAGTTTGATCAATTGAGTTGCATCTGGAACATAGCACCTCACGTTTATCTCTTAAAATAAGAAAGAGTTAGAGTCTAGGCTGCCTTGATAAATTTTGAGCAAGTCTAGTCTGATCAATAACACCTTGAAGCAGGCCTCTGCAAATAGACATAAGCTTCTAATATCTGACTGGCATGGGCTATGGTGAGACTTGTGGCAGAATCAGATGAGAAATCCACTGAGGGTTGCTGCAACATTGGGAGTGTCTTGCTGTATCTTTTCTGCTTTTCACAAACAAGTGGCATGTTGCCTATTAAGAGTAAAGGCTACTTGTTTAAAAACCCTTGTTAATGGCCAACTCGCCTCATTAATATTCAGCTTTCTATCTTACAAATTGTACCATATGAGATAGGCGTTGAGAAGCCCTGATGACTTCCATTTCAAGTTAACTTCAGCTTGCTGCTTGTTCCAAAAGACTTTCATGCTGCTTAGGGCCAAACAGTATCTTTGGGCACAATCCATGGGCATCAGCCATACTTGCCCGTCATCCATGGACACTGGTATCTTGCATTTGCCGACCGCTTATCCATTCTGGCACCTCTCTCTGATCCACTGGCTGGGTGCTCAGGAAGTACAAACTCTCATTGTAGAGCACATCAGCAGCTAGGGTTGAAAGGCAGCTATAGGGACACCCCATGCATGAGATCAGTGACACAGCTCATTGGATTGGACCGGGTTGCATCATGGAACTGCTCAATAACTCTGCTAACATTCAATCACTTAGCGCCAATCTGCCAACGTTCGCTATCCATGCCTTGCCTCGTTGTTACAATTAGCACAATTTAACATGACTAGGTAGTTTGCCTTGCTGCTCAACAGTCCTCTATCATGGGGCCATGCATCTTTTTGTACAGCAGTGTGGTCATAGAATCGTGCAGTACACAAGAGGCCCTTAGGCCCATTGAGTCTCCACTCGCAAAGGGAGCAATTGTCAAGTGTAGATTTAAACAATGTCTGTCTCTGATCTGCATCTCGTGCCAACAACTCAAGTGGCAAAAACACCCGCTCAGTTTCAGCAGCAAGCAAGCAAGCAGCTATACCTCAAAGTCTTAGAGGAGTACTCCTCACCCAAGTTCATAGAGGAACTTTTTAGCCAGGGGGTCCTGATATAGTAAGTCAAAGGCAACCTTCGATATTGGTCTATGATTCCGTAGTAGCCAGTCCATGGGAGCAAGGCTGATGTGGTCGGGGAGATTCACAAGCACTTCTTCTCTGGGGCTGTGGGGTTAGTTGGTTCAAGGGGTTGTGCCACAGTCAGTGTGTTGGGTCTGTCCTCAGAGACAAAGGGGGAGTGACATGTTTAGGGCCGCTGCTATGGAAAGGAGACTTGGGGACCTATTCTTCAGGATGGGGGCCTGGAGGCTGTGGGGGAAAAAAAAAAAGGGATGGCAATTGTGAAGGGCAGCAACAATATCTGCATGGGATGATATTGTAAAGCATATGTCGTATAGGCATTTGTCCATGCAAGAGCTCATCCTGAATTCAGGGAGGGCTGGAGGGGACAATGTAAGGCCATGGTTTTTTCATGAACATCTCATGTCAAGGCTGGGGATGGGGAGAGGCAAAGGTGGGTAAGTGCAGACTCATAGCTGGATTAGGTGGGGGTGCGGGAACTGGCGAGGTGCAAAGTCAGAAAAGGCAGTCGGGAAGGAGATCTGGATGTTAGGGGTCTTACAGACTCAGGCAGACCTTGCAAGCCACTTACTGGGGAACACTCACTGTCACCTTCCATTGTGCTTGATATCAAAAGTGTATACACCAACCTTGACCTTTTTAGATGCCGGACAGATTTTGGAGAGACAGGAGTTGAGTCCTTCACCACAGAATTCCCAGCATCTGACCTGCTGTTGTAGTTATGTGGCAGATTCAGTTCATTCATCTGGTCAGTTGAACCCCCAGGATGTTGATGGCAAACCTGCATTCTCTTCTCCTTAAAACCTACCTCTCTGATCCATCGTTGTATCTTGTCGGATAGACTTGTATCAAATTTAGATTGCTAACACACTTCTGATCTACCTTGTTTTATTGAATTTATTACTTAAATATGGGCTATTATTGTTCAAGATGAAAAATAGAAAAAATTTGCAATATTTGTGTTGGAGCCTGATGTCTCATGATAGCAATTTCCAAGCAGCTTCCTTCATTAAAATTAACAGGTCTACTTCTCGCAGAGTAACAAAGTTCATTTTACACATTTTTGTTTTTAGTTCTGTGCAGTCCTTAAGCAATTGCAAGTTGTGCCTATTTCTGTCCAAAACATTGACATTTAGTTTGAAGACTATTTGAAAGGAAACTGAAAATATTTTCATTCACTTCTCATAGCTTTTTCTTCTGCAGAGGGAGGGGAAAGTTAAGTAAGACTATTTGAATTCCAAAAAGGCAGCTCAGTGACTTGCATTGAGTTCTTGACTCTCAACCAAAAAATGTTGATTTTGGATAAATCAGTTCAAAAGGGTTAATACCAGGGAGAGCCATAAGCAGCACCCACCAAAATGATGGCATATGGGCTTGAGGTCAGAATGTTTTAGGATTGAGTCCTACCGTCTGGTCCTATCAATGTCTCCGTAAAACTGTCTGGCATGTCAAGGTAACCCATAACTAGTTGTTAGTATGCAATAAGCTAAATCTTGTTAACTACAAGATGCCCATCAGTTTGAGCAGGAAGTGGTTTTCCTATACCACATGACAAGCCTTTGACTCCCTCATTTAAAGAGGATTTTGGCATCAATTTTCATTATGAGCAGCAGATCCTGCAGTGTGGTGAGCTGGTAAAATTCTTGTGAAACAATCTTGACTTCCAAAGCCGAGTACGTTTCTCTACACCTAACTGGAAACCAGATCAATAAAATTTAGGCTTTCCGAACATTAATCGTGTTTGTTTCAGTTGAACAAACTGGTACCTGCATGCTGTGTTGCATGTTGCACAAGTTTAAGCAATGAGAGGGATCTTGTTCTGTGCAGGAGTCAATGGGAGTCTTTAGGAATGTATTTAGATTGAAGATAACAAGGTGTAGGGCTGGATGAACACAGCAGGCCAAGCAGCATCAGAGGAGCAGGAAAGCTGACGTTGAAGTTGTGGAGTCGCACAACAGGCATCATGCTGCATTTCCAATGTCCTGTGTTGTTGGTCTGTACAGTAAGGAATGGAGAGTAGGGGTGGAAGGAAGAAGGGGATGGTGAGGGGCGCACAAGGGAACAGAGCTGGAGTTATCATGACGCGAATGGGAAGGAGTAGGAGTACAGGAGATGAGCCAGTGGCAAAAAGATGTAGCGAGGAGCCATGGGACAAGTGGACGCGGCACGGTCAATGGCAGGGAGGGGAGGAAAGAGGTTTCCGGAAAATGTGCTTCCATCAGCAGCCAGAAAATTCTGATTTCTGTTGGTGGGAGCAGGCATTCTATTTTTATAATACTCTTCTTGACCACGAAGTCCCAAAGCATTTTATAGCTAACAAAGTATTTTTTTGAAGAGTAGTCTCTGTTACATTGCAAGAGATGTGAAAGCTCAATAGTGAGCTTGATAAACTGCGACCACAAGCAGCAATGAGACAATGACCAGATAATCTTTGTTTTTGTAACATTGATTTAAGGGACAAATATTGGCCCAGTTCAGATAACCCACTTGGTCTCCTTCAAAATCGAAACATGATAGCTTCTACATTCACCTCCAATGTCAGATTCATCCTCTGCTTAATGTCTCCAACAATGCAGCACTTCCTCAGCGGTACACTGTCAGCCCAGATGCTGACACTCAGTTCTGCAGTAGGACTTAAACCTTGAACTTTTTGATTCAGAAGTGCCACAGCTCTCTGTGAAAAAGAGTTCCAAAGACAGTCAACTCTTCAGAGAATAAATTCCTCCTCATCTCAGTCTTCATTTGGCACCCCTTAGTTCTGGGACTATGCTCTTTGGTCCTAGACTCCTCTTTTATAGCAGGATCATTCTTTCAGTATTAACCCTGTCAAGCCTCTTAATATGTTATGTTTCACTTCTCTTTCTTCCAAACGCCAGTGAATAGAGTCCCAACCTGCTTAACCTTTGCTCATAAGACAATCTCTCCACACTGGGGATCATCCTAGTGAACCTTGTCGGAATTGCCTCTGAAATGTCTTTTCTGTCATAAGGGAACCGAAACTACTGGCAGTACTCAGACATGGTCTCACCAACACCTTGTACAGTACCCCACTCAATCACTCCAAACATTTTGAAATAAGGGTCAACGTTCCATTAGACTTCCTGATTACCTGCTGCACCTGTGTACTAACTGTGTGTTTTGTGCACAAGTACCTCCCAAGTCCCTTTTTGTGTTGCAGTTTTTTTTCATTTAAATAATTTTTTTTTTTAGTTCTCCCTTCCAAACCAAACATAATCCTGTCTTGAACAAAAATTTTATTTCCAACTCAGTTTAAAAAAAATCTCTTCATCTACTATGTATTTGATTTGCTTTATTTGTAGTCACGTGTACCTAAGTACAGTGAAAAGTTTTTTGTTTTGTGAGAAGCATGGGTAGATCATAGCAAACAAGGAAATACAGATCATAGGGTGTTTGAGGCGTACAAGGTCACAGCTGAACAGGAGGTGTACATAAGCAAGATTAACATTAGATTTGAAATTTGAGAGGTCCATCCAGCAGTCTAGTAACAGCGAGGGAAAAGCTGTTCTTGAACCTGTTAGTATGTGTTTAAGCTTCTGTATCCTCTGCCTGATGGAAGAGGAGGAAGAGAGTACTGTGATGGGAGGGGTTTTTGATGTTGGCAGCCTTTTCATGGCAACAAGAAGTGTATTTGGAGCCCACAGATGGAAGGTTGGCTTTTAAGATGGCCTGGGCGTGTACAAAACTCTCTAGTTTCTTATGGTCCTGGGCAGAGCAGTTGCCGTACCAAGCTGTTATGCACGCAGATAGAATGCTTTCTATGGTGCATCTGTAAAAGTTTGGTGAGGGTCCTTGTAGTTGTGCCAAACTTCCTAAGCCTCCTGCGGAAGAAGTGTTTTGCTTTCTTGACCGTCACATCTGCGTGGGAGGTCCAGGACAGATTGTTGGTTATAGTCGCTCCAGGAACTTGATGTCCTTGATACACTCCACGTCTGCTCCATTGATGTAGATAGGGTCATGTCCTCCTCTTTTCTTCCTGAAGTCAATGATCAGTTCTTTAGTTTTGTTGACATTGAGGGAGAGATTGTTATCACTGTACGACGATACCAAGCATTCCATCTCCTGACTGTAAGAAAGGGAAGGAATCATACATAGGTTCTTTTTTTTTCTGTTCTTAAACCATTTTCAAGTTCTGAGTTCAAATTGGATTATTACCAAACGTTTTTTTTCTCAATTTTATTTTAATGTTTTTCAAAATAAACAATAGCTATCACAATTTCTTTTTCTCACTATAAATCAACAGTGTTTTTGATTTATCTCAATTCTCTTGAATATTTTGGTTTTCTTAAAACGATCTTTTTTTATCCAAATTGAGCCCACATTGTCGAACATAATTTGTTTTCAAATTCAAATCAGCAGTATCTAATTTTAATTTGTTTCACAAATGTGGATCCAATAGAAGATTAATCATAATCATTCCAAACATGCTAATTTGCATTATCAAACATTAAAGGAAAAAAAATCTATTCTAAACGTTGTATCAAAATATTCTGGAATCTTCTTTCTGGTCTGTAGACATGATTCCAGGGCTTGTGCCTTTAAAAAATTTCTTTTATTTATTAACATCCTCTCAAGTTACATTATGTTTATCCTCTTTTTTTTTTCATCCAGATAGTCAAACAAATCTGCAACTCCAACTTTCCATAATGTTCACCTCATTCCCACAAATTCACCCATAATATCACTATTGGAGGCATCCTCCCACTTGCACACAATCCCTGTATACTCATTCAATTTAACAACATTTGTTGATTTAAAGAGATGCTTTAAAATGCTAATCAACAACAATTTCTTACAACACCACAGAGGAAGGGAGGAAGAGAAAGTGTCTTCAAGCTTTTTTTCACTTTTTTTTCTATTTATCCAGCTTTGAATTTTATTACACATTCATCCGGGGGATCCTCCTTGAAATTCCTGTCATAGCAAATGAAACAGTTGCTTTTGAACAACTGAAACATGCATTTTGTGGTGAATTATTTAGACCAATTTTGTACAGAGACATTTCTCAGACAAAACAGCAGCTTTAAAATATACAGTACCAGACCACAGACGGTTAATGAACTTCTGACACTTGCAGGCGGATACACACACAAGATAGTTCCATGAAGTACACAGAAATGAGACTTGTGTACAAATACTATTGACTTCTAGGTTTTTTTCAACAACATTCTTTAATCTCCGTAAACCATCCTGACTTTTATCTAAGTTAAATTTATTCATAGTCCTTATTGGGATTGATATGTCAGTCAAGCCCCTCCGTCAACGAAGATAACAAGGTGTAGAGCTGGATGAACACAGCAGGCCAAGCAGCATCAGAGGAGCAGGAAGGCCGACGTTTCGGGCCTAGACCCTTCTTCAGT
>NC_063347.1:50557629-50580188 GCF_021869965.1 Rhincodon typus | reverse complement strand
ATCTCTCTCCCTCCATCAACTGTTCCATTTCAACTACCAGATTACTCATCTCATGGATAACATTCCCTGAAGCCACTTCTTTTTTAAAAGAAGTAATTTCATCATTGTTTGCTTTATAATTAACAAGTCTACATACGTTCTACCATTTCATTTATCTTCCAGATCTCTTAGCTGCCTTGCCTTTCTGCAAAGAGCCTCCTTATATGGCCCTCAGTACTTCTATCTCAAGGATCATTGTCTCAGCAGATCTGCTAGTGTATTGTTGGAGGAGGTTCAGCTACAGCAGCGAGTTGTTTTGAGATTTTCTTTACACCATTTTCATCACCATGACCATGTGCCATATAATGTAATATCTGGTTTTGGCTTATTTAATTGGTTTTTAATTTATAACTCTGTCCAGGTAAAAGCTACTGCTAGATGTATTTTCTCTGGGCTCCATTTTAAAGGCTATTCTTAAGCAATGCATACGGTTAACTAGGGTGTTATATCTCATACCATTATTAATCTTCAATATAGGATCAAAGGAGTCAGGTTTTATTTCCATGGCAACAATGTGCCATAGTTTTCCTAGAGCTTCAGCACATTTTATAAAAAAAAAAATCCTTTGCAGTGTTTTTTAAAAAATGTTGTGTTTTGACCAATATCTTTTCTACCCTGCTTACTTGTCCTCATACCCACAATGCAGTTCTTCGGTCAAGGTACCAGTTCTTCTTCAAAGTTGCATTTCACTACCATGTGACAAACCAAGTACACGGACTACCACCGAAACCAGCTTACCTTTTAGTAATGTGACCGTAATAAAAGCATGACTAAGTGAGTCAAAGTGATTAAATACAACACAAGGGTAGATAATGTATTGGATTGCAGCACACTTGTGCGTATTAGAATGGGAGTGTGAGAACCTGTGTATTTGTGTATGTGTAACCATTTATATACTCCACCTGCAGGATCTTTTTCAGTTAAGCAAATATGGCAATCACTGGGAGCTTTTTTAAATATTTCTCCCTTTTTTTGTTGCATTTTAAACTATAGCAACAGTTATGACATTCCTTGGGGATATTCATTCCTATGTCTCTTTCGGTTTATTCCTTAAATACTCTAGCGCACTTGTGAAAACCTTTTGTTAGGAAACAGAACCCAATTATATATTTTTTTAAATATGCATGATTGATTCCTGGCTGGAAAATAATAATAGTGCGGTTTTATTTCACAGAAATGTCAATGATTTAAGTGCATTCCTTTTTTACCTCCATACACTGAGAAATGCCTTGTATAATAAAATAGACAGGAGGAGATGAGCAATTCTGTGATTTGAGGTGGGGTCAAACAAGGGAAGTATGATCGTCCACATTTGCTCATTTCTGTAAAAACTGGTAATGCCGGTTGCCTTTATTTGTTTGCTCATGCTATGGGATTGAAAATGCAGTTAAAGAAAAACTGAGTTCAATAGATTTTGTTCGCAACACGTACTGAGAGGCCACAAAGTTTTGCCCCAGTAGGTAAGACAATTTGGGTGTTGGGTGAACTTGTTACTTGGGCACTGTGGATAGAAGTAAACATGAAACGGTTTCTCAGAGTGTCCAATTGGCAACAATAGTTTCTGCACCCAGATGATAACTCAAATGTGCAAACCGACACCACTTGATGTGAACTGTGCTATGATTTGTATTGTGACAAATGCCTTGCTGATCGAAGTTAATTCACCTAATTCCAGGTCACAACACCATTGTCAGTTTTCCCATTAGCTGTGTGATTTGTGTAAGCGAGTGGCATCCATAAAAAGTGTTGAAGTTATATAAAAATTGGGTTAATATTGTTCAGGGCTGTGCATATTTCTGACCGGCAGACAGGATGCCTTGATTAACATAGACGTTACACACAAAGCAAGACTCATACAATCATAATCAGAGGTAGCATTTAAAATAAAGATTAGCTTATAAATAATATGGCATGTTTGCTGACAGGCTCATCAAGAATTATTAAGCAGAGAAGTGCTTAATTTAGTGGCTCTTCACTCAGTTTTATTTATTATTCACTTTGATTATAATTTTTGAACTTCATTGCATAAATATCAAAGCTTTTTTCCTTTGGCTGGCACTTGGATCCTGGAAAAAATAAAGTACACGTTCTTGTTCCAGATTGAAGGATAACTATCCACCATTTTAGGCATTTTAAGCTCCACAATCATTTAGATTCTCACTTACCACCACTCTCCAACCAGTTTTCTGTTGTGTTTTCTAATCCTTTTTTCTTGTTTTAGTCTCACTTTAGCTTAATGATTTAATAAGAACATAATAAGAAATAGGAGCAGGAGTAGACCATCTGGCCCACCGAGCCTGCTCTGCAATTTAATAAGATCATGGTTGATCTTTTTGTGGACTCAGTTCCTTTTGCACCCCAACCCCTCACTCCTGCTCATCATAGCCCTTAATTCCTTTACTGTTCAAAAATTTGTCTATCTTTGCCTTAAATACATTTCAAAGAGGTCGCCTCAACAGCTGCACTTGACAGGGAATTCCACAGATTCACAACCTTATCGATGAAGAAGTTCCTCCTCAACTTGGTCTGAAATCTATTCCCCTTTACTTAGAGGTTATGCCCCCTTAGTTCCAGTTTCACCCACCAGTGGAAACAACCTCCCTGCTTCTATCTTATCTATTCCCTTCATAATTTTATACATTTCTATAAGACTTCGCACCCCCCCCCCCACCCCGCTTAATTCTTCTAAATTCCAATGAGTATAGTCACAGTCTACTCAATCTCTCCTCATAAGCCAACCCTCTCAATTCGAAAATCAACCGAGTGAATCTCCTCTGCCAATACATCCTCCCTCAAGTAAGGAGACCAAAACCGTGCATGGTACTCCAGGTGTGGCCTCACCAGCACCTTACACCAGTTGCGGAAACTTAGTTTATTCGAATATCTAGTGATCTTTCAGAAGCTGATAAAAGACATTGCAGATTCAAGCTGTAATCTATTGTTCAAAGTAACTGTTTCCAAGGAGAGAGAATATCACAAAGTCAATTCCTTAAATGATAACTCTAGCGCTCCTCACACTCTCTTGACTTTAAAACCAAGTAATATCAAGTACTCTCTAGGAATAGGTGATGTAATGGAGTGAAACACATTTAATGTTTGAACTCCCAATAATTTAACAGGATTTTGACAGAGGTGCCTGTAATGAGAATAGGTTCCATTTTCTAATGTAAATGTCGCTCCATGTTAATGATTGAATGAGGGTTAGTCATACAAGCTGGTATCAAAGAGGAGAAGGCTCTGGTGTAAACCATCACCACTAACTCAACAAGGCTGAAGTACCTTTTTTCAAATCTTGTCTGGAAATTTTTGCTTGAATAAGTGGCCATTCATATCCAATGAGCATATAATCTCAGAGGGGGAGGTTTGGTGAGAGAGCTCGGAACTGCTAACCAAAAGCAAAGAAAAATACAAGGGGATCTCTGTATTTTCCTTTTTACAGAAAAACAAAACGTCCACGGTACACAATAGGGAAGGCAAAACCAAACAAAGCCAACATATTTGGAACTATTAGCTAAGGAAACAATTTATAGATTTCACTGATTCTGTCTAAGTCAGTGAGCTACATATTTGCTAAACGTTTCAATAAAATTTTGGGAACTAAAAGTGGCTTGAAAATTGCGGTTCTTGCCTTCTGTGGTGATCAAAAGGATTCCAGATATTTTCAAAGCACTTTTACAATGTTGTGCTCAGCAGAAACAAAATGTGAAGCTGACCACCTTGCATTGCTGCAAAGATGATGTTTTTCACCATGGTTTAGGATGTGATGGATAACTGGGGAATAATGCAGTCTGCAGATGGCGAAGATTCATTTCAAAGTTACTTTTTAAAATTAAAATTGCAGAATTTGTGCAACAATTTCAATTCCATACTTGACTGATTATAACAATCTAGATTTTAATAGAAGGGCCATGAATTAAGATGAAAATTCAGTTATCTGCTGAAAATATCGTCATATTACACTTACAGCACTGAAGGGAACAAATGGGATCTTAGGATTGTGTTGTCCTCCTTAGCTGCTTAGTCCCTTTTTTATAATTGTTTTTCTCATGGGAATCTACATAGTACACAAGCTGGGAACAAGCATTGCTTCCTTAACAAGCAACTCCATTGATTCCTGTCCCATGTTGTGGTACCAACTACTGGTAGCTTGTGGTTGGGGTAGAGTACTGTCACCAATGCTCCTCTTTGTACTGAGTCTAAACACCTTTCTAATTAGCAATGGTAAAGGATAAATCACCACTGAGCTTTAATGGGAAGAGGCACTCGTCTTACAAAACATGATGTAATATTTTGTTTGATTTTTACTTGAAGTTAGTCACTTCATAATAATCACCACTTAAATTTTCCCCTCAGTTTAATCTTTTCTAGGAAAAGCATACAGAAACCATTAATACCTCTTCAACAGCACCAGTAAAATGCCCAGCAAAAAATTTAGATCCAGCACACTTCAGATGCAATCCATTTGCTTTGTGGAGGTGCCATCTATCCAGAACCAGGCCCAGTGTCCAAGAAATGTAAAACCCTCCCTCCTCTATCATCTTTCCCGTCGCACATTCTTTTGCCTTGTTTTTCTTTTCTTGTATTTGCTTGCCCGTGGCACTGGGAGTAATCTAGCAATTATTACTTCAGAAGTCCTGGGGCCATTCTGTGACATCCCTAACGCCAGCAGCGGGAAGACCACAAAAGTCCTAGGGACAACCATTTTCAGCTGCTTCATCAAATGACCTTCTCTCCATCATCAGATCAGAACTGGGGATGTTCACTGATGACTGAACATTGTCCAGCTCTTGTGCTGAACAATATCTAGGCTTCGGCTGACAAGTGGCAAGTAACATTCATGCCAGACAAATGTCAAGCAATGACCATCTCCAATGAGAGACAATCTAACCGCTAGCCCTTGACGTTCAATGATGTTATCATCACTGAATCAACATCTATCAACATTCTTGGGGTTACCATTGACCGGAAACTCCATTGGACTCACCACATAAACATAGTGACTACAACAGCAGGTCAGAAGCTAGGAATACTGTGATGAGTAACTCCCCTCTTGACTCCCCAAAGCCTGTCGACTGTCCACAAGGCACAAGTCAGGAGTGTAATGGAATACTCCCTACTTGCCTAGGTGGATGCAGCTCCAACAACACTCAAGAAGCTTGACGTTATCCAAAATAAAGCAGCCCACTTGGTTGGCACCATGTCCATAAACATCCATTCCCTCCACCACTAACACTCAGTAGCAGCAGTATGTGCTATCTGCAAGACAGACTGTAGAAATTCACCAAAGATCCGCGTTAGACAACACGTTCCAAACTTTTGACCACTTCCATCTAGAAGGACAGGGCCAGCAGTTGCATGGGAACATCACCACCTGCACGTTCCCTTCCAAGCCACTCACCATCCTGACTTGGAAATATTTCACCGTTCTTTCAGTTGCTGGGTCGAAGTCCTGGAACTTCCTCCCTAAGAGCATTGTGGATCAGCCCACAGCACATGGACTGCAATGGTTCAAGAAGGCAGCTCACTACCACCTTAGCAAGTGCAGCTAGGAATGAGCAATAAACATTTAGCAGCCAGCAATGTTCGCATCTCATTAATTTAATTTAAGTAACAGTCCATTCTGTACACTTTTTCCCTCCAGTACTTCTTCCAAACGGTGTTTAACATGGAGTACTGATTGTTCAGCTAAGGGAGAGTGGTAATTGGCAGCAGGTTTCTTTGTCCATGTTTGACTTGATGTGGAGGTGCTAGTGTTGGACTGGGGTGGGCAAGGACAGAAATCACATGACACCAGGTTACAGTCCAACAGGTTTAGTTGAAAAACACAAGCTTTCCGAGCCTCAGTCCTTCAGGTGTTAGACGTTGGGTGACTAACACCTGAAGAAGGACTGAGTCTGAAAGTTTGTGTTTTTCAAATAAACCTGTTGGGCTGTAACCTGATGTTGTGTGATTTCTGACCTTGTTTGATTTGACACCATGAGACACGTGGGGATTGAATCCACTGTGACTCTAGGGACAATGCTCTCGTGACTAATACCACCTGTTAGTGGGACAGGACGTACCCAAGAATGTTGATGAAGGGACTCTGGGCTTTATGATATAATTTTGTGAGTAAACTAGGTCTGGCTTGACTAGTGCGTGGGACAGCCAATTTAGACAGATGTCCTCCTCACTTACATGCAGAGACTTTATAGGTAGACTAGGCTTGGGTGTTATTTTGTCTTGTCTGGTGCCTAGGTTGATGCCAGGTCCTTAATTCTTTTGGCTTTGCAAGTGAATACTCTCAATTATTTCAGAAGCAAGAGTCAACTACATTGCTGTAGGCCAGAATGGATAATGAGATTGGCAGATTTCCTTCTCTGAAGTGCATTTTAGAGAACAGATCAATGTATATATTTAGTCTCCGAATCATCATTACTAATACTTGCATTTTATTCTAGATTTATTTAACTGTGTGAATTTAAATTCCCCAGCTGCTGTGGTGGGATTTGAACTCTTATCTACTGATCTATTGATCATGGCCTCTGGGTTATTAGCCCTGTAACAAAACCAGGAAGCAGCAACTCCCACAAGTTGAACACTATTCACAAGCAGGCAGTTTGACCTGGTAATTTCATTTTTCCTCCATTTTTGGGTCCTCAGTGGATTCCAAAAGCCAGGAAAATCGTGCGAGAGAAGTTTGTAAATCGCATTCAATGAGTCAAAACTGAAGAAAACACTTTCTTTCTTCCAATATTTAAGAGTTTGCATGGATTTATCACATTGCAGGAACTCTGCAGTCATAGACTTGGTAAACTATGTGTGTTAATAAATTAAATGGAGGAGATGAAATTACTCAGCACCATTCTTTGTAATTCCGGAGGCGAACAGAATGGAATGATCTGCTCTCGGGTCCAGAGCAGCATAATGATTAGATTCTTCACCAGAGGCAGATTTTTTTAGCATTAACTGCATACGCAGTCACTTAATCAAGCTTAGCAGGTTATTTTATTTTTTAGTTCTCTTTGATCAGAAAGTATACAATTTCAGCAGATTTTGGTGTTGATGCATATTTTATGTCTAGATCAAAGAGATAATTGAGATGTAGGTACTAAATCCTGTTATATAATGTTCTAATTTATGGAGACAATTCTTCAGGCAACTATAATCTTTCAATACATCAGCTGCTATCCTGTTGTGCATATGTCTGTCTTTGTGTGATCCAAATTTCAAAATACTAGGTTAATTATGACCTGCTGTGACTAAGTAGATACAGCTGAATATATTTTGCTGCATTTATTTATGGTGACATTTTATAGAAGGAAAAGATGTTTAGAGATGTGAAAACAGAGACTTTGTTTAGGCAGTTGCATTGGATGCCTGAGCAGAGAGTTCAATTACAGCACTGCAGTTTGTTTCAGGATTTCCTAACTCGAGATAGAGAAGATGGGCAGGTTACTTTTTAGCAATTCTAGATGATTTCAGCCATGGAAGCCTGGTCTATGTTTCAGTTTTTAAAAATACCAATTTTGTTCCACTTTTTATCTTTCATTTTGTAGCAATTGCTGAACACTGCATTTGGAAATTTCTAAGAATCCTCTTTCTGACCAATGAATTGTGCTACAAAGGGTATGCAAGGAACTTCAGCATGAGCAGAAGTCCTTCCCCCATACCCTTTTCTTGATACTAAACAGTTTGTTCATTTTTTTTAAAAAGTCCATATTTTAATCCATTTGCTTCTATCTTTTGCAACATGCAGCCATCCCCTACAGAGCTCATTGAAAGATCTTCAAATTTCAACATGATAAAGCAAGCTTTAGAACCTGAGCCATCAGCTCACTCTTAAGCCCAGTTCCATCTTGTTGCCCATTAACCTTTTGGATGGAAGTATTATAAGCTGCTCGGATCAACTACTTGAAAAAGTTTTTTTTTTTAAATTACACTTTGTACATTTTTATGAAGCTCCTCAATGCCCAATTACACAAAGTTTGCTTGTACAAGAATTCCCTTTTGCATTGATCAGAATGTAAATCTAGAAGCCAAAAGCCTGAGCCATCACAATATTTCCCATAGCACTAAAAGTAATTGGTGCTCCACTGGTATGAAATGTCATATTAATATAGAAATATTAGGTTTGAGGTCAGAATCATAAGGGGGGTCCCAATAGATATCGGATTCAATTTCACTTGTATTTAATTTTGTAGATTTCATTTCAGCCTAGACTTAAATTTTTGATCATAACCTACTTTTAATATGTATTCTTCCTCCCTATTGCAGAAGACTTTTATTCCTAACCAATGAGGCAATGTTGGTTCTTCATAAGATCGCTGTAGTACATCAAATTGATGTGATTTGTGGATATAGCACTGAAATATTGTATGTGCTATGGTCAAATTCTTATTCAATTATTTCCTCAACTTAATAACAAATGCTTCAAAGAATCACTGGAATTATTACTGTTGAGAGGATGGCCAATTAGCCTATCCTGTGCACCTCAGCTCTGAGCATTTTTATTTTTGTGGCAATCTCCTGTTTTTATCTCTCATTTCACATTTTTTGTTTCCTCTTCAAATAATCCTACAGTGCCATCTTTAACCTGCTTCCATTGCATTTCCAGGCATTTCAAACCAGCAACACTCGCTCAGAGAAAAAGTATTTTATTCACACCCTATTTGCTGCTTTTTTTCAAATCACTTTAAATCTGTGCCTGTACACTTCTGATCCTTTTTAGAGAAGGGACAGTTTTTCCTCTTTCACCTACTCTGTTCAGTGCCCATGATCTCTATCAAATCTTGTCTTTAGCTTTCTCTTCTCCAAGGAGAGAAATCCTGATTTCTCCAACCTATCTTCATAGCTGAAATCTCTCAACCTGTGAACGACACACGTAAACCTCTTCTGGATTCTCACCTTTTTTTTGTAAGTTTGTCACCCAGGACTATACACACCAGCTGAGGTCTAACTAGTGACTTGTACAAATTCAGCATAAGCTTTGGGCTCTTGGGCTCTTTTTTAGTAAAGCCCAGGATACCATATGCTTTATTAAATATTCTCTCCACCTGTCCTGCTACCTTTACTGACGTATGTACATATGCATCTCGGTCCCGCTGAACCCTTTTTTAATCACTTGTCCATTTTTCAACCCATTGCAATGAATGAGCTCACGCTTCTCTGCATTGAACTTCAGCTGTCGGCTATCTGCCTACTTCACCAACCTGTCCATATTCTTTTTGAAGTTCTACACTCTCCTCCTCCATTTACGATGCTTTCGAGATTTCCAAGATCTAGATCCTGAATATAAATCAGGAAAAACAAGGATCCTAAAATTGATCCCTGGGGATCACCACTCTAAACCTTCCTCTAGCCTGAAAAATATCCTTTAACAATTACTCTGCTTCCTATTATTCAGCCAATTCATATCTGCGTCACTTCTGTCGCTTGTATTTCGTGAGTTATGACATTTTTTGCTCACGAGTCTGGTAAGCAACATTGTATTGAACACCTGGAAGTCTAGGTACACCACTTCAACAGCATCACTTTCATCAAGCCTCTCTGTTACCTCTTCAAAAGACTCCAGGAATGTAAGCATAACTTGCTTTTCTAAACAAAAAATCCATGTTGGCTCTTTGTAATCAACGCACCATATAGCTATTAATTCTACCCCAACTAACTAAGTAACTGTTTCTAGCAACTTGCCCCACCACCAAAGTTAAACTGTAATAGCCTTGCAACCTTTTTGTTAACAAGGCTGTAATGTTTGTAATTCCCCAGTCCTCTGGCACCTCCACTGAGTCTAAGAAAGACTGAAAGATTGTGGCCAGCTCTTCCACAATTTACGTGCTCTGCCTCCTTGAACATCCTCAGCATCTCATCTGCTCCTGGTGTCTTTTCAACTTTAAGTACTGACGGTTTATTCAAGGTCACCTCCTTGTCAACTTTGAATTCTTCTATTGACAAAGTTTCCTCCCTTAGCACAATGGCCTGCATAACATCTGGATGGTAAAACTTGGTAAAAACTGGTGCAAAGTACATACTTTAGGCCTCAGTCATGCCCCTGCCTCCATGTGTAAAACCCCTTTTTTATTCTTTAGTCTGCCCAACCATTTTCCTTTAACCATCCTTTTCTACTGTTTTGCATACTTTAGGAAGACTTTGGGATTGCCTTTTTAAATATTATCTGCAAACCTTTTTCATGCATGCACGTCACATTTTTGCTTTATTCACCTCCCAACTGAATTGTTGGTGTTTTGGCTTTGGTTTTCAATTGTATTTACTACCTGACACATGTCACAAACAGTCTCACTTTTTTTTCATATTTATTAAAATTTATATCTTTTTTTTTTTCATCCAGGGTGCACTTGATCTGTTTTCCCAACTCTCTTTTTTTGTCTTTTCAGAGAATGTACCTTGACAGTGCTAGAAGCATTTTTTTATTTTTTGTAGCTGAACTTCAATTTGGTTTTTCTGCCAATCTTTTGGTTACGGTCTGCTTGGCACAGTTCCATTCTTGCCCCATTTGGAGTCAATTCTTCCCAGTTAATGATCCCTACTCTGGATTGCCCAATCTCTTTTTCTACAGTCATCTTAAATCTTTTGGAATGTAATGAACTGTCTCCTACATGTTCGTATACAGACACTTGATCAACTTGGCTGCCTCAAATACAAAAAAAAAATCCATAGTGCCTTATTTGTTTTTGGTTTGGACTCGTACATCTAGTGGAGAGAATTTTTACAAAAAAACTAAACGTTCTTTAGTTTGACCCAGAAACTAATCCATAAGATATCTACTACTATTTCACTGTCAAGCTTTTTATGGAAGTTAAAACATGAAATCTTAGAGTGAAAGACAATGCAATGCAACTTCTCTAGATACCAATATAATCAGTCAGAATTAGATTGTAGGATTTACAAGTTTGATTTAATAGTCAGACTCTTCTGCAACTTTTGGACTTCATTCTTACATATGAGTTTAGCTATCTCATTTTATTTCATTTTTCAAAAGTGCACAGTACAGTGGGCAATAAATGAAAGCAATTTCAAACAGAAGGTCCTACTGTAAGACAGAAATACATTGTCATTAGCCAAGAAGTATCTGCTTATGGATTCAATTTAAACTAAGTAACAATGATATCTGATTTAAGCGGGGACCCACACAAAGTACAGGCACATTGCTTAATTAAGCAATCTTAAACATTTTTTTTTTTTTAAAGTGATATCTTGCAGATGATGGAAATCTGAAATAAATATAGAAAATGCAAAAAAAACTTAAGATAGGCAGCATCTGTGAAGACGGTAACAGAGTTCAAACTTGGATTCCTCTCACACTCTTTAAGAGTTGACATGAACTCTGTTTCTCTTTCCACAGATGCAGCGAGGCCTGCAGAGCTTCTCCAGCATTTTGTTTGTGTTTTAACATTTTGTTTCCTGTTCCATCGCTCTTTTTTTTTTTCTATTTTTACTTTTCTACCTCCATTGCAAGTGCCTAGCAATGATAATGTCAGGAAGAGAGGGACTGATCACTTCTCCTTGATGTTCAGAGGGCTGTATTCTTGCTGAAAGCATCTTGTAAATTAGCTGTCAGGAACACTCGACATGGAAATCAGAGTGGATACCTGGTGGTTCCAGCTCACCATCGCTCCAAACAACCTTCACAATGCCTACAGCCAAACTGCAGAGCAGGACGTTACCCATGAACACCAGCCCCACGCAGGCCCCCCTCATCACATGCACTTCCAACCAACTTTAGGGCAGCCATTGCTGTCATTTTGTCCCCTGAACCACATGGCAGAAACATTCACACCAGACTCATTGTCTCCACAACAAGCACTAGGACACTTCTGAAAGTCTCTGGAGAGTGGTCTGCACCCAAAACCATGGTGACATCTATTAGTGAGTGGAGGGCCATAAGTCAAGGACCTTTGTAGATATGGGCCTGGGTTTGACAGTCATGTCACCTGGGGGATGCACCATAGTAGCCCCTTTCATTATTGTTAATAGAATTTGAGGAAGAAGGTTAGGGACAGTGGGAGAGGTGGTGTTGGGCGAGAGATGAAGTGTGTGCTTAGTGCATTTAGCCAGCTTAGGTGATGTCCTGCAGTGGTGTGAAGCGTGTGGGGTCGATGGAATGGACATTTAAGGAGGGGGCAGATGTCACCGGAACATGTTAGCTATGACGCTAAACGCCAGTGGCAAGGCACTACTCAGTGATTTCCACCATGGAGCAGGTGGATATTACACAATATCCAGGAGAACAGCCCCACACACAATCAGCCCTTCTGTTGCATAATGACTAAGGTGTGAGGGAGGGGGCTATATTTTTAACCAGTGATTGGCCAGTCTGAGAGGAAGAACATTGGTGTTACACGGACAAGATGTTGACAACTCTGCCATGTATGCTGTATGCTCTCCCTGTCCATCATCAGCATTGATCTTTACTGTATGTTACACATGACTGCTGGGGAATATCCTGACTTTCAGCATTGCTCACTGCTTGGCTGGCTGTGTGTGGGACTGCACGTCAGGAAGGGGACCTAAAAAAAATTAACAGTGTCATGTCTAGGTATTAGGAACCCGACTCCCACATGATGTCTTGAGTGCTCAATCTATACTACCCACGACCACATCACAGCACATGCTTGGGCACCAGTGAGTTTGTCATGGGGGAAAATGAAGCATCTGGGCCCTACACAAAGACACAGACAACCACCTGAATGGTGTAAACAGACCTTTTTATTGCATTTTCGTACAGAGTTTGGATTGTCAGCCATGGACACTACATTCCCTCCAAGTATTTTTTTTTGTCTCCCCCTCCCATTGTGTGTTTGGAGTGGAAGGAGCCTGCTCTGTAGTTGAGACTGTTGGCCCTGACAATTCAGTGGGGTGACCCTGGGGGTGGTTTTGTCTGGACGAGCTAGATATATTGAAGTTCCTCTTGCCAGAGGTCTGAGCTCCTGAGGATCGGAGGAGGGCAGGCAGGATGGTGTTTAAGGGTGTCTGCAGTCTCCAGAGTGTGCATAATTTGAGGGTGTGGCTCTAGGCACTGCCTGGCTCTGTATGAGGATGGGGCACCTGGAATGTAGCTAAAGACCCTCCGCTACCAACCCTACCCTAAAAATCCCCTTGCCTTTGGTTCTGCCTCTTGGCTGAAGTGTTTGATATATTACACTATGCTAGCTGCAGCTGTAAGACCCAAAAGGCAGAAGATGCGACTGTTAATGGTTAGAGGCAATGTCCAATGCAGCACACTGTATGCCTGGTGAATATTAGTGTTTGTGTTGTTACATGTGGCAATTGCTGGGTTGTCTGAACACGGGTGTTTCTGCATCCCTGCAGGACCTAACCCAATCGTCATCTTCTGGTGGAATAAACAATCTGGCATATGGAACACCTAACAACAACCTGCACTCCCAAGCCCATACCAAACCGCTTCATCTTTGTTCTGCCATGTTGTGGAATGCCTTCTCCTGTTATTATGTATGGGGAGGGATGGTGAATGGGTCAGACACAAGTGAATGATATAGCAAATAGAGAATGGCGTTCTGAGGGGATACACAGATAATCATGTGATTGGCTAGCTGGCTGGTTTGTGACGCAGACCAGTGTCAACCATACACCTGCATCAGCTGAGATTTACTGTGAAGGTTTCACCATCTCAATCTTAGCATGAAACTCACCATCATTCACCTGTCTTTAAGGGGAGTGGGGTCTGGGGTGGCACAGTGGTTCAGTGGTTAACACTGTTGCCTCACAGCACCAGGGACCTGGGTTCGATTCCATCTTTGGGTGACTCTGTCTGTCTGTCTTTGTGGAGTTTGCAAATTCTCCCCATGTTGGTATGGGGTTTCCTCCCACAGTCCAAAGATATGCAAGTTAGTTGGATTGGCTGTGGGAAATACAGAATCACAGGGATAGGGTAGGGCTGTGGGTCTGGGTGGGATGTTCTTCGGAGATCGCTGTAGGGCCAAATGGCCTGCTTCCACACTGTAGGGATTCTATGATTCTTGTGGGAGGGATAAGGGGAGTGAGTGAAGGAAGATGTTGTGTGTAAAAGAGGGAGTATCTGAGCCAGAAGCCTTGTTAGAAGCTATGTGCAAAAGCAGAGACGCAGTGAGTGTGAGGTACAGAAAGTAGAACATGGTACTTATCCTTACAACACAAAGTCATTTGATCTTATTTTGACACTGCTGCTTGGGCCTCACAATCACCCAGGTCAGTGCCCTGTCCAGAGTTTGATGACCAGGCAGACACCATGCAGTGGCTTAGTCTCCTCTGTTTGTCCTTTTGGGAAGAGGATAGCATTCCTGCGCACCACCCCATCAGTCAGGACCTTCATGAGCCTGTTGGAGAACCTTGCAGCCAGCTTGTCCTCCTCTCCCATCACCTTCCGGTCACAAATCACCCATGCCAGCTGCTACCATTCCTCCAGGTGCTCAGCAGGCTCTTGAAGATGGTATGGCTGCAGGGAATGGTGATCTTCTGGTGGATGCCCAGTCAGTCGCAAGTTCTTCTGGGAACTGCACATGGTAAGAAGGGATAGAGAAACAATGTGACACTTGCTATTGGATCAGCAAAGTGGCAGGTTTGGTCAATGCTCCACCAAACTCATCATGACTTGCGTTTTGGTAAAAATATGTGAGGTTCCACCCTATGTATCATAGTTAATAACCTTCAAGACACCTGTTTCAACAAGAACTTGATACTGATGTAAATTTTACATGGGCTAACATGTAGTAAGCCTTAACCCCCATCAGTTTTGGACATTGGATTTCCATTTGGGCTTCTCCCAATCTATCTGCTTTCACGTCAGTAGAAAAGCAGAAGTCCTTTCTAAATTTAGCAACCATTCTCTAGAATTTCTATCGCTTTTAATTGAGTGACAGTGGGAGGTTGACAACAAAAACCTTACCAGTTATATGATGCATATGAAAAGGACAGCTTAAGAACCAAAATGCAATTCAAATAAGGTCTAGTTGATAACTTGCATCCTATTTTACTTGCCACGTATGTGCAGTGATACAAATTGGATTTTCTCAGTATTAGTCAAATATGATAACAATATCTCCTGGAGCTTGTAATGGTCTACCATTGTGAAATGGTGTTCAGTTGCTTTTCTTCTTCGAGTCCATTGACAGATTACTGGGTTGTGAAGCCAGCTGCATGAAGTAATCGGAGATTCCAAATGGTTTTGGTTTCGTTCACAATTTTTATTTTCTCCGTCTTAAATTTTTGATGATTTTGACTCATTACGATGCTAAGAAATAGAATACTTTTATTATCAACTGTCTGAGTGAAGAACAGCAGAGGTCAGAGGCCTAACTTGTCTTTGATTCCAAGCAACATGCCCTGTTCAATAAATGCGCGCTCAGCTCATCATACTGTATCAAAGTACATCCCATACTCGTGAGCTACATAATGATTTATGAACAATTTTATGCATTAGCAGTTTGCCTACTGGATACATCGAATCACTTCATACAGCAACAGGGATAGCCTCATGGGTCTTAGAAATCCCCAGAACTACATTTTTTTAAAAAAAATTCTATCTAATTGTGAACAAGTAGGACACCTTGACGTAGCCAGAATTGGTCTGCATCATGATGACATATGTGGTTGACTAACTAACCAATACGTTGCCAGTAATAACACTGGAGGGCTGGCAGTACTCAAATCACATTGTGACAGGCCTGAATGCCTTGGAAAGCAGGCAACAATGACAACAAGGGAGCGCTCCAAATTTATTTCAAAATCTAAGGAAGCATTCAGTGCTGAAACAGGTCAGTTGTCTCAACCGAGTCATGCTACCTATTATTCACTGCGCAAAATCCTTACCTTCACCACCTTTATCAATGGATTCTTTTACCTTTTTTTTAAAAACCTCTTGTTCATATTGAGGAAGTGTGCAGCCACCAGAAATGACAACTTCATAATGTCACTCTGTGGTTAATTCAAAGCAAAAATCTCCAGCTGAAAAGACCAGGTATTATATAAAATCTTAAAAAAAGAGCACTTCATCTATGAATATTCTCAATTTTGCCCATTTGTACAATGGGAGAGCTTCTGGTATGATAGTCAGTCAGTGCATTATACCTTGTTTTTTGAAATGTGTTCTTGAATGAAGCTCTGTGCCAATTCGGGAAATCTATTCCAGGGTCTCAAAGTTCTGAAATTATATCCTTTGTGTTTTGTTCACAATCATTTTTGTGATAAAAGGTATTCCTTTCCACTATTCCCCTGCCAATCACTTACAGACCAGGACAACTCCCTTACAAGTTTCTGCAATGACAAATATTTGTACCTCTAGCTTTCCACTGGAGAAATTTGATTGCTGTTGAAGGGTCCTCTTTGCTCCACTCCTTGATTCCATTTTTTTATCAGCTGAAATCAATCGTATGTAATTTTGAATTAATATTGCATTTTGGACTTAAATTTCTGATTTCTGCAGTATTCAATTATTAATCATCATCTTATTGCAAAAACATCTCTAAAGAGTGATATGAAATCGTTCTGAACCCACTAGTATAGAAGTAGCAATATAAAGGGAAATCAGGCTATTGTCAATGATGCTTTGTGAGCATATTTGCTTTGTTCTATAATGATAGATTGGATAGGCTTATCTTTGCAATCTATGAATTTGATGTCAAAGTCAAATTCATAAGCAAGACTTTTCTCTATTATTTTGAAATTGCTGTTTGGAGTATATAAATGATATAATGGATTGTAAACAGTAACCTTTTCAGCTGTGAGAATTGAATCCCCTTTCAATGACCAGACTGATGGCTGTAAAGGCACAATGTGCAATGTGTTTTGTCTAGTTCCCAACAGCATAAAATTGCAATGTAAGTCGTCATTGGATACACAGTCGCTACATGAAGAATCCTACTTTGTCACTAACTGAAATCTCATTGAGTTGTCACAGGATAACCGTTGCGAAAAATGAAAAACAAATGTTGATGTGATGCAGTGAGAGACCTTCTCTCCAGGCTGAGGTGGAAGAATGTTGTTAAGCAATACATAAGCTTTATTCCTCCCCGATTGGGACACTAGATTGGAAGTATTGGATACAGATAGTGGGCAATTGTTTATGGAAAATTGACTTCCTCTAGGTATCAATATCTCATGGCTTAATGAGCACAAGTTTTAAAAATAAAATCTGTTGTAATAGGTGATCTCGCCACAGTTGTCCATTGCATTTTTAACCATACGGTGCAGAAAAGGCTCTTTGGCCTGTCAAGTCTGCATCAATATAAGTACCACTAAAGGTATACTAATCCCAATTTCCTGCTCTGGTCCCATGTCTTTAAATGCCCCCTTGTGATTGACATCTAACCAAGGGGACCAACTGCTCTCTATCCACCCTGTCCATACCCCTCATAATCTTACACACCTCAGTCATGCCCGCCACCCTGTGTTCTTTGCTCCAAAGAGAAAAATCCAAGCTTATCTGGTCCCTCCATTTATTGCTTAATTTCTCCATCCCAGGCAACATCCTGATGAACCTCCTCTGTACCCCCACTAGTGCTATCACATCCTTCCTGTAGTGAGGTGACCAGAACTGTACACAGTACTCTAGCTGTGGCCTCACCAATGCTCAGTACAACTCCAACGTTACCTCCTCGCTCTTGTACTTGATGGCACAACTGATGAAAGCAAGTGTCTCTTATGCCACCACAACTATCCTATTCACGTGCTCTGCTGACTTTAGAGATCCGTGAGTAATTACCCCAAGACCCCACTGTTCCTCTAAGCTATCCAGTGTCCTGCTATTCATTAAATATGCCGCCTTTTTGTTTCGTGAATCGCCTCGCGCTTATCGGGGTTAAAACATCATCTTGTTTAACTTGCTTAATGACCCTGCCCCAACGTTTTCATCTATATTATTTATATATATAACAATAAGGGTCTGAGTACTGACTATAGTGGTACACCACTGGACACTGGCCTCCAGTTACCCAAACAGCCTTCCACCGCTACCCTTAGTGTCCTATTACAAAGATTGATCTCGCCATGTTTCTGTGTTTCAACCTTCTCAATTGGTCTCCATGTGAGACCTAGTCAAAAACTTTGCTGAAATCCATTTAAACTACATCAACCGAACGTCCCTCATCCTCACACTGTTCACATTTGCGAAAAATCCAACAAACTTGTTAGGCATGACCTCCCTCGAACAAAGCCTGCTGACTATCGCTAACTAACCCATGCTTTTCTAAGTGGATATTAAATCTCTCCTTTTAGATGTTGGTGTGCTCACTGAGCGGGGAGGTTTGATAGCAGACATTTCATCCCCTTACTGGGTGACATCCTCAGTGCTGTGGAGCCTCCTGTGAAGCACTGTTGTCTTGTGCCGGTTCAAATTTATATGACCATAAATACTTTAAAATAGAAAGAATGAACTTGCCTGCAATTTTGGTGCCCAGTTTGAATGTACAGGTTGGACCTATACTCTTCCCAGCTCTTTTTTTTTATATAAAAAATGCCACCCACTGCTTTTCTGTAGACTTGCCCTCATGATGCTGTTCTCGGTCAACTTTTGGCTTGATCTTGCTTTATTTTAATAAAACCTGCCTTCCGCCCCCCCCCCCCCAATCCAGGATTCCCTTTGCAGCTCAGAACTTGTCTGAAGAACAGCATGGAAACTGGTTGCCTTGTTCTCTATGGTCCAAATGGGTATCCTGTCAGCACTTCAGGTGGTAAGACTGTGTGGCATCAGGATAGTGCTCTTTCACTGGCCCTTCTTGAGCATGTGGCATGTGGGAAGCAGCTGGTACAGTAGCAGAACCAACCAAAACAATCCTAGGGTTCCATTCTGCCATTAAAGGTGCAATGGAACTACTCCCTGAGTGAACTAAATTTCTGTAGCTACATTTCTTGGATTTGTCCATTGGAGAAGTTCTTCTAAGGCACAGTATGAATTAGTAGACAGAGATCACAAGCATTATGCAGGCTGTCTGTCAGTTTCTCCCAAAACTTGGAGTCACATTGTTGTGTGAGTACGAACCACAGGACTGTAAAATGTTTGTGGCATCATCTGGAGCAAATTGACCATTTTTAAAAATTTATTTCTTGCTTTCCAAAAATAATTCATCTTTGCCTCTATCACTGACATGTGATGACACCGCGAAGATTGATAGTTTCAGCTTTATTTAAATGCAGCTCTTTGTCAAGACAGTGTCTGTCTGTAAGTAGACACAGTTGGCAATCAAATATTGTTGTGTAATCATTTAAACGATCTGAGACGAGAAATTATTTGCAGTTAGAATGTAAGCACTAACACATTTAGGCTTTAAGAGATGTTGACTTATTCAAAATAACCAACAATTTAGAATATGTTTTTAAATATTTCTTACCACTTGATATTGATAGCAACACTTGGAATTAATCACTAG
The DNA here is from genome assembly GCF_021869965.1 of Rhincodon typus. NCBI lineage: Eukaryota > Metazoa > Chordata > Chondrichthyes > Orectolobiformes > Rhincodontidae > Rhincodon > Rhincodon typus. Next base: position 50,560,791 of record NC_063347.1, on the reverse strand, counting down.
TACAGAGTATTAACTTAATAAATCAGATTAATTGATCATAGACTCGTTTTGGCACTATCCTCTAGCTCAAAGCCTCAACTTTAAATAAAAGGATGAGGACAGTTGTGAGGATATAATTCATTTTCAATTTTTAACATTTTAAAAGATATTCGGTGTAACTAATTTTGAAATGGCAGTCCAAATTTTTTTATAGGTAATCATCACTGGTATTTCTCCAAACATGCTGTGCAAATGATTTGCTTTGAATGCTCAATGACTGTAACGTACCAATGGAGTTTGAGCTTTCATGATTGTGATTCATCCTATCTATTTTTCTTTTTTTTTGTATTTTGGAAGCACTCCCATTGTCAATTTTCTGCACTCGTAATTCCCTGAAAGTTGAGTTGCTGTACAATTAATATACAAACGACATAGAAACAGACTCTCCAGTCCAGTGCCATCGGTTATCTTGGACTGCCTTGCCCAATGAGAGCCCAGACAGTGAACATCAAGATACTCATATGATGATCATGTTTAATCATGCCTTCACCTCACACTTGGATGTACACCACATCAAAGCAAATGTAGAAATCCTGCCTGATCTAGCTCTCGGCATCAATTGTAGCGTGTTCTTCCGAACCTAGCACTTCAGTCAGTGTAAACTATGGATTGAATATCAGATTTGTCCATTTTGCATGACATAAATACTCATCCTAACCTTGTCGTATGATAACTACAAATGGGCTAAACTGAATTTGGTGTCACAAAGGATTTTGCTATGCATCTTAAGCATGGTATTAAGTTGGTCCAATTCATGCGCACTCAACTATCCAAACTCCAGTAACATTATCACCTTTTGTCAACTGCTTAACTGGACAGAGACAGGATTAGGCTGCAGTTAGAAGTAGAACCACTGTGCACAATGCCTTAACACTATGAAATAGAGAAATGTGGAAAACCCATTTTTTTCAATATTTGGCTCATTTGACATTTTAGAATCTTCCAGATAACCGAGTCAAAAGCTACAGCAGCCATATGATAACACATCATTAGTTAGTATATCTAAAATCAGACACACGTTACTCTGTCCTTGCTTCTTAACTGGCAATTTAATCTATGCTTCAGCTCACTTTTTTTTTGTTTTGCCATTTTTGGACAATGAATGGTTTATTCCTATCTTGGCTCTTCTGTTCCTCCAACTACTTTGTCTCCCTTTTATACTCTGGTACCCAGTTAGGACCTGTTTGATCTATTGACCCAGATGGATGAGCACTTTACATAATAGGTATTAGCAAGGATCTCTCTTTCCTTCCCTAATTCCAAAGAGTCTTTAGATGGCTGCTGTCCTGTTTTCATCTGTCATCTCCTTGTTAAATGTATTCCCATTGCTTAGTATAGAAGAATAATTTTCCACTCCACAAGTGGGCTGTAGTCAGGTCAGAAGCAACATCCTGAATAGCACTTAAAAGGGAACTGAATAAATGTAAAAATAATAATAGCATTTGGAGAAGGACAAAAGAATTGAAGTCAGTGGATGGCTCATTCAGGGAGCTGGCACTGCCACAATAGGATGAATGGATGACATTCTCCAAAGAAATATCTGTGCACAGAACAGAAGTTTGACAGTGTAAGGTTCAAATGGGTCTTTGTTATTGCTTATGACAAATGGTTCCGAGTTTCTTCTCTGTCAGAAACACTTGCACGATGAAATGAATGACCCCACAAACACAAGGAATTTTTAAAGTTATTCAGAGTACCTTGTGCATATTTTATCTACAGCTATTTTATTCATGAGGAAAAAGGCTTTGTGATTGTCTAACGGAAACATTTCTGTGGAAATGAGGCAGAAAATACTCCTCTGATTTGAATAGCAATGGTTAATAATGTCATCACGTCTGTTTTATTTTGTATGATACACACATTTCTAGTGCATTATTCTGGCAAGACAACATCTCTATCACAGTTTGCATTTTCTGACAGGCACAGCTAAGTGAGTACTAGCCCTTTCATTACCGTTGTAACCTTGACTTTTTCTCGACTGCTCTGCTGCCTTATTTATATAATTTGTTTCCAAACACAAACTTAATATTTGATACAGGGTGAAGTATGCTCTTAAAAATAATTATTAAATAATGTGCTGTATGCAGCACAGTACAACTATTGCAGCAAGTGTCTGTCCCATTAATTAATTGCTTCATCGTTCCAGGACTAAATATAGAATAATACCAGAAACAATTGTTTTGCATGAATAAAAAAATTAATCCAAATGGTTTTATTTCTTGTGCTGATACATTCTTTTGACAACAACATCATTTATTCCAATTAATGAGTGACCATATTTTTAAAAAAAAAACATACATTTGGCTGAAAGAATATCCCACAATATTGGCACATAAGCATCAAGATTAATGTCAATACTTATTACAAACAAACTGTAGAAAATTAACATGCTTTCATAGTCCTTTATCACATAGCTCCATAGGGGGCATAACAAGACATGAACTGTTGACTAAACAGGGAATTCCAAGACCAATTAATTAAGTGTAACTGCATTCAGGAAGCAACAGTGAAACAGAAGCAACAAAGATGCACTACGCAAAACCTCACAAACTATATAGATGGGATTTTATTTTCTCTTTGTCAAAAACTGCAGTCTGGAAGTACACTCAAAGACTTAGCAAGCCCTGTGAGATCTCAGCTGTTCATTGTAGTTTGCCCACAAGGAAAGATGCATTGGTTTTAGCTCTGACTGATGCGCTGGGTTACGCACATAACAACACAACAGTGCCAGTAGCTTGCAAGTCCAATAAATCCAATAGTTGTTGCAACGAATTGTTTCTCAAGGAGCATATCAAACACCTGGATCCTCCATGTTCAATCGCTGAGGTAAAGCCTTGCTTACAGGTTCCTCCATAAATGGGCAGTAGGGCGGTATGGAGACCTGTGCCAGATGTCTGAAGAACCTGGCCTCCCTCTTCTCTGGAGGAGGCTGCTTTTAAATAACAAGATCATTGTAGCTTACATATTTCTTTTTGGCTGCTGGGCCTGCAGGAAAGCAGCAAAATGAAAGTTAGAGCTGGGAATGTCATGGCGATTTAGTCAGTCAATGTTCTAACATAATAACAACAATTAACTGCTTCAAAGGAATTCATGAAGTGGTGCAGATCAACAAAAGAGTCACTG
>NC_063347.1:50495145-50557229 GCF_021869965.1 Rhincodon typus | reverse complement strand
TAACCAGCCAAGTGGTATAAATATGCAAATGTCTTTTCCCTTTCCACGAGACACCTACATTCCTTTTAGTGCTTTACACAAATTAACTGGTAACAGGGAATCAAAGTCTTTGCACAAACATTTACTTCCTGACCTCTTGATTAGTCAGTGGAGTTGACCAGCAGAGGCATGAGTCAAATAGCATCCTTCTGTGCTGTAAAATGTTCTGACATTTGCACATTTATACCACTTGGCTGGTTACTTAATCCTAAAACCTAAAAGTAAAAACTTTCCTTTGCACCTGGAACAAAAAGAAATGGGGGAGAAACAGGAACATGCTGCACATTTGTTAAAATGATTTCTCCCACAATCCAATAACTAATTAATTCACTCAAAAGTAGAGGTATACACTACAATATGGCTTCTACAAGATATGTGGACGCTTGACTGAATCAAAATGGGAAATGGTTTAAACTGCAGACATTCTTATGGCGAGGATGAATTGATTTATATTAAAGAAAATATTCAGTAATGAGACTTGCAAATATAATTAGTTAGTAACTAACTACTTTGATATCAAATAAAAACCAAAAGAACTGTGGATGCTGTAAATCAGGAACAAAAACAGTTAACGTTTCGGGTCTGGTGTTCTGAGGAAGGGTCACCAGACCCGAAACATTAACTCTGTTTTCTCCTTCACAGTTGCTACCAGACCTGCTGCGCTTTTCCAGCAACTTTATTTTTGTACTTTATCAAATTGTTTTCCCCTTGTTTCTCTTTCCAATTTTCTTCCCTCCCCTCCTCAGGGGACTGCCTCATTCTCAATGTGACTTTTCTGACGCGCTTACGATTTTGTTCAAGTACTGAATTGCCACCTACAAACAGGTAATGACTGCTGCCAGGATATTCAATTGGGGGAAAATGTCACAGCCAAACCTGGTGTTGTCCTGATTGATCTCTACCTCGGCTTTGGATTCCAATAACATGATCTTCATGCCAATTGCTCCTTGCTGCTATTAATCGTGTGTTTCACTCTACCCACATGGAAGTATTTGTTGGGTTTTCATGCGCACAGAAAAAGAGATGCTTACTGAAACTGTGGTATGTCTGTGGTTAAACACCTTTTTGGAATAGAACTTGATAGCAGAGGTTACTGGAGCCAGTCTTTGTAAATAAATAACACTGTGAAACATAAGCAATTCCTAATTGTATAACACCACAGTTTCAGTAAGAATTGATTTTTACGTACTAAAGAGAGTGGTTAGCTCAGTTGGAGGCATGGCTGGTTTGTGATGCAGAATAATATCAATTCCCGCACTGCTGAGGTTACTATGAATGAATCTCATCCTCATCCTTAGCCTCTATCCTCGCCTGATGCATGGTAACCCCCTGGAAGCTGCCCTATGGTAACTTGACCTTTTTTACTTTAACATGCTGAAGTCAAACTCCAATTAATACCCCCCTAAGAGCCATATAATTAAATACAATTGATGTATCATTCATGCATTAAATGCTCCGTCGAAGTAAAACTTTGGTTCTCAATATTAAGCTCTAAGTTTCAGAACTAATTAGAAAGTCAAATGAAATACTGCTATGTATTGGAATGGGAATGGAATATGAAAGCAGGGAGATTTTACCGCAGGGCCTGGGTGAGACCACAACTAGAATGTGGGTACAGTTTAGGTCTATTTGAAAACATATGAGCTGGAGTAGCCCACCACTGGAACCTGCTCTGCCATTCTAGATCATATCTGAACATCTACATCAACTTCCAGCACCATCCCTCTCATTCCTTCATGTCACTTAATATCTGGAAAACTATGACTTTGTTCAAGACAGACGAATAATTGTACTTCCACAACCCTCTGTGGTAAAGAATACAAGCAATTCATCATCCTCTGGGTGATGAAATTCTTCCTCATGTCAATACGAAATGGTTTGCCTCTTTATTCTGAGCACATAAGCATTTTCAAACCATAAGATTTGTCTCCTATTCTTTGCATTTCTTCAGAATACAAGGCGAGTCTCCTTACAGCACAGACCCACCTTATGACAACATGTAAGCTCCTGAATGGTCTTGACAGGGTGGATACTGGGAGGTGGATACCACTAGAAGCGGACACAGTTTAAGAATAAGAGGGTCTCCCTTTTAATGTGGGGATGAAGAGAATATTTTTCTCAGAGGGTCATCTGAATATATTCAAATAGTTAGATTTTTGCTTTTAGAAAAAGGAATCTGGGATTACTGGGGTGGGGGGTGGGAGGGTGTGAGGCAACAGAATAGAGTTGAGACTACTGTCATCAGATCAGCTGTAACAATTGAATGATGGAGCAGGTTTGAAGGGCCAAGTAGGTTAATCTTGTTCCTAAATCTTTCACGTTCCTTTTGAAAGTCAAAAATAACTCCCATTTTGTTTTTTTTTTTTAAGAATCCCTAAATGGGTGAATACTTCTCCCCTGCAACTCACAGCTTCTCTAATGTTGTAAACTCTCTGGAAGATGCCTACACCTCTCTTATTCTTGTCATCCTTTTAAAACTTTTATCTCTTCGACTAAGCTTTTAGTCAATCTCTCTCCCTTTGCTCATCTTTGTGGACTCTGTCTTTTGAAAAGGACTGGAGAACATTAATTCCTCTACAGTAAGGGTCCTATACTAAGGTGATTGTTGTCATCATTGTCCTCCAACCCAAATCTACTTAAAAGCAGAATCTGATGGAAAAAATTCAGGTAAAAGTATATTTTGTTTATTGTATATAGAAAAATGAAACATTTCTGATGTGATTTTTGCCTCCAGCAAGGAATCTCTTTTCCAAGGATCGGTGTTGGGACCGCAATTATTTACAATTTATAAAGAAGATTTGGAGCTGGGGACCACGTGTCGGGTGTCAAAGTTTGCGGATGACACTAAGATGAGTGGCAAAGCAAAGTGTGGACAGGACTGTGAAACTTTGCAGAGGAACATAGATACATTGAGCGAGTGGGCAAAGGTCTGGCAGATGGAATACAATGTAAATAAATGTGAAGTCATACATTTTGGTAGGAGTAATAGTAAAAAGGATTATTACTTGAATGGTAAAAAGTTGCAGCATGCTGCTATGCAGAGGGACCTGGGTGTCCTTGTGCATGAATCACAGAAGGTAGGTCTGCAGGTACAACAAGTAATTAGGAAGGCAAATGGAATTTTGTCCTTCATTGCTAAAGGGATTGAAATAAAAAGCAGAGAGGTTATGTTGCAGCTGTACAAGGTGCTGGTGAGGCCATACCTGGAGTACTGTGTGCAGTTTTGGTCTCCTTACTTGAGAAAGGATGTACTGGCACTGGAGGGGGTGCAAAGGAGGTGCACTAGGTTGATTCCAGAGTTGAGGGGGTTGGCTTATGAGGAGAGACTGAGTAGATTGGGATTATATTCATTGGAATTCAGTAGATTGAGGGGGGATCTTATAGAAACATATATAAAATTATGAAGGGAATAGATAAGATAGAAGTAGAGAGGATGTTTCCACTGGCAGGTGAAGCTAGGACAAGAGGGCATAGCCTCAAGATTAGAGGGAGCAGATTTAGGACTGAACTGAAGGAATTTCTTCACCCAGAGGGTTGTTAATCTATGGAATTCCTTGCCCAGTGAAGTAGTTGACGCTACTTCAGTAAACGCTTCTTAAAAAAAAAAGTAGATTTTTTTTTTGAACAATAAAGGAATTAAGGGATACAGTGAGAACGCGGGTAAGTGGATCTGAGTCCATGAAAGGATCAGCCATGATCTTATTGAATGGCGGAGCAGGCTCGAAGGGCCACACGGCCTACTCCTGCTCCTAGTTCTTATGTTCTTATCTTCTTATGATGTGATGATATATTATCCTTAGTAACATAAAAACGAGGATGATGTGTTACTGAAAATTTGAAAAGACACTTATTACCATTAGCTACATTGTACAAATCTAGCATTCACAGACACATCAGTGTCTGGGTTTAACATTAAGATATTTGGTTATAACACAAAGCATGCTTCCAGTAGTTTGTCATACTTAAGTGATGATTACATCAGAGACCATATCCTCAGGTTACATGCAATGGCAGTGATAATATCATTAGCATGTCTCTTACTGAACCAACAATATCTATCAATTTGAAAGATGGGTGACATTCGCTGAGTTTTGCGTGGTAATGATGGCTAAAGAATGGTTGTTCACTGTCACTACACCTGTGAAACTGTTAGCAACTTCTAGAGTCTTCACATACACAGTTCTACGCAGAAGTTCTAAAGTTGTCAGTGCTCCTTTGCATCTCACTGAGCCAAACTTTTGTAATATTATGGTGAAAAGCACAAAGTTACTTCATTGTTACTGATTAATTACCACTAAAATAAAGAGCTTCGGTCTGGCAAACTGATTTTATATTTGTGTATTAGTATTTTTTTTTTCTATTTTGACAAAATTCCCAAGTCTTTGACAATAATAAAGTTTAATTGTTATTTCCAGCTTCAAATGGGTAAGTTTTCAATCATTTATTTAACTCTTGTTAAAATGTGAAGAAGAACTAGTGCTTTTTGCCTTTTTTGAGATCTGATTGTCAAGCAGGGAAAGAAGCTATCAACGTTACTGCTGCTGGATGCCATGAGCTCCCTTGATTTGATGTCCGATTCAAATTAACACCAGGAAAGGGGAACCCATGCCCCAGAGATCAGTAATGGGCAGCTTTCTTCAAGGTCGGTAATGAATGCTATTGCTTTGCTGATGACTGCAAAATCCAGACCGAAATGTTGCAATTTGCTGTTAACCCAGTTTAGCTGAAAGCAGAGAAGTAATATAAATATTTCAAAACCAACATAGCGATGTAGACTTTAAACGACAGATTTATTTTTGCCACATAGAACAACTATGTGCCTCATTTCTGTCTAGTCTTGAGTGCATGGATGCTTTGCAAGTATTCCCCCTCCACCCCAACAATGTGCAGGTTCCTTTTTACAAGAGAACAGTGCACCCCTCCCTTGTTGATGCACATATATTAGAATACAAGCCTGTTAGACAGTTTTCACATTAGAATCTTGCAGCCTAAGACAATAGGATATGAGAGAGAATTAGGTCATTTGGCTCATCAAGTCAGCTCTGCCAATCGATCATATCAGGTAAGTTTCTCAACCTGTTCTTTTGCATCCTCTCCTAACCATTGATCCACTTACTAATCAAGAACCTATCTATTTCTGTCTTAAATACATTAATGACTTGGGCTCCCCGGCGCACCATGCCCTGTAGAAATTTCTCCTCATCTCGGTTCTAAAGGGTTGTCCTTTCACTCTGAGTCTGGGTCCTTTTAGTTCTAGCCTCTCCATGTCCACTCAATCCTGGCTTCTCAGTACTCTAAGTTTCAACAAGATCCGCCCTCATCATTCCAGACTCGGGGTCTGCAACTGCACTTTATATACCAAGCCTTTCAGTCCCAGGATCATTCTTGGGAACCTCCTCTAGAATCCCTCCAATACCAGTGCATCCTTCCTTAGATACTGGGATCAAAACTGTTCATGATATGCTAAACATGATCTGACCAGTGCCTTACACAGTGGCAGCAGTATGTCCCTGCTCTTGTATTCTAGCCCTCTCAAAATGAATGCTAATGTCACATTTGCTTTCCAAAGTCTCTACTGTACTTCAGATTTCTGAAGCTTTTCCCTGTTGAGAAAATAGTCTACACTTCTTCTATTCTTCTGACCAGAATGCATAACCTCTCACTTTCCCACATTGTATTCCATCTGCCACTTCTTTGCCCACTATCCTTGTCTGTCCAAGTCCTCCTGCAGCCTCCCCACTTCCTCAACGTTACCTGTCCCTCCACCTATGTTTGTGTCATCTGCAAACGGAGCAACAATGCCCTCAGTTCCTTTGTCCAGATTGTTAATGTATCACGTGAATAGTTGTGGTCCCAACAGTGACATCCTGTGGAACTCCACAAGTCACTGACTGCCATCCTGAAAAAGACCACTATACCCCCTCTCTCTGCCAGTCAGCCAAATCCTCTATCCATGCTCGTAGCTGTCCTGTAATACCATGGGGTCTTGTCTTATTCAGCAGCTTCCTGGAAATCCAAATAGATCACGCCGACTGTCTAACTTGCTTGCTTGTTAGCTCCTCAAAGAATTCTAACACATTTGTCAGGCATGACCTCTCTTTTACAAAGTCATGCACTTCAAAGTACTCTTCACTCAGTCATTCTTAACAATGGATTGTAAAATCTTAACTGACGTCCGGCTAACCGGCTTCCCACCTTCTGCTTGTCTCCCTGCCTCCTTTAAATGGGGGTGTTACATTAGCCATTTTCCCATCCTCTTGGTCCCTCCCTGACTCCAGTGATTCCTGAAAGGTCATCACTAATGCCGCCACAATCTCCTCTAGCTATCTCCTTAAGAACCGTGGAGTATAGTCCATCTGGTTCGGGTGATTTGTCAACCTTCAGGTCTTTTCTGTTTCCCAGCACCTTCTCCTTGGTGATGGCCACTGCACCCACCTCAGCACCCCCTCTCTCAAAGTTCTGCTTTGCTTCCACTGTGAAGACTTAATGCAAAGTACCTACTCAGCTCCTCTGAAATTATATTGTTCCCCATTACTACATCTCCAGCCTAATTTTTAAGCGGTCCAATGTCCACTCTAGCCTCTCTTACCTTTTTATTATATATCTTTAAAAAAACACTTTATATCACTAGCTACCAGCTCGAGGGACAAGTGGCCAGTCTACTGCTTGATATAACATGAGGTAGGTATTCTGTGAATAATTATTTAGAGCTGGAATTAAGTCTACAACTTCACTGAGAATGAGTAGGGAATTCTCTGCCAGTGTGTAAGGAACTACAATGGTTCACTCTGTTTTGTTGTAAAACTGGTAGTCTAGTTGGTACATTATTTTAATCCAGTGCTGCTCTCCATCTAGCCTTTCTGCTATAACCTTTTAAAATTCAAGCTTAAAGATGACTAATCGTAAATTGTTGACTTTCTTCTCTCCTGTTTGCAGTGGTGTCCTGGACTATGAGCTGGAACTTCATAGAGGTTCCCAAATTGTGTTAATTCATGACCTATTTTCTTTTGCTCCTATTAAAACAAAGACCAGTAGTGCTAACAGGGTTGAATATGTTTCAACTTCTCCCCGACACAGTTTTGAAAATGATACACTTGTCCAGGAGTCTATTTCCAGCAGCTTCCTATGAGTAAAACCTACAAGCTCTGCAGGCACACGCAAGTTACAGTTCTTTTATTTTTCACGCCTGAATGAGCAAGCAAAATATGGACACTTGATGTGAAAATCAAATTATTTGTAATTTGTGTCCTGAGCTGTTTGGAAGGCAAGGTCAATGCTGGTGCATGAACTGTGAAGACACATCCTAATTCTAAATAATTTTCCTTTTCCCATTCTGAAGTAGATCCACTCGAACAGCTAAACAAACTACAGTTTCCCAACATGGTTATTTGTTCTACAGGCATGTGTTGCTTTGTTAAGAAAGAGAACATGTGTAAAATATCCTCTTCCCTAATTGTGTCAGAATTAAAGCTCCATAAAGTGAGGTTGCAAGCTTGCTTGTTGAGCCGGTGTGTTTGATTGCAGACGTTTTGTCACCAAGCTAGGTAACATTGTCAGCGCATCTCTGGTGAAGCGTCGGTGTTCTTTCCCGCTTGTTATTTATATGCCTCGGTTTCCTGGAATGGTTGGTATTAATTCCTGTACAGTTCAATGTGTTTGATGGCGTTCCGTTTAGAATGCCAGGCCTCCAGGAATTCCCTGGCATGCCGCTGTTTGGCTTGTGCTATTATGGATGCGTTGTCCATGTGTATTGAGACCAGTGAGAATTGGTCGTGTTTCTTGGTGGCTAGTTGGTGTTCATGTATCGTTATTGTCAATTTTCTTCCAGTTTGGCCTATGTAGTGTTTCTCAGTCCTTGCATGGTACTTTGTATATTAGGTTAGTTTTATTGGTTGTGGGTATGGGGTCCTTTACGTTTGTCAGTAGCTGTCACAGGGTTGTTGGTCTGTAGGCTACCCTGGTACCTAGGGGTCTGAATAAACAACCACCCTGCGACAGCTACTGACAAACGTAAAGGACCCCATACCCACAACCAATAAAACTAATGTAATATACTAAATACCCATGCAAGGACTGAGAAACATGACATAAGGCAAACTGGAAGAAAAACGACAGTAAGGATACACGGACACCAATTAGCCGCCAAGAGACACGACCAATTCTCACTGATCTCAATACACACGGATGAAGGAGGACACGAATTCGCTGGGGACAACACATTTGTGATAGCACAAGCCAAATGGAGACATGCCAGCGAATGCCTGGAGGCCTGGTATTCCAACCAGAACTCCATCAACAAACACATTGAACTGGACCCGATATACAAACCGCTGAGAAACAGAACCGGAAGTGATACCAACTATCCCAACAAACCGAGGCATATAAATAACAAGTGGGACAGGACACCAACGCTTCACTGGAGAAACACGGACGTTGTTACCTCGCAGGGTGATGAAACGTCTGCAACCAAACACACTGGCTTGGCGAGCATGTCTACAACCTCATCGACAACCTGAGCTACAAATCTTCTCAAACTAAAGCTCCATAAAGTGCCTGCTATTTTAACACACAACACTAATTCTGTGGAAATGGATCATTCTGAGAGCAATATTTTCTCTGAATGACACTGGCAAGTGCCAGTCGGTTGGGAAAATCCAGCAATAATGAGGAAAATGACGTTTGAAGCAGAGTAGAAAAAAATTCTTCTTACGTGGTTATTGGCCCAAATTTTCCAATGGCAGGATAATCAATTATTTCTGCAGTACAGATAGGAGTCATACAGCATGGAAACAGACCCTTCATTCCAACTCGTCCATACCAACCAAGTTTTCCCAAACTAAACTAGTCCTACATCCCTCCTACACCTTTCCTATTTGTGTACCTGTCCAAGTGTCTTTTAAATGTTGTAACCATACCTGCATCTACTACTCCCTGGCAGTTCATTCTACACATGAACCACCTACTGTGTGAAAAAAGTTACCCCTCAGTTCCCTTTTTTGTTTTAAATGTTCTCCTCTCCCCTTAAAAAATATGCCCCGAGGGGAAAAGACCTGTGCTATTCACCTTATCTATGCCCCTCATGATTTATAAACCTCTACTGAAGGTCACCTCTCAACCTCTTGTGCTCCAGGGAAAAAAGTCCCAGCCTATCCAGCCTCTCCTTATAACTCAAACCCTCAATTCCGGCAATATGCAGTTCAAAAAACAACCCTTCAACACCACCTTCTATTTCCTACTGTCAAGCCAAATTTGTATCCAATGGGCAAACTCTCCCTGAATTCCATGTGATTTAACTTTATCTTACCATGCAAAACCTTGTCAAAGGCTTTACAGAAGTCCATGTAGATAACCTCTACCGCTCTACTCTCATCAATCTTTTTGGTTACATCCTCCAAAAACAAAACACGATTGACTTTGAGACATCATTTCCCATGCACAAAGGCATGCTGACTATCCTTAATCAGTCCTTGCCTGTTTAAATGCACGTAAATCCTATCCCTCCATCTCCTCCAACAGCCTTCCCACCACTGAAGTCAGACTCTCAGATCCATTGTCCCCTAGCTTCTCCTTACAGCCTTTCTTAAATAAAGGCACAACATTAGCCACCCACCAGTCCTTCACCCATGGCTGTAGATAATACAAATATCTTTGCTAGGGGTGCGATTTCTTCTCTACCTTCGGACAATGTCCTGAGATACACTTGATCAGATCCTGGAGATTTATCCATCTTTATGTCCTTTTTAAGACCCCCCCACCTCTTCTGTAATGTGAATTGTCTAAGGCATCAATATTTATTTTCCTGAGTTCTGTAGCCTGCATTTCTTTCTCCATAGTAAAAACTGACCCATGGGGACCTGGTGGTATCCCTATTGTGACGGACTCTGAAGGAGCAATCCTACTTTTAGAGGATATGTATCAATTTATATTGGATAACTGGGAGAGTTCCACCACAGTTAAGTAACTGCTCAGGAAACATTAAAACTATTAAACGTCTATTCTAACTCTTGGGTATTTATCAAGCTGACCCACACTACACATTCCCAAGCACCTTCCAGACCCTGAGCTGACACCTTCCCACCATCCCTCTGGAACGTTACACAGTCCCCACGACTGGGAATCAACGGACCTCGGAAAAGCCAGGCCAAGCTTTCACTGGCTAGATGAGAACTTCACTCGGGGTGGCATGGGGTCTATCTGCATGCAATGCCACCCAATTGTTAGCTAATCTTGTTCCATTTCGATGTAGGTTGCTATTTTTCCAGGCAGTGAGGAGAAAATAAATGTTGCAAATGCCTGATATTACAAGGTCTAGCAGGTACCTGGAGGCTATAGTTCATGGGCTTTCATATTGGCCACCATTCACCAACATCTGTAGACATGGGGCTTGGGGAGAAGTAGAGTTTAAAAAAAGTTGGGTGGGTACAGGGAGAGTGGTACCTGATGGGGTTGACAGGCAGAGCAAGGTGGAAAGTTATATTTATGGGAGGGGGGTGGAAGGTGATCCCTAGATTCGGAGATCGAGGCTGCAACTCCTTTTGAGAGGTTCACGGGTACAGTTTTTCTTTTGGGTGAGGGAGTGGGCTCCACTTGTGAAGAATGTGAGACCTTTCAGAGATAATTGTATTAATCGGGCAATTGCTCAGTACAGATTAAGGACGTCTGTAATCACAAAAGTCTACACGAGAACCTCATACATTGACTGACTAACTATATACACTGAAATTCCTGGCTACATGTCACTGATTTGTGATAGCTGTGGCTGTGAAGTGATATGAGCTCAGCTATAAAGTTTCAACTGTGTTCCACAACTCTCAAACCCATTCCAAGGTCTCTCAGTCTGCACAAGGTCCTAGATCTGGTGCCCTCACACTTGGATTGTTAATATTTTTACATTACCAAGAGAAGGTCATTGCAAAGAAGATAGAGGATGAGCAGGCACCTCACCACCATCCTTGGCTCTCCCTGTCCGATCATGAGCCATTTCCACCTGGATTCAGACAAGGGTTGGGATTGAACATAGCTGCTTGTGTTGGTTCTGTTCGAGGAAAGGTGGTGAGGTGACCCGAGTGAATGAATGGGCAACTAAGCAGGGAGGAAGGGCAAGTCATCTCCGGTGATGGGGTCGGGGACAGCCTTTAAGGGAAGATGCTGTATTCAAAAGTGAGAGGGGTCGATCATGAGCCTTGGTGGAAGGTGGCTACAGGCATTGGAGTTAAAGTGTCAGGTAGCAAAGAGGAAATTGTGGCATTTACTCTTACAGAGCGCAGAAAGTCCTTAAGCTTCTCTCTTTATTGCTCCTGACCATGGACATGACACTAATAACTTTGGGCCAGACTGGCAGGATCCTGTCTCCTGGTCTGGGAGAAAGAGGATGGTCCTCCTCAATTGCCTCCCACCACCTCCAGGTCCCTGTCACCAATTCATGGGCTACCTCTGTCGAAATTCTTCTCTCACTGGAACAGAGCAGCCTAGATGGCATTTAAAAGTGGTGCTGATGGTGGTGAAACCCAGAAGACCCCAAGTATTGCAGGCCAAGATTTTTTGGCCTCTGTACTATTGTTGTTTGTGTGAGCTTGATGCATACCCCTTAGCTGCTGCACATTCGACAGTAGTGACTGCACTTAAAAATGATATCATTGGCTGACTTTGATATATCTGGTGGTCATGGAGGGTGTTACATAAATGCAAGTCTGTCCTTCTCAAGTGACTTGGCCACGGAGCATCTCATGTTGAATTTGACAAGTTGGTCTTGATTTTGAAAATCCCTTCTGAATTCTTACAGCTGTCTGCACAATAACATCCTGTGTCCCACAGCTGACCCTCACATTTCACAGTTGGATCTGTACCTGAATCTAAATAACAACTGCAGATACCCCAGGTTTTACTCCCCTTCAGCTGCATATTTGAACCTTCAACAAGCAGATCATTAACCAATCTTAGTGAACCCAGAAAGATTGCGCAGTCACCTTGCAAGTATAAACTGCCTTTTTTTCTGAATGCAGAAACAGAATTTTAAATGAAGCTTGGCTAATTTGAAGCTTTTTAAAATCAGTTTTGTAGCACTTGCATTCTGAAAACCAATTGTTCATTAGTCTTGGCTAAACGCGCTAGTGCCTTGGAGTCCAATAATGCTGTGTGCAGGTCTAGTGCCAAAGACTGGGAGATATAATTTGGGCCAACGCTTTAGTGCATTACCAAAGGCAGGCTATGCTGTCTTGCAGATGAGACATTCAAGAACTATCCCCTTTGTCCTTCCAAGTGGCTATAAAAAATTCCATAGATCTATCTGATTAAGAGCATGGGAATTCTCCTGTTACCCTGGTCAATATTTCTCTCTCCATCAATATCATCAAAAGTAGACCAATTGTTAATTTCTTATTACTTTTCACAAAGACACACTGAGCAAAGTTCTTGGATACTCACAAATGTTTACAGCATGGAAGGACAACATTCGGTCCATCATGTCAGCACCGGTTAATTTAAGATCCAACTGCATCAAACCCATTTTTGCAGCTCCAAAGCCCTGTAGGCTCTGGCAATGCCAGTGGATACATGAATCCTCCTTAAATATTGGGAGTTTCTGACTCGACCACTCTTTCAGGCAGTGAGTAGCAGACTCCCACCATTCTCTGAAAATATTTCTCCATTCTCTGCTTTGCCTTCTCCTTCTGAATATGAACTGATGTTCCCTGATTATTGAACCCTCTATGAATGGAAAAAGTGCCTTCCAGTATCCTTCACAATCAAGTACCCTCCCTCAAACTTTACATCTTTGGACTGTGGGAGGAAACCGGAGCACCCAGCACAAGCCCATGCAGAGAGTCACCCAAGAGTAGGATTGAACCCAGGTTCCTGGTGCCGCGAGGCTGCAGTGCTAACCACCGAGCCACCGGGTTGCCTGATGGAGGGTAGCGATACCGAGGAAAACAACTCCAGACTTTTCAATCTGTCCTCAACTCAGAACATCTAATCCAAGTAGAATCCTGATAAATATCCTCGGCACCCTCTCTAATGTAATTACATCTACCCTGCTACCTTCAAGGATCTGTGCATATGCATACTAAAGTCCCTCTGATCCTAGGTGCTACGTGCATCGTATAATTCAGTTACCTTGTTAGACCTCCACTTGTGCATTACTTTACACTTTTCCAAGTTGATGCGATGTGCCAAGGCTCTGTCCAACTGACCAATCTATTGATATCATCCTGCAGTTTGCAGCTAACCTCCACCAGACAACATGCTGGCTCAGTGTTTAGCACTGCAGCCTCATGGTGCCAGGGACCTGGGTTCAATTTCACCCTCAGGTGACTCTCTGCATGGGCTTCTGTTGGGTGCTCCGGTTTCCTCCCACAGTTCAGGTTAGGTGGATAGTGTTTAGGAAGGTGTAGCCAAGTGGGGAAAACATGGAAAATGCAGGGTTACAGGGATACAGTAGGGGTGGATATGGGAAAGTGCTCTTTGGAGAATCAGTGTGAACTCGATGGGCCAAATGGCCTGTTTCCACAGTGTAGGTATTCTATGATTCCTCAGTATTACCAACCTTCCAATTTTCATGTCATCTGTGAATTTCTTGATCAAGTTTCCTACATTTAACTCCAAGTCATTAATAATTAGTCACAAACAGCAAGAACCCAGCACAGAACCTTGCGGGACCCCCGCTGGAAACAGAAATCCAGTCACAGAAACGTCCTTCTGTCATCATCTTCACCTTCCTGCCTCTCAGCTAATTTTGGATCTAATGTGCCACATTTCCTTGGATGCCCTGGGCTCTTTTTTAACCAGTCTGCCATGAGGAATATTTAAGTCTTGCTAAAGTCAATGTGGACCACATTAAATGCACTAACCTCACCACCATTCCCAGTTATACTGACTGCAGTCTTCATTGAATTCAATCATAATAATAAGAGTTTTAGTCATGGTGTCATTTGGTTAAATAAGCCCACCATGTCTATACCAACCAACAAACACCAAACTACACTAATCCCATTTACCTGCACTTGGTCCATAGCCTACTATGCCCTGCCATTTTAAGTTCTTGTCAAGACACTTCTTAAATGTTGCGAGGGTACCTACCTCTAACACCATCTGGGTGAAAATGTTTCTGTAAACCACTTACTCCTCCCCTTAAACTTGTGCCCTCTGGTCTTAACGTGTCTGTAATGGGGAAGAGATTCTCACAACCTACTCTGTCCATGCCTCTCAGTTATGTATACCTCAATCAGATCCCCTGTCCCCAGCCTCCTCTGCTCAAAGGAGAACAAACTCGGCCTATCCAGTCTCTCCTCAACTGAGACAACATCCTGGTGAATCTCCTTTTGCAGCTTCTCCAGTGCAATCGCATCCTTCCCGTAATGTGGTGACCAGAAATGCACACAGTATTCTGTCTGTGGTTTAACCAATATTTTATAAAGTTGTACCAAGGCTTCCTTATTTCTATGTCTGGCTAATGAAGGCCAGCATCACGTATGCCTTCTTCACCACCTTGTCTACCTGTGTTTGAAATTATCCCAGACCTGACCAAATAGATTTTCCTACTTAGAGGTCTTGTTAGACCATCCTATGATAGGTGTTATCTTGGGTGCAATGCTGCCAGTAATTTGGCACAGATTTAGGCTAAGAACATTGATGAAGACAGTATTTTCAGTTTAGGAACACAGAACTATAGGAGTAGGCCATTCAGACCCACTAGCCTGCTCCATCATTCCAGATTATGGCTGATCATCCATCTCAACACCAATTTCCCATTACCCTCGATGTTAATAGTGATTAGGGGTCTATCAATCTTGAACTTGCTTGATCTTCCACAGCCTCTAAGGGAGAGAATTCTAAAGATTCACCATCTTGAGTGAAAATTCCCATCTTATTCATAAATGTTTCTTTTCCATTTTGAGACTGTGTTCTAGACCGCACACCAGGGGTAACATCCTTTTCTGCACGTAATCCATCTATCCCTTTCAGAATATTCTGTTTCTATGAGAATACCTCTCATTCTTCTAAACACCAGAGAATACAGACCCAGTCTCCTTGATCTCTCCTCATAAGACTGTTCCAAAAATTAGCAAGTTTAATTTGCCAACTACAGCACATGTATCCTTCCTTGGGCAAGGGGACCATAACTGCATACAGTACTCCAGGTGTAGTCTCACCAATGTTCTATACAACTGAAGTCGTCTTGTATTAAGGCTAACGTACTATCTGTGTTCCATTTCAAATTGAGTGTACTCAAGATAGGATTGCTGGATATCAACACAGGTATATAAAATGAAAATCTAGTCAGAACATCAGCCAGACATCATTTGTACCTGGGTGGAACTCACCAAGGCATGAGATAAGATACTGAGTTGACAAGAATAAATAAAATAAAATTTATGTAGCTCATTCATTTTCTCTTCCTGTTGATGCTTATGGCTTTCAACCTTTCATGTCTGATGTTCCCAACCTCTCAGATACATTAAGCAAAGCATTTTTTTATGCCTAAGGATACATACTTCTTCTTTGACTCTTGCTGGGGCTAGTTGCTACCGCTAATATGGGTCTCTGACATCTCTCCTAAATGGTCGCTCCCACTGGGGAGGTTAGTGAGCTACTGGCCTTGGCTCATTCAGTCTTCAAATGAAATCCTCAGTGGCATATTGTCCAGGAGGTGTCACTACAATTTTAACAGTGGGAAACTCTGACTGGTTACTTCTCTCCCTAACCCAACAAAGTGCTTGAAGCCTAGTGCCACAATGTTTGGATTTGTTCATCTTCCACATTCTTTTCCATTGTTACAGTTTTGCCTTTAGACTTCTCTTTACTACGTGTGAATCCTTGATTCAGGTCAAGTAAGAAATCTACACCAGCATTCAACAGCTGATACCCAAACTTGCGAGCAGAATTGTGCAAATTACCACCTTCTCCAAAATCCAATTCCTCTCTTCCTTTGTTGTTATTTTTCTCAGAAGGAACAAAGGAAACATTATAAAATATGACAAAAATTTAATAGCGATCAGTTGTGTTTCGTACACAGCACTTTCAACATTAGGAGACGTTAGACTGAATCCAGACCAAAGTGGACGTATTCATTTCAGGAGGGAGGTTGGAAATTGGGAAGCACCTAAAACTAAGTTGATTTCTTAAATTAGGATATATGATATATCTAAAAAATACAGACAAGTGAGATGCCTTGGAAATAATTTACTGGGCATCTCAAAATAAATATCTAGAAAACCAAACGCTGTTAGAATCATTAACTTAGGGTCAGGTTGTGAAGACCACTCTTCATGAGCAAGAGGTGCCAAGCGGTCTGCCTCAAGCCAGTAAAGTGAACAGCTTTTGAGGCCTTGGGGTCTTTCCAAAATTGGAACAATAGGAACAGCCTGAATGGATGGGGTCAAGCTCCCACAGAACCAGGGTTTTTAGTTTGGCTTTCAGTAGCAGTTTCTAGGTCACGAAACCGGATGTGGAAGCTCTTATTCCTCTTTCTGTTACAGATAAAAGCTGGGGTTATCTTCTTGCTGCTAGAATTGCATGTGAGACAATCTATTTTACATGAATTTGTCTTTGCCCAGTGTGTGTTTTATAGGATGTTACTATATTAGAACTGTTAATGAGTAGTCATTATTTTAAGTATTTCAATAGAGTTACAGTTAAGCTTTAATTTTTGTCTGTACTTTAACTGTGGTGTATGAATAAAATGTGTTTTGCTTGTAGTTTGACTAATCAAATCTGGAATGCAACATCTGGTTCTTGCCTTTAAAATATATAAAAAAAAAAATGTTAGGGTCTAGGCTATCTCCTTGACATGTTTTGAGGGGTTCTGGTCTGGTCAATAACATTCATGCAAAACACATGATCACTATCGAGAGCATGAAGGTGAGCAACCAGATGGTTTATTTCAAGATCTGAAGCTGGGGGGAGAAATGAGGGTTTGTGTTTCTCAATGTGCCATTTTTTGAAAGTAGAAGTAGTGAGGGTAATTCCACAGCTCTGCTAAAACCTAAATCAGTGACTTGAATGAAGGGATTGAAATTATGGTGGCTACATTTGCCAATAACAAAGATTGGTGGAAGTCAAGAGATAAAAGGAAGTTATAAAGATATGTTACAGATAGGTTAAGAAAATGGGCAAAACGTGGGGAAAATGTGATCTTGTCCACTCTGGCAGGGTATATTATCTAAATGGAGAGACTGCAGAACTTTATAGCAGAGGAAGATCTTGGTGTCCTGATACATGAATTGCAAAATGTTAGTATGTCGGTGCAGCAAGTGATTTGTTGCAAGAGGAATCGAGCACAAAAGTAGGAAGGTGTACAAAGCCTTAGCTGGACCACATCTGGAGCACTGTGTACAGTTTTGGTCTACTTACTAAAAGAGGATATAATTGTATTCAAAATAATTCACTACTTCTTGAATGTTCACCTGAGAGATGATTGACGGTCTTGTGGAATTCTTTTCCTGGGATAGGAGTAGAGGGTGGGTATACTTAAGGCCAAGTTCGATTTTTGATCGAGGGATTCCAGGGTAATTGATGATACACAGGAAAGCGTACAGGGAGGCAATAATTGAAACAGCCATGATGTTATCAAATGACAAAATGCTTCAGGTGTTGAATGGCCTCCTCCTTCCCCTAATTCTTGAGCTCAGTCTTATCTAAGCAGCAGTTCTAAAATATGCATCCTTGAGCTGTCTCAAATAAACCAAAGCATAAAATACAAACAATGGGCTACTCAGAGCCACCCAGTTCATAGATATCTCCCTTTACAGAGTAGAATGCACTCCTCATTTAATTACAAAGTCCTAAAAACATGAAGAAGCTGACAATCCTCAGACAGATGGAGTGCATCTTTGTCACTTTGCTACTTTCACTATAATTGGATGTATAGTGGCCAAACTCAGAAAAGATCTTCGGGAGGTAACAATTTCTTTACCACGAAGCTTTAACAGCAACGCTGCTGTTAAATTGAGGTTTGACAATTGGGCTATATGAACAATACTACTGAACACTCAGTCAGGCAACACATTTACACATGGCACATGATCTGTGAAGTTATGCTGGGACTGATATATCAGTAATGCTTGGAACAACATCCTGGAGACCCTATTGAGAAATTTTAGCTTCAGGCAAAAGGAAAGCAGATTAACCAGCCTGCTGAAGGTCAGGCAAACTACTGCCAAATCAGCAAATGTGCTTGTCAGACAATGAAATGGCAAATATATATAGCAAATACTCCTTAAAATTCAAGTCAGCATCAGTCAATAGACTACTTCAGAGATAGTAGGAACTGCAGATGCTGGAGAATCTGAGATAACAAGGTGTAGAGCTGGATGGACACAGCAGGCCAAGCAGCATCAGAGGAGCAGGAAGGCTGATGTTTCTGGCCTAGACCCTTCTTCAGAAATGGGGGAGGGGAAGGGGGTTCTGAAATAAATCGGGAGAGAGGGGGAGGCGGATAGAAGATGGATAGAGGAGAAGATAGGTGGAGAGGAGACAGATTGGTCAAAGAGGCGGGGATGGAACCAGTAAAGGTGAGTGTAGGTGGGGAGTTGGTCAGTCCAGGGAGGATGGACAGGTCAAGGGGGCGGGATGAGGTTAGTAGGTAGGAGATAGGGGTGGGGCCTGAAGTGGGAGGAGGGGACGAGCTGGGCTGATTTTGGGATGCGGTAGGGGGAGGGGAGATTTTGAAGCTTGTGAAATCCACATTGATACCATTGGGCTGCAGGGTTCCCAAGCGGAATATGAGTTGCTGTTCCTGCAAACTTCGGGTAGCATTGTTGTGGCACTGCAGGAGGCCCAGGATGGATATGTCATCTGAGGAATGGGAGGGGGAGTTGAAATGGTTCGCGACTGGGAGGTGCAGTTGTTTAGTGCGAACCGAGCATAGGTGTTCTGCAAAGTGTTCTCCAAGCCTCCGCTTGGTTTCCCCGATGTAGAGAAGGCCACAATGGGAACAGCGGATGCAGTATACCACATTAGCAGATGTGCAGGTGAACATCTGCTTGATGTGGAAAGTCTTCTTGGGGCCTGGGATGGGGGTGAGGGAGGAGGTATGGGGGCAGGTGTAGCACTTCCTGTGGTTGCAGGGAAAAGTGCCGGGTGAGGTGGGGCTGGAGGGGAGTGCGGAGCGGACAAGGGAGTCACAGAGAGAGTGGTCTTTCCAGAAAGCAGATAAGGGTGGGGAGGGAAAAATGTCCTTGGTGGTGGGGTCAGATTGCAGATGGCAGAAGTGTCGGAGGATGATGCGTTGGATCTGGAGCTTGGTGGGGTGGTACGTGAGAACAAGGGGGATTCTGTTTTGGTTGTTATTGCGGGGAAGGGGTGAGAGGGATGAGTTGCGGGAAATGCGGGAGACACGGTCGAGGGCGTTCTCGACCACTGAGGGGGGGAAGTTGCGGTCCTTGAAAAACGAGGACATCTGAAATGTACGGGAGTGGAATGCTTCATCCTGGGAGCAGACGCGGCGGAGGCGAAGGAATTGGGAATACGGGACGGCATTTTTGCAGGAAGGTGGGTGGGAGGAGGTGTATTCTAGGTAGCTGTGGGAGTCGGTGGGCTTGAAATGGATATCGGTTTCTAGGTGGTTGCCGGAGATGGTGACAGAGAGGTCCAGGAGAACTTAAGGTTGGGATGGAAGGTGTTGGTGAAGTGGATGAACTGTTCGAGCTCCTCGTGGGAGCATGAGGCGGCACCAATACAGTCATCAATGTAACGGAGGAAGAGGTGGGGTTTGGGGCCAGTGTAGGTACGGAAGAGGGATTGTTCCACATAACCTACGAAGAGGCAGGCATAGCTTGGGCCCATGCGGGTACCCATGGCCACCCACTTTGTCTGTAGGAAGTGGGAGGAATTGAAAGAGAAGTTGTTGAGGGTGAGGATGAGTTCGGCTAAGTGGATGAGCGTGTCAGTGGAGGGGGACTGGTCGGGCCTGCGGGACAGGAAGAAGTGGAGGGCCTTTAGGCCATCTGTATGGGGAATGCAGGTGTAGAGGGACTGGACGTCCATGGTAAAGATGAGGTGTTGGGGATCGGGGAATTGGAAGTTCTGGAGGAGGTGGAGGGCGTGGGTGGTGTCACGGACGTAGGTAGGGAGTTCCTGGACCAAGGGGGAGAAAATGGAGTCCAGATAGGTGGAGATAAGTTCAGTGGGGCAGGAGCAGGTAGAGACAATGGGTCGACCAGGGTAGTCAGGTTTGTGGATTTTGGGAAGGAGATAGAAGTGGGCGGTGTGGGGTTGGGGAACGATGAGGTTGGAGGTTGTGGGTGAGAGGTCACCTGAAGTGATGAGATTGTGGATGGTTTGGCGGTCGGGGATGGGGTCATGATCAAGGGGGCAGTAGGAGGTGGTGTCGGAGAGTTGGCGTCTGGCCTCGGCGATGTAGAGGTCAGTGCGCCATACTACAACTGCGCCTCCCTTGTCCGCGGGTTTTATGGTGAGGTTGGGATTGGAGCGTTCTGCGGGGGAGAGGTTGAGGAGATTCATGTCACGACAGCAGTTGGAGACAGGAGAAGGGGTCAGTAGAGGGAGAGTTAGGCTCACGGTTAAAGTAGTAAGCGCGGAGGCGGAGGAAAAACTGCTCAATGTCCAAACGTGACTGGTATTTGTTGATGTGTGGGTGGACGGGGACAAAGGTGAGCCCTTTACTGAGGACTGACTGTTTGTCCTCAGTAAGGGGGAGGTCTGGGGGGATGGTGAAGGCTCGGCAGGGCTGGGTGCTATTGTCCCCTCTAGAGCTGCTGGCTGTGGCGGCGGTGGGCGGAGTTGCGTCGGCGGTGGTGGACGAAGTGCCGTCGGCGGAAGCCCCACCCCCATCTCCTACCTACTAACCTCATCCCGCCCCCTTGACCTGTCCATTCTCCCTGGACTGACCTATCTCCTCCCTACCTCCCCACCTACACTTACCTTTTACTGGCTCCATCCCCGCCTCTTTGACCTGTCTGTCTCCTCTCCACCTATCTTCTCCTCTATCCATCTTCTATCCGCCTCCCACTCTCTCCCTATTTATTTCAGATCCCCCTGCCCCATTTCTGATGAAGGGTCTCGGCCCGAAACATCAGCCTTCCTGCTCCTCTGATGCTGCTTGGCCTGCTGTGTTCATCCAGCTCTACACCTTGTTACCTCAATCAATAGACTGCACGGTGTTTCTTTACTCACCATTAAATCATTCAAACAATCTATTAGCTTAGCTGCATGATCCTGTTCTATCAATGAAAAAAATCATTGAGCTGATTCGCAATGCTATAGGTTCTCCTTCAAGTCCAAGGCTAAAGCACTTCTAATGTATTATTATATAATGTAAGTATTATGAAAGATGGAGGATCTGAAATAGAAGATGACAAGCATAATATTCAAACCAATGAACCATTTGCTAGAAACACCAACATGGAAATAGTGGTCAATGTTTTACAGTCATTTGATAAACCCACTGGTTTGTGAGCAACAGCATTTGCACTGCCCTCCTGCCTACCCTGTCCTGTTACAGTTTTATGGTGGAATAAGCAAGACTTAGGCCTGCCCACGCACCAATAAAGGCCCTTTCGTGGGCCATTAATAACCCTAAAGGGCTGCTTCTCTCTCAGCTTTGACTGTGAGTTTGGTACATCATTCTGCTTGGGTCTTGGTTGGAAGTGGACTTTGCATCTTTTAGCAACCTCCTTTCCACATGCGAACCTACCCCAAAGGTCTGCCCTGTATGGGTGCTCCCCACAGCTCCCTGCTCCTTCACCCAAAAGGCCTGTCTCTCAAAACCCTATCCCTGACTCCTCACCTCTTTGGGCCTCAGATCCCTATCCCACCATGAGAGTAACTGCACTTACTAGGTCCTGTACTTCTGGTTTGCGGTTCTGGGCGCTGTCCTGGCCACTGATACTGCTGGAACTACAAAGCTTCCAGGCAAACAGATTGGCCGGCAACACTCTGACATACAGGAAATCCTGTCTCCAGGCAATAATCACTTTACATTTTCCATTTGGAATGTAAATTGTCTGTGGGGCAATCAGTGTCAGTAGGAATATATTCCCCATTGACTCTTCAGGTATGGGACGGGATGCCCCATCAACTGAAAAATTCACGCCCTGTATCCCATTCTAGAAAGAAGTACAAGTAGTAAATTTCCAGAATATTGTATTTGTTGCTAAAAATCACATCAATTTATTAATGCAAATCATACTTGGTTTAATGCCGTTCCATACACTTTGAAAGTTCACTCCAATTATTTACTGTGACTGCACTATGTAACACCTTGAGCTTCAGAGAATTGCTGGAACATTCTTAATGATTGAGACCAAATTTCACGGCTTGCAAAAAAGTGCACACAGAAAAGATCAAATGTCAGCAAATATGTTACTGCTAAATATAGGCTAAACTTTGTGTGTTCTGCTTTATTTTAAATGACAGCAAATCTGCTTTGCCTTTTTTAAAAAAAATCTTCTAAAGCCTTTGTTTCCCTTTCATTATCTAGCCCTCTCCACATCAGATCTAACAGAACTGAGCTTCAACAGGTAAAAAAGGCAGTCAGATAATATGCTTACACTGGACATATGATGGTAACAGGTTGAAAAATAATTCAAGTTATTTGCCAGTTAAAACTCCAGTCACATCAAGCAGATGTTAAAGCATTAACAATTAATAATCAGTGTGCGTTGTAGCAGTAAAGAGGTCTGAAAAACAGAATTTGCTCTCACGGACATTCTTAACTGGAGCTGGAGGCTATTTTTCCAGGCTGTGTTTTAGAAACAGCTAAGTGACCAAACCCAAATTCTGCTACAGATGACGTGAAAAGGTTTTGAAGATCATCAGATCAAAACTTCCATTCTCAAACATTTTGAAAAGGACAAAATCATCTGTTGACTTAAGATGAATTAATTGGGAAGGGAATTACAGAAAAATGCATTTTAAAAAAAAAAATCTGCACTGTCCAATAATGTGCTTTCATCATTAATGATGAAAAATGAATGACCAATCATGATGCACCCCAAGTAGGGGCAGGAGCTGGGGACAAGGTGAACAAGATGTTTGAAGATGCCTCATTCCTCGGTCTTCTCCACTGACTCATTTGATGTTGAAGGAAAATGTAATATCAGGTGGATCAGCTGTAGGATAAGGAGGAATCACGCGATGTGGCCTACAGCAGCCTTCGAACGACATGTTGAATCCTGGTGTACCTTTGATACAATGCGGTTTCTGCCTCCCCTCCTCACCCCTGGCTTCTGATCACTTTTCTGGTCTCATATTTGGAGGTTGGTGAATGATGAGGACAGGCTACAGAAGGTTGATATGGAGGAGTATGCCTGATCCTTGTGCTCTCATCCAAACAGCCAGCAAAAATTCAAGGATTTTTAAGATTGTGCAATTAACTTCTTGAGTTGTATCCGGTGTCTCAGGCTTTACAGCCTTTCAAATTATTTGAGTACCTACCACTACCCAACATAATGAGCGACATACTTAAGAAATGAATAGATATCCCTGGTGTCTAGCATCATTAAGGCACAAGCCAAGGAAGCTTGATAGAATGTCATCTTCCACCATTTGCTCGGCACTACGTATTACCCTTCAAGCAAGAAACCTGGAACTGTTGTGACTAAGATGAGACAGAATGGTTCCTGAAGAATTTTCTGTCTCCATCTGCCTGATTCCATTGGCTGACACAGGAAATTCAGACCATCACATCTTTCATAAAACTACCAATGTCTGAAAGGAATTGGAAGTTAACAAAGCAGATACCACTATTATAAATCCACAGTTGGCAAACATTCCCTTTTCTTTGACAACACGTCCTTTGTTTAAAAGTTTGATTATATATTCACATGCATCCATTTACACTTAAAAAAATAACATTGTAGTTGCATTTCTTCATAACAGACCCCAGCAACACAGGCACTAGTCTTCAGTTTATTTAACTTGCTTTACCCAACATCTACCTATGTCTAAACACACCGAGTATGCCAACAGTTGTGCACTCTGATAGTGCCCTTGGCGCAGTACTGAAGACTTGTGCTCTAAAACTTGCTGCGCCTCCAGCCAAGCTGTTCCAGTTCAGCTGTAACACTGACATATACCTGACAAGGTGGAAAATTGTTGAATTATGACCTGTCCTCAAACAGTAGGGCAATTCTTATCTGACCAATTACTGACCTTGCAGTCTATTCTGAAACATCAACTGGAAGGAGTCATTGACAGTACTAACAAATGGGCTGGATACAGCTATGACCTACTTGCTGGTATTCAGTTCCATCAGAAACATTGGGCTGCAGACCTTATTGTAGCCTTGGTCCAAACATGGACAAAAAGTTGAATTTCAGAAGTGAAATGATTGACTGCCCTTGATAGAATTGAACAGAATGTGGCATCAGTTAGCTCGAGCAAAATTGAAGTCAACAGGATGTTGGGGGGAGGGGGGGATTGCTCTGCATTGGTTGGAGTCATACCTAACATAAAGAAAGATAATAGTGGTTGCTGAAAGCCAACCATTTAAGCCACTGTTCAACATTACAGACGTTGTTCAGGGTAGTGTCTTCAGCCCAAGAAGCTTTAGCTGTTTCATGAACAAATATCTTTCCATCAAACGGTCAGAGGTAGGCATGTTTGCTACTGATTTGCACAATGTTCATTAACATTTCTGACTGCTCAATTAATAAAGTAGCTCCTGCCCACATGCGACAAGCCCTGGACAATATTTAGGCTGTGGCTGATCAGTTGCAAGTGACATGTATGCAACAAAAAGTGATCAGTCAATGACCATCTTCGACTAAAAAAAAATCCTGTAATCTTCCTTTGCTTAATCTTCCCATTACCAAGATGCTGGAGGTTACCATTGACCAGAAGAACTGGACTGTTGATCCAGAGACCCAGATAATGTTCAGGGACCCGGGTTCGAAACCCACCATGGCAGATGGTGGAATTTGAATTCAATAACTATTGTGAATTAAGAATCTAATGATGGCCGTGAATCCATTGTCGATTTGTAAGAAAAACACATCTGGTTCACTAATATCCTTTGGGGAAGGAAACTGCCATCTTTACCTGGTCTGGCCTATATGTGACTCCAGACCCACAGCAATGTGGTTGTTTCTTAACTGCCCGATGGGCAATAAATGCTGCCTGGGCAGATACGCTCACATTCCGTGAACGAATAAAGGGACAAAAAAGAAACTGAATCAGGTCAGCCATATAAATATGGTGTCTGTAACAGCATGTCAATGGTTGGGAATTCAGTGGTGAATAACTCACTCTGAGACTTCTCAAAGAATGTGAACCATCCAGAAGACATGAGTCAGAATGTGATGGAATACGCACTAGTTGCCACACTTTGACATAATTTTTCATCTCTCATATTCTTACACACACAGGCCCATTAAAAAATCCTTTTGCCTCATGTGTACATCCTCCTCAGTTTCGTTTTCCACTTAATTGTTTTTATCACCAGCAAACCAGGATTCTTTCACTCCATATCTTTGCCTAAACCATTAAAACCGCTCACAAATAGCTGACATCCAAACATTGATCACTGCAGTATCCTGTGGTTACAGACTGCCAATCCAAAAATGTACTCTTTATCTCCAGATTCCATTAAACAATCTTCAATTAGTGCCAATACATTGCCTCCGAGGCTATGAGCCCTGATTTTGTTTAGTAACCTTTTGCGTAGGACCTCTGTGGTATTATTTTTCAAAACTGAAGCAAATCACCTCCGGTGGTTCCCCGTTATCCAATCTGCAGGGTACAACCCTAAAAATTCTGACAGATTTAACACAATTTCATAAGTCTTTTCACTCAGCTCAATCACATTCTGACTTTCTAATTGCCTTGTTACTAAGTCCCTAAGAATAGATTCTAACATTTTCCCTAATACTGATGTCAGCTAACTACCCTGTAGCTCCCTACTTTCTCTGCCTGTCCTTTCTGAATGGGCATAGGGTTAGAGTTAGGGGACTGTGGAGATTACACAAAAATATAAAGCATTCTAGAAAATCAAAACTGATGCATCTACTATGTCTTACACCATCTCTTCTAAAAATCCAAGAATGTAGGCCACCACTGGGTAATTCCTGGCAATTTATGCTTTCATGCTCTGACTGAAAAGTACCGTTTTGACTTTTAAGTGAATGGAAAACATTGATTTGAACTTCTTGCTCTTTCTGAGTAAAGTGCCTCCTCTCAGGAACCACACTCGTTTCTTGCCCCTCAGTGCAATACTAAATGTTGTATCTTGAATGATATTTAATGTGATTGAAAACTTACTAAATTCAACCACCAACTTTTGTTTTGCACAACGTGGAAATTCTCTGGGCATGGGTGAAAGTGAGTTTCTGTTATTTTCACATGGTGCAAAACAATGTTAGCAATGAACAATTCTACCTTAGATTATCATGAGAACTGGAAGTTTACATCCCTAAAGGGAAAGCGTAGTCATTCGAAGTGTAGTGTGTAACTGTGTGAAAACAATCCAGAAACTTGCAGAAAAGCACTATGTGAGGAGAATGCATGTGGGTTTAATATAGTTTTGGAAAGGCAGGGAGTGAGTTGGAGGGAAACGTTCAGTAAAACATTTCTGTCAATCAAATCTTTTCATCCCAAACATAATTTAAGGGATAAATGGGGGAAGTCAACCACTTGGGTGTGCTGTTACATCATTTGCTACCTCCACTTGGCACGTTTTCTAATCCTAAACTCAATCTGGTATACAACGTATTGCAGAGCAAAGTGCACTGTCTGAAGAAAAACCAAACCGAACCAAAGAAGCACGTACTTTTATATTAATGTATTGTGTAATGAAGATGCGGATATCTCTACTGCAGACAAAGATTGTTGTTGTGAGTATCAATCGATAGAATAATGGCTTCTTTGTTTAAAAGCAGAGATACGAGCTGAATCTACACTTTCGAAGAAGGATTGAGGTGAAAGGTATTAATAGTGAGGTGCAGGATGCTGCAAGTCCATTAGATGAAATGAATTGGAACAAGGAACCAAATGATTTAAAGCCAGACCCTCATCACCTAGCTCCAGACAAAATCGGTCTACTCAGATTGGAGGGGTTAAATTACTTCAGAGCTGTCTCAACTTGGGACCATTCCAGACAAAAATAACTACTGGACAAAATGACCAAAGAAATAATAGCAATTAACTGTTGCACATATCTAGAATGAAAATTCTACATGTATCACACTTTATATGTATGATTACAGTAAAGGTAAAGCTGCACTTCTCTGATTGTTCTAACGAAGGCCACACCAATTTGCAACAGAATGTGATTTGATAAAGGTTTTCAATGATGAAAGGATGGGACAAAGTAGGCAAATACAAACTTTTTGCACTGTCAAAGTGGGGGTGGGGGGAAGATGGTGGGGTAGTGGTATCACACACTAATATCTTAGGTCATGCCACAGCAGCTGGTAGAAACTAAATTAACTTGATTATTTAAAAATATTAATTAAAAGCCAGATTTGATCTGATTTATTGTCGTCACATGTACCGAAGTACAGTGAGAAGTTTTGTTTTGTGAGCAGTACAGGCAAGATCATAGGGTGCTTAACCACAGCACGGCATACAAGGTTATGGCTGCACAAGAGGTGCACAAATTAAGATCAACGTTAGCAAGATCAACGTTATTTGAAATTAGAGAGGTCCGTTGAGCACTCTAATAACAGCAGGAAAGAAGCTGTTCTTGAACCTGTTGGCACATGTTCAAGCTTCTGTATCTTCTAGTAGTATTATGAAATTATTAATTGACTAAAAACCCATCTGGTTCACTAAGATTCTTTATGAATACAATAATCTACCCTGCTTACATGGTTGGGCCTTCATGTGATTCTAGACCCAAAACAATTCTTAAGCATTCTCTATATTTCCAAGGGTACTCAATTTAAGGATAATTGGGAATGAGCAACAAATATTGGCCTTGCCAGTGATACCTACATCCTGGGAAAAAACTAAAAAGAAAACAGAAACAACATTGACATAAGATTAATTTGAAAGATTTTGCACTAAGTGGAGTTGCTTCATTTTCAACACACAAAAAGGGTCGAGAGGCTGCGGAATGCACTGTTAGAATTAGTAATCAAAACTGATGTCAACTCAAGAGAGAGTTTAGAGAGTTGGGATGAGGGTTGGTCAGTGAGGAGGGAGAGAGACCTGTCTATCTTCCCTCCCACCTACCTGCCCCTCCCTCCTCACTGATCAACCCCCACCCCAACTCTCCACCTACACTCACCTTTACTAGCTTCATCCCCGTCTCCTTGACCTGTCCGTCTTCTCTCCACCTACCTGTTCCACTACCCACCTTTTATCACCGTCTCCCCCTCTCTATTTATTTCAGAGCCCCCTTCCCCTCCCCCAATACTGAAGAAGGGTCCAGACCTGAAATGTCAGCTTTCCTGCTCCTCTGATGCTGCTTGGCCTGCTGTGTTCATCCAGCTCCACACCTTGTTATCTCAGATTCTCCAGCGTGGCATTTCTTACTATATCTGTATATGATATCACGTGTTGGGACTATGACTTCCCATTTTTGAAGCCTAATTTTAAATCTTGCCTTGTTGGACAGTGTAAACTCCCTTTAGTAGTTTTAGATTCAGATGTGAAATCAGCACGGGGGTTTTCATTTCCATTCCTCATCGACCTGGGTTTATAACATAAAATTACCTCTAACTCCACAATAATAAGATAGATAGATTTGTGTCTGCATGTTTCAGGACCTCAGAGAGTGCCCTAAAGCACCATTAGTGATGTATGAAAGATTGTCCACTTTATTTTGTCAGAAATATGCAAGCCAATATGTACAATTACATAATGATCAGGTAGTCTGCCTTATTGATCTTTACTATGAGCTAAATCTTGGCCAGGACATGCAGGAGAAGTCAGTTGCTCTTTGCTGGAACCTAGTAAATCTGCCGAACCACATTCTGTCTCAGGGGTGAGACCATTACCAACTGAGCAACAATAGCTGGTAAGCTCACAGCTGGTATGGAAATATACAAATTCTCAATATTACTACAAGAAGACGTTCTGTTCTGATAGGCCCAAAATCAAACTGCATTCCTCAACACAAATATTACTCACCTCAGGGAAATTCATAAAAGATATAATAACATTAAATAATGACTGTTCCAACATTTTCTGGAAGATGCATACTAACTCATTAGAGCTTGTGCTGATGAAACAGAATGAATATAAATGCTGTAATTTCACAAACACTTACACTGAGAAGCTTAATTATTTTTTAATTTTTAGTTTTAATTTATGTCAGGTACTTTTTTAAAAAACAAAAGCTTTTGCCCTGTTCTTTGATGCATGTTGAACGAAAGTGTTCTGCAAACTCTTCCTACAGCCTTAGTCAAAGTATTCTGCATTCACATACTTTGAATATAGGTTGCAATGCATCATTCCATTTTTTTGTCAGGGCCAGCTTAAATAATTGAGAGAATGGGCATGAGAGTAATTCTTTTGTTCTGAACATATTTGTGGTAAAATAAATGGTAGATGGTGAACAGTGAATTTTATCTGCACATTAAGATGAACTAAAGATTTTGAAGACTGGGTTCTAGCAAGCTAATGTAAAAGATGAAGTCACATGGGATCCGTGGTGAACTGCTAAGATGGATACAGAACTGGCTTAGTTATAGAAGACAGAGTAGTGATGGAAGGGTGGTTTTTTTGACTTGAGTCTGTGGCCAATGGTGTTCTGCAGGGATCAGTTCTGGGACCTTGGTTGTTGTAATATATGTAAATGATTTGGAGGAGAACGTAGATGGCCTGATTAGTAAATTTGCAGATGACAGAAAGATTAAGGGTGTTGCTGACAGTGAGCAGTATTGCCAGAGGATGCAGCAGGAAAAAAATAGGTTAGAGACTTGGGCAGAGAAATGGTAGATAAAGGTTAATCCAGACAAATGTGAGGTAATGCATTTTGGAAGATCTATTTCAGGATGGAAGTATACAGTTAATAGCAGAACCATTAGTATCATTAATAGAGAGTACAGAAATGATTTACCAGGATATTGCCTGGTTTGGAGGGTATCGTCTACGAGAAGAGATTGGACAAACTTGGTCTATTTTCACTCGAATGTCAAAGGATGAGGGGACACCTGACAGAAGTTTACAAAATTATGAGCTGCATGAATACAATGGATAGTGAAAGTCTTTTTCTCAGGGTAAAAATGTCAATTACTTGAGGACATAGGTTTAAAGGAGATGAGAGAAGCAAGATTTATTTTTACACAGAGTACGCTGCCAGAGAAGGGGGTGGAGGTGAATACAATAACAAAATTTAAGAGGCATCTTGACAGTTACATGAATAGACAAAAAAAGAGGGATATAGATTGCAGACAAACAAAATAATTTTAGTTTTGAAATTCATCATGTGTTAGCATAGTCTCAGTGGGCCAAACAGCCTGTTTCTCCGCTGTACTGGTCTTTGTTCTTAACTTAAACAGTTGGTATCTCTTTTAAGCATTTATAAGAACTTATTTAAATACCAAGAGTGGCTTAACTGTGTCACAGTGTTTCATAACAATTGTGTAAGCATGTTACTCTCCTTAGTATTAATTAAAAACATAAAGTCTTGATGAAGACTCAGTGACGTAGTTGGAAGTTCTTCAGCTAGACTATTTCAGTAAGCACAATGCACAGTGTGGAATGGGCTCAAATAGACCAGATGGTCCCCTATTTGACCTCCATTGCTGATGTTCATCCACCTGGACAATTTGATTTCTCTCCTCCCATTTTTAAAGAAAGTATCCTATTCGGGTGCGTCACAGCAGTTGCTATATCAAACTGTGCCCAAGACCGCAAGAAATTACGGAAAGTCGTGAATACAGCCCAGTCCAATACACAAACCAGCCTTCCTTCCACTGACTCTGTCTATACTTCCCTCTGCTTCAGGAAAACAGCCAGCATAATCAAATACCCCTCCCATCCCAGTTATACCCTCATTCCACCCTTTTCCATCCAGAGGAAGATAGAAAAGTTTGAAAACACCAACAGATTCAAGAACAGCTTCTTCCCCACTATTATCAGACTTCTGAATGGGCCTCTCACATGATGTGGAGGTGCAGGTGTTGGACTGGGATGGACAAGGTCAGAAATCACATGACACCGGGTTATGGTCCTGCAGGTTTATTTGAAATCACAAGCTTTCAGGGCGTAATCCCTTCAGTCGTCTAACGAAGGGGCTACGCTCCGAAAGCTTGTAATTTCAAATAAACCTGTTGGACTATAACCTGGTGTCATGTGATTTCTGACTTGGACCTCTCATATATTAGAGCTGATCTTTCTCTGCAACTTCCCTGTAGCTGTAACACTACATTCTGCATTCTGTTCTATTATCCTGATGTACTTTTGCAAGGTATGATTTGTCTGGTTAGCACAAAAAACAATACTTTTCGCTGTATCTCGGTACATGTGGAAATAATAAATCAAATCAAATCAAACCATCTGACCTTTGAGAGAAAAAGTACCAACAGGGTTCCTGTTCACAATTACACTGCAGTGATTCCTCCCAGAAAATGTGCATGCATGTGGGAGTTGGTTAAGAATAGCTTTGGCCTGACTAGGATTTCCTCCTTGATCAAGCAGCCTCCAGAAACTTACCGTCAAGAATTGTATAACAAAACAAAAAAAAAATGCAGATCCTGGAGATCTGAAATGAAAGCAGATATTGCTGGAGAAACTCAGCAGGTCTGGCAGCATCTATGGAGAGAAAGCAGAGTTAATGACTTGAGCCCAATGACTCTTCATCAGAACTGTGAGCAGGTAGTGAAGAATATTGCTGTTCTGACGAAGAATCACCAGACTTGAAATGTTAACTTTTCTGCCAGACCTGCTGAGTTTTGCCAGCAATTTCTGTTTGGCATATGTCTGAACAAAGGGTATTATGCCAATAATGGTCATTGTCCTCAGGATCAGAGCAAATGGAAGGGTCAATTTTCATTCAAATCATTGCTGATTCCAAACCGGCATCCCATTTATCCCAAGCAAAAATAAGCAGAGAGGCCTTTTCAAAGGAATAATAGTGAGGAATATGCCCCAGCATGGACAGCAGAGCTCAAAGAAAGAAATAACTTCAGCCCTGGCATCTTAACTCCCATTCATCATTTGTCCAATGGGAGTATTGATCCCATCAAACTCTTGATTTTCAAGGCGGTGCTGTTTTTATTATTTAGCCATCACAAAGGCAAATAAAAGTGACCTGTATTGAATGAACTGTCATCTCAAACAAATTGCAACATCTGAAACATACAAGATTTTGAAGAGGCGAAACAGCACAGGTGCTCAGCAACTGTCTCCCTGACTGGGGAATCTAGAACACAGGGTGTAGTTTCAGGATAAAGGGCCATCATTTAGGGCTGAGATGAAAAGGAGCTCATTCACTTGAAGGTTGAGAGTCTGTGGAATCCCAGAGGGATGAGAGTGCGCCATCACTGTGTATATATAAGGCTGAGATTGGGAGATTTTGGGTTTCACGTTGAATCAAAGGATGTGAGGAGTAGTTGGGAAAGTGCAGTTGAAGGTGAAGATCCATCTGATCGAGCCATCAACCCACTCCTGCTCCTTTTTTCTTATGGATCAGAGGAGTTCAGTGACTGATTGTATTTAACTGTCTACCGAGCTGGTTTCTTCCAGACAGGACCCATTCAAATGGGACTTCAGGGTGAGAAATGGGCATTTCATAGATTCATACAGTGCAGAAAAGGCCCTTTGGCGTATCAAGTCTGCACAGGATTACCACTAAAAGTGCACAAATCCCAGTTTCCTGCAGTTGTCCCATATCTATGAATGCTACGATATTTGAAGTACTCATCAAAGTACTCATTTAGTGTAACCGCGCTTCTACAGCAGATTAACTAGATATGGGGCCAGATGCTCATTGATTTTATTTTTTCCCCAATATGATTTGTAGTCAAAACAACATGCATCTACCTTGGATCACGGTCCAAGTCTTCACCTCTCTGTTTGTGGTGCCCATATGTGGTCTGTAGGCTTTGAGCCTGTGTATTAGAGATTGTCACTGATTGCTAAGCTGCCAAACAGCCCTGGCAGTCCTGTGACTGCAGTAAGATTCAATGTTCCACAGAGCTTTGTCCCAGTTGTGTTTTTCCAGCATTGCTCAGCTCTGTATTGCTCGCCTGGCCCCATAGCAAAGAAGGCAAGTGGCCTGGCACCAATGATGCATTGAAGCCAATCTAGAAGCAAGGAGATGATGTTTGATGTTCAAACAAACATGGTCTGTTTGTAAAACAGCAATGAATACTAATTGCAAACCTCTTTAAGTACACAGTTTGACCTTGATGCCAGAATTTTTCTTTTCAGGGCGCATGACAATTGCACCTGCTCTGCTGGATCTGCTCCAAATCATTTGCCTGGTTTGGCATTTGCTTATATACACAGCGGGCACCTGGCTAGAGTCCTGCTGGCAAGGTAGAACCTGGCAGTTCAAGTGCACAAACTCCTGGAAGGGATGGTACTGGAGCAAAGGAAGACATAACACAGAACCTTAAAAAGGAAGAAAAGTAACCCAAAAATGGGACAAGTCACCCTCTGAAGGCTTTAGTTGATAAGCAGATAAGGATTTTGAAGGAGAGAAAGCAGCTCTCAGGCCCACTCACCACAGCAGAGGGGAGAAGCTGACACCTCAAAGCTTTTTAGCCATTGTTTCCCAGGATCTAGTGTTAGCATCAACTCAGAAGCACCAGGAGCTGACAGTTCATTGAGTGGGGAAGAACTGAGATCTTCTCGAGACGCAGGCCCTACATTCCCATCCTCTCACACTCACCAACCCCTGCAGCTGCCCTTTGTACGAGGCAATAGGGAAGAAGTGATAGCAGTCGTAACAGCAGGAGCATAAGGAATTTCCACTCGGAACAGAGAGTTGGCAGTGGACAGTATGTTCCCCCATTCTGTAAATGGTGTTCTTGTCTGATTTCAAACAGGTTTACAGAGGAAATCCCTCATCCTGCTCCAAGCAGCACTTTCCATTATTGGCAGGGAGTGGCAAGATAAAATCCCAATTACATCTGTACTTTACATTTGCTTACAAAGTTTATTTATTCAATCTCACCATGAACCTGAGGAAAGATAGTAGATCTACCGTTGTAGTCTGCCTCTCAGCAATCAAAGAGGGGACTGTTCATGGTGATATCACTTGAACGAATTATTGCACTGTCATGATCAAGACGAATGGAATAGACTAAGAAGGTTAAAGAGGCTACTGAAAATAAAACAATGAAAATGGCTGAACATAACTCAGGAAAAGAAATTCACAAGTGATATAAAGGATTATGAGGCAAACTGAGAGATACTAATCTGATTGCATTAAATATATTATTAGGGTTAACAAAATAAATTTTATAGAAACAGTAAAAGTGATGCATGAAAAAAATAGTTATTATAGATTCAGTCATTTATGATTCAAATTCCGATTAGAGTAAATATCTTACAGCTATATGTTAACTAAAAGTACAAAATAAAGCTGTTTATTTTAAGGAGATGCTTTGAGCGTGAGTGGACATGAGAGAGAGAGGATTAAAAAGGAAGAGGGACTGAACAAACTCAAAATCAGAGAAGCAAAAACATTGTAAGGACTTTGGAGACTTGGAAAGCCTTAAGAAATGAAGAGTAAAATGAACAATAAGGTGAATTCTGATCTTGAGACAATTCATTTTGAATGGAGATAGTAGGAACTGCAGATGCTGGAGAATCCGAGACAACAAGGTGTACAGCTGGATGAACACAGCAGGACAAGCAGCATCATAGGAGCAGAAAGGCTGACGTTTCGGGCCTAGACCCTTCATCAGAAAAGGGGAACGGGAAGGGGGTTCTGAAATAAATAGGGAGAGAGTGGGAGGCGGATAGAAGATGAATAGAGGAGAGGATAGGTGGAGAGGAAACAAACAGGTTGAAGAGGGGGTGATGGAGCCAGTAAAGGTGAGTGTAGGTGGGGAGTTAGGGAGGGGATAGGTCAGTCCAGGGAGGACGGACAGGTCAAGGGGGCAGGATGAGGTTAGTAGGTAGGAGATGGGGGTGCGGCTTGAGGTGGGAGGAGGGGATAGGTGGGAGGAAGAACAGGTTTGGGAGGAAGAACAGGTTAGGGAGGTGGGGACGAGCTGGACTGGTTTTGGGATGCGGTAGGGGGAGGGGAGATTTTGAAACTTGTGAAATCCACATTGATACCATTGGGCTGCAGGGTTCCCAAGTGGAATATGAGTTGCTGTTCCTGCAACCTTCGGGTGGCATCGTTGTGGCACTGCAGGAGGCCCAGGATGGACATGTCGTCTGAGGAATGGGAGGGGGAGTTGAAATGGTTCGCGACTGGGAGGTGCAGTTGTTTATTGCAAACTGAGTGTAGGTGTTCTGCAAAGCGGTCCCCGAGCCTCCGCTTGGTTTCCCCGATGTAGAGGAGGCCACAACGGGAACAGCGGATGCAGTACACCACATTGGCAGATGTGCAGGTGAACATCTGCTTGATGTGGAAAGTCTTCTTGGGGCCTGGGATGGGGGCGAAGGAGGAGGTATGGGGGCAGGTGTAGCACTTCCTGCGGTTGCAGGGAAAAGTGCCGGGTGTGGTGGGGCTGGAGGGGAGTGTGGAGCGGACAAGAGAGTCACGGAGAGAGTGGTCCCTCCAGAAAACAGATAAGGGTGGGGAGGAAAAGATGTCTTTGGTGGTGGGGTCGGATTGCAGATGGCGGAAGTGTCGGAGGGTGATGCGTTGGATCCGGAGGTTGGTGGGGTGGTACGTGAGGACGAGGGGGATTCTTTTTTGGTTCTTATTGCGTGGACAGGGTGTGAGGGATGAGTTGCGGGAGATGTGGGACCTCATTAAACTGAGGTCCCAAATGTTTGTATTTTAACTATAGGGTAAGAATAAAGTTTGTTTTGCTTAAAGCTGAGTAGTGTAACCAAATTACATCTGGAACACAGCACCTTACCCTTGACCTTAAATATGATAAAAGTTACGGTCTCGCCTATCTCCTTAATATATTTGCAGGGGTTTGGTCTAATCAATCACAATTTCCTACATGACACCACTGGCTATCCTTCAAAAGTATTTTACTGGCTGTAATGTGTTTTCAGATGACCTGCTGCCTTAAAAATGTGATATAAATGTATGTCATGTTCTTTTTCCTCCTTGTAAATTGAGGAGTAAGAGTTAGTTATCAGTTCAAAGTGATTAAACAGCAAGGAAATATTAGAATATAACAGCAGTTGCAAATAGCAAGACATATCTGTTTGCTGGCTCCGTAGAAGTGAAGATGGAACTTTGTGAGATTATGAGAGTATCCTTACACAGGTTTTCATTGATGGAGATTGCCAGCTGCCACATTGGCCTGTGAACTTAAGAGAAATACAAAGATCAGTAGGCATGCATTATAAGGAAGCTAAACAAAGTATATGTATCTTCTTGGACATGTTATCTAATTATTCTGAAAAAGAAACAACATTCAGTAAATGGGCAAGAAAGTAGTAGAAAGTTTATGAATGAGTACAAGCCATATGGTTGAATGAGTTCATGCTGATGAATCAAAAGTTTAAAGCAGAGAAAAAAGAGCAACTATGTGTGGCAGCACATTGTGGGTGAATGTTATCAGATAGATTAGCATTTTCAGAAACATGAAGCACTGTGAATATAATGAAATGAATGTGACTATTGCCAAATGGTTGGATTGAAGTATTGATAAGCAGGAATGTTTTACTCCATTTAAACCACAATCTGCATCATGAATGATTAATAAATATTAAATCAGTCTCGATGTGTGCAAAAATGAAGAATGTGCTCTTCTTTTAATTAAATCCAACTTGATGTTTATGGATGATGGATAGTTTCTCCTAAATTTTAGTTACCTGAATGCATAGATTTTGGGTTAAGAAGATAAATTTACATAATGTTATTGGTAGTGGTAATTTGCAATGCATCTGGCCGAGTTTGATTAATAACACTGGCACAATCCAAAATATTGCCAGTCTGATGGCTTGAACATTTGGTACTCAGCAGGAAAAAGAACTGGAATTTATTACACACGAGATATCTGAGATTCACTGTGCGGGAATAAAGACTCAAAATGAAACATGGATTCATTAAACGCATTCATTAATGTGCAAAAGGCATTGGTGATCTTTGAAGATGCTATTGAATTTGTGGTTGAAGGTAATGCAGCTGATATATTACACATCTCAATTCAGAAGGCATTTGATAACATCATTCACAGCTGTCTCACATCTCACAATGGAACTCTTTGCAAATTAAAGACCGAGTGACAATTTGAATAGAAAGTAGAGAATGGTTTGTGACTAGGTGTCAATAGTGCGACAGTCTGCTTTTGATAATTCAAAGGTGTTTGAGCACTATAAAAATTATCTATCCAATAATTCAATTTCAGCGGGAATTTAGTGCTCAAAAACCTGAAACTAGACTCAGCTTCAAATCGCCTGCACAAGTCACCAATAAGAGTTTTTCTTACATTTATTAGAAGACATCACCTCGCAAATAAAATATTTACACTTGAGGAAAATTCAGCCTTTCAAAGAAGTAGGTACAATTCAAAGGAATCCACAGCGATCAACCTATTCAGGAGAAGAATTGCAAATGACATTGAACACTGGGGACTGCTGAATAGTGTTAAGTGAAATAAATAGCATATAAAATGACCGTTTTAACAGCATTTTAATTGGAACAAGTGCTCAAAGTGAGTTTGACCAGGGAGCAACACAGGATTGGCATAAAACAGCAAGGTTCAACAATAAATGCTAAGTAATAACACTAATTCAACAATACAGTACTGGAGACAGGGGTGGACAGGATGAGAAAGATTTTCTTCTACTGGGAACTAGGAAGCTCTTGAAAAAAAACACACTGAAAAGGCAATAGGAACATATGGCATTCAGGATCAATGCCAACAGAATGGTTCCAGAGGAGCAAACCTAGTACAGCAGATGTTCAATGACCTCACATAAGTATTCAAGATCAGTGAATGCATTTTCAAGCACCATCACTTAGAACTGCACCATGCCTATTATACACTGTTAAATACACCACATGCCCATTCGTCACCTACCAAAAATCCTCTATCAATTACGACTCATATCTTGGCTTCAGAACTTCATCTCATCTTCAAAGGATTAGCACTGCTGCAACTCACATAACCACATCTCAGAGCTTGCATACTGCTAACTATTCAACTGAGAAAGGTACATGAGCTGAAGACATTGCGTCATGCTTACTGACTCAGTTCTCTCTCTCTTGAAGAACAAGGCACTGCACGGTTGCAGCACCTAGCCAATGGGGAACAAGCCAATTAGAGTGCTGAAGCCATTCAAACTGACAATAGGTTTATACTTAATCCTCCACACATCCCACTCTGCCTCATGCAATGCCCACTTCTAGATTACAAGCTTCAGATGGTATAACATGCATAGTTAACTTCCCAACACCCCCCCACCACCCCCACCTCAAGATAATCCTACCATTGTGGCTTCCTGCTTTTGAGTACTGAACTGGCCAGGCAACACTGCAGCATCAAGATAAGGAATACAAAGAAAAAAGTGGTGCAAAAGAAACTCCATCACTTGTGCTCACACTTGACCAGATACAATGGGCTCCAAAGTGGCACCTGGACAAGATGAGACACTGGGCAAGTGTGGGCTACAGCAGGGCAAGGAGAAATGCTGGCGAGGTTGCCAGCTATCCAGACGATCACGTTATGCTGCAAAGCATTCAAGGAGGCTCTGATGAGTTGGCCGACAGTAAAAGGTTGATGGACATGCAAGCGGAAATGTTTGGTACAGTGACAGGATTGCCAAGGTGCAGTCCTCAAGGAGTAGTGGTAGCACCATGGAGTACAATCCAATTGACTTCTCAGGGGGCATAACATTCATCCTCCCAACACTGCTACTCTGCTCGTGCCTTTCCTGTTACCCATCAGTCAGCCAGCCACCCATTCCAAGCTTGAGATCATCCCATAATGTCAACTGCAATCTCTTCTCCCAAAAAATATTAGCTTTCTACTAGCCAGTTGCAGTCCCTATGTTAATACTGAGTAACAGCACTAGGTCAGGCAAAGGCACGTGGGAGATCGGAGAAACAAGCGTGGAAACAAGCCATTCAGCCCATCAAGTTCACACCAACCCTCCAAAGCGCATTCCACCCAGACCCACTCCTTTACCCTATCCCTGTAACCCTGCATGTGCCACGGCTAATCTACTTAGCCTGCACATCTCTCAACACTGTGGGCAATTTAGCATTGTCAATCCACCTAACCTGCATATTTTTGGACTGTGGGAGGAAGTCCATGCGCAAACTCCACACAGACAGTTGCCTGAGGCTGGAATCAAACCTGGGTCCCTGGTGCTATAAGGCAACAGTGCTAACCACTGAGCCACTGTGCCACCCATGGGTAATGAAGTCATGCACAATGATGAGTTGTCTTCTGCAAGTAATAATTGAACCTTTTTATTGATTAACTTGGTTAAAGGTTTGTTTCATGTTGGCCTTAAGTTCACCATAATGACAGTGTGATGGGCAGTAACAGAGGGAGGAAATATTACATTTATATAACCTTTCTAGCCATTGATAACGCCTTCCTCACCCTACTCTGAAGCTGAAAGTCTGCTCACACCATGGTGTTAAGCTTTAGCTAATGGTTCAGATGACCATCCTGTCCTAATGTTACTTTTGATTAAAAACTATTTAAAATGGGAATAAAGCAAGGCTTTAATTCAAACATGCCCACTTTCCACCTGTTTGGATATATTAATGTTACTCTTGCCATTACACTATAAAGGACATTGATATCTGCTTCAAAATTTGTGCAAATCTAACAGTCCATATCTCCTGAGAAGGGTCTTTGAAGGCAGATAAAGCATCGAGCTTATTTCCATTTGTTGACTAACAGAAAACTCCAATACAACAAGAGGGAAGGACTTGTTAACAATAACATCTATCTCTCCCTGAGGACTGTTCTCTGTTCACACCAACACAAAAGCCCTTTGAACTGCAAATATACAAATTCAATACCAAATGATGTCACACAAGGATAGTCAGGAAGAACAGGATGGAAGAAAATGGTTTGAATCATCAACACACAAATTTGAATAATCAGTGAGCAAGACAGTGCATTGTTATCTGAACTTTTCAAAAAATTAGATGGGTGATTTTTTTGTTCTCAAAAAATGGCAAGGCTGATTGTGCTCAATGTTATTTCAGTACACATGGTAAAGCAACCTCAGGCAAAGAGCAGATGTGTGCTTAATTGTGAATATTTAAATATTGCTGTCAGAATTGTAACCACATTAGTTTTACAAAAATGGGTATCTCACATCTACCTCACCATGGAAATGGCATGTCATTACTCGATTTATGTCTTAAATAAGAACTACTGGGATATTTGGGGCTAATAATTACAATTGTGTCATACAAGTTTAATTATATAAGGGTTGGCAGCACAGCGGTTAAGTAATTACCACTGCTGCCTCACAGTGCTTCGATTCAACCCTCGGGTGACTGTCGGTGTGGAGTTTACGCATTCTCCCTGCGTCTGCTAGGGTTAATTCTGAGTAGAGCTGGATGAACACAGCAGGCCAAGCAGCACCCTGCACCTTGTTGTCTCGGATTCTCCAGCATCTGCAGTTCCTACTATCTCTGATTTAATTCTGAGTAGTCTCGTTTCCTCCCTCAGTGTGGGAAGTTAGGCGGATTGGCTATGCTAAATTATCCGTTGTGTCAAGAGATGTGTAGGCTAGGTGGATTAGCCATGGGAAAAGCAGGCTTACAGGGATAGGGTAGAGGGGTAGTTCTGGGCGGGATGCCGTTCGGAGGATCGGTGTGGACCTGATGGGCCGAAGGGCCTGCTTCCACACTAGGGATTCTATGATAAGTGTCAATCACCCTCACTGTCATCAACAAATACCTATTATAACTGTGGAGTCTCATTGCTGCGGGTTGTGAATTGTTTTGAATTTTAATAGTGTCAAATTTCAGAAACATTTTTTTGATTACTTTACCTTTGCTTCTTCTATTTTACTCTCTCTTTTGGTTCTGTTTTTCCTCTCAAGATTTCTCTGCCTGTGTCTCATTTGACATCGAATTCCACATTTTTATACATTTCCCATTACTTGATTTACTTTGGCTTAATAGATATGTTGTTTATTGCCCTGTTAATTCAAGTACCAGATGTCCTGTTTCCCTTGGTGTACAATTATCAAGTCAGATCTTCAGAAATACTGTGGGCTCTACTTTCTTGAGGTGAATTGAGCCTGGACCAAATTTGACCATTATAAGTGAAGACCTATTGAATTTAACACAAGAGAACAATTCCACAAATCATCTTTAACTTAGTTGCCTATGAGCTGCAAAGTCACCAATGAATTTTACTTCAATGTATTATAAGTTCCCTATATGGCTCATTTATCTTTTAAATAGCGTTTGTAAATACAGAATTAAACAGTTTTTATTGGAGGAAATTAATAAGATCTCAATGTAACATGAATAATAGGTTTAGCAAGAATCCTCTGTTCTCATTTAATAATTTGTGGTAGCAATCTGCCAAATTTATTTCTGAAATCAAAGTATGTGATTTTAGCACAGTGAAATAAATTACATTTTATTAGGCAATTATCAAATCACTTTGTTCCAAGACAGTAAACTATAATTACCAAGTACATTGCATTTTTCTCATTTCCATTTTTTTTTATTCTTCTTCTGCTTTAAAATGGAATTGCAGAAGTCTACAAATTCTAAGACTCTGGAAACCTGACAATGTTATTGAACATTAATAT
This sequence comes from Rhincodon typus, assembly GCF_021869965.1. Classification (NCBI taxonomy): domain Eukaryota; kingdom Metazoa; phylum Chordata; class Chondrichthyes; order Orectolobiformes; family Rhincodontidae; genus Rhincodon; species Rhincodon typus. The sequence continues at coordinate 50,515,457 of NC_063347.1, read as the reverse complement.
ACAAAGCAGTGTTTTGATTACCCTGGTCTGCCCCCTCACCTATTTTACCAGATGGACTGACCCTTGCTGGTCTGCTTGCTCCCCTCATTTGCCCATTCCCTGCTCCCTGGAGACCCCAGTACTCTCTTGGAAATTGGCAGTCCATCGGGGTCGAGACTTGGGCGTTCACATTGTACTTAAGTGACAGTCTCCGTGATGTGACTTATCCTTTTGACGTTCTGGTTCTAAAATGGTCAATTTCTTTTTCCCAATGCATAGTCTAATCATGTGCAAGACAATGAAGTTCACGATAGCATACTTAAAGGGGAAGACACTTCCATCATTAATTCCCATATCCACATTTAAAATGTGATTTGCCTATAACAGTTCGTCACATCCTTTCAGCAGTGATTTAGTACTTCAGGTTTATTATATGTTACAGTTACTCCATCTTTATTGCAGTCAAACCCAAATATTCCAACCAGACTTTCTTCTCTGTCTCCCTAGTTGCCAACACTTAGTTTTATTTAATAGAACATAGAACAGTGCAACACAGGAACAGGCCATTTGGTCCACCATGTTTGCGCCAACTATAATGCCATTCTAAACTCATCCCATCTGCCTGCAAATGGTCTACTTCCTTCTATTCTCTACCTGTCCATGTGTCTGTCTAAATGCCTCTTTAACGTTGCTGCTTTTTTTTGCTTCTACCACCTCCCATGGCAGCATGGTCCAGGTACCTACCGCCCTCTGTGTAAAAACAATTTGCCACAAACATCTCCTTTAAACATCTCCCTCTCACCTTAATCCTATACCCCTATTATTTGACATTTCCACCCTGGGAAAATGACTATCAGTATCCAGCCTATCTGTGCCTCTCAATTTCGTGTGCTTCTATTAGGTCGTACCTCTGCCTCCAATGCTTTAGCGAAAACAATCCAAGTTTGCCCAACCTCTCCTTTTAGCTAATACACTCCAATCCAGGCAACATCCTGGTAAATCTCTTTTGCAACTTCTTCAAAGCCTCCTTCTTATAGTGTGCCGATCAGAACTGCACACAGTACTTCAAATGTGACCTAACTAAAGGTTCATATAGCTGCAACATGACTTGTCTATTTTTATACTCAATGCCCTGACAATGACGGCAACCACGCCATACGCTGCCTTTAGCACCTTATCCATTTGGATTGCTACTTTCAGAGAGCCATGGACTTGCACTCAAAGGTTCCTCTGTATGTCAGTGCTCCGAAGGGACATGCCATAAACTGTATACTTTGCTCTTGCATTTGACCTAACAAAACGCATCGTCTATTACTTGTCTGGATTAAAACTGCATTTACCATTTTCCACCCAACTTTCCAAATGATCCTGCCATATCCTTTGACAACCTTCCTCACTGTTCACAATTCCACCAATTTTCGTGTGGTCTGCAAATTTACTTATCATTACCACATACATTTTTGTCCAAATCATTTATATATAACAAACAACAGAGGTCCCAGCACTGATCCTTGCAGAACACGACTGATCACAGACCTCCAGTCAGAAAAACACCCCTTCTCTACTCCCCTCTGCCTTCACAACTCCCCTGTCTTCTATAAAGAAACCAATTTTGTATCTAATTTACCAACTCACTGAAGATCCCATGTGGCTTAATGATTTGGACTGGCCAACCATGAGGGACCTTGTCAAATGCTTTAGGAAAATCCATGTTGACAACATCCACTGCCCTACCCTCAATCATTTTCATTACTTCCTCAAAAAACTTAATCAAATTTGTGAGACAAGACCTGCCTTCATAAAGCCACACTGAGCATCCCTATTCATTTCCAAATGCAAGTAAATCCTGTCCCTAAGAATCTTCTCCAATAGTTTCCTATCACTGACATAAGACTCACCAGTCTATAATTTCCTGGGTTATCCCTTTTGCCCTTCTTAAACAAAGGCAAATATTGGCTATTTTCCAGTCTTCTGGGTCCTTGCCTGTGGCTAAAAAAGTACAAAGATCTCTGTGAAGGCCTCAGCAATTTCCTCCTTTACTTCCCTCAATATCCTGGAACAAATCTCACCAGGTTCTGGGGACTTATCTACCTTTATGTTTTCTCAAGACACCCATCACCACCTTCTTCTTAATATCGGCATGCCCTCGAATATCAACATATCCCTCCCTAATCTTACCACCATCCATGTCTTACTCCTTGGTGAACACTGATGTGAAGTATTCATTAAGAACCTCACCCACTTCCTCTGGCTCCACACACAAATTCTCTCCTTTGTCCGTGAGTGGACGTACCCTTTCCCTAGCTACCCTCTTGCTCTGAATATACATATAAAATGCCTGGGGATTCTTCTTAATCCTATTTGCCAAGGACATTTCATGGCCTAATATAGCCCTCTTCTAATCCTTGATAAAGATTTCTTTTGCTGCTTCCTTTATATTGCTCAGGTACTTTGTCTGATTTCAGTTTCTTAAACCTTACATATGCTTCCTTTCATTGACTAAACTTTCAATATCAATTTCAATTATAAATTATATAGAAATCAACACAGTATAAACAAAGAAACAGTGTCTGACTTTAAAATGGTTAGACCCAATTATTCCATTCGTTATAACTCACCGTCAATTAAAGATGAGTTTTAATCTTGACTTCCTGTATTCAACATCACAGTATAATGGCAATATAGAGACCCATAATCCTGAAGCACAAATTATGCCATCTTAATTATAATATGTTAATACAAAGTAGGTTGTAGTGCCCACAAGAGTTGAATTCATAGGACAAAGGGCTGGCAAGTTTAAATTAGGTTTCAGTCAAAGCAGTGAAATCATCGTATTGAAGACAAGGAAAGACATTTGACAGTCTACTTGTCATATTCACTCATTCCTGATCTGCTTGATCCATTTCAACCTGAATGCTGACAGACTTTGCTGGGGTAAGTTGGACTAAGCTAACCCTGGATTCAGACATTGTTTTTTCAAAGTAAAAGAGCTGTAAAGCAGATTCAGTAGCGAAGGGCCATGTTCGGAAGATAAAATATGAGAGAAAGGTCTTCGAAAACACACTTTTTAACTGAAGCAAAAGCAATCACCAAGTCGGGGTAATATAGAGAGTTTGTTATTTTTACATTATACAAAGACAAATGGTACGTATGAAGGTGACACTGATTACAACTGTTTACCCGATGAGAATGAAGACTATGTTAAAAAAAACCAGACCTTTGCAAGTATTTTCTTAATCAGCCTTGAGACTGAAGAAATATAAATGAGAAAGACACAAATATTTAAGTACAGATCATAAAAGGATACTAATTCATGTCTGGGTTATGCTCCTGTACAAGCAGATACAGGATAGATTGAATTAAATCCCATAAAAGTAGACAGACTATTTAAGAGATTGTCTGACACTACTGAACCCAAGAATGGATTTATGGCAAACTCAAATTTGTCATTCAAGGAATTGACAATACTGAACAGGAAACATGATAGCTTCCTTTAGTCAGGCTTCTTGAATGAGACATTAACAATTTGATCCTTATTTTGAGTTTCCTGATATTTTAAATTATTTTTTCCTATCTTTATGTATTCTACATTCTCTCTATTTTTAGTTCTTCAGAAAAGATATTGCTTTCATCATTCACTGTTTCATTTTTTTAATTAATTGATTCCTATATATTTACTTTGCTCCCATTTTACACAAATGCATCTTTTTAAACATGTTCTGCCACTCAATGTGCATCACAATTCTCCTGGTAAAAGGAAGGTTATATGTATAGGAATTTACTCTTATTTTTCTCTTACCATGGCATAAACAAAGTTCGCAGAAAAATTGTTGGTGGTAATTAACACCAGAAGGATTATGCAAACAAAATGATTATCGGTACGCCAATACTAATATAAAAATAGACGATGATTTTTATGAGCATAGATATCTGACAAAACGGTAGACATTAGACTATGTAACCAGCCACATTTAATTATTTGAAACAAATAATTTCTGGTAGTTAGTTTTCGGTGTTAACATTAAATTAAACAGTTTTGCAGTATCTACTTCTCAAATTATATTATCCAACCTTTTACTCTTTGTGTTGTGGTTGCCTGAGTAGCGATAGGGTTAGGGTTAGGGTTAATTATTGTAGCACAAGGATTTTGAGAACTGAAATAAGTGCTACACCTCTAAACACATCAAGCAACAGGTGATTATATGAATACTAACTAGGTCATGAGTTTGGAAGTGTTTAGAACAGCGACATGCACCCAATTGTAGTAAGTTATCAGTTTAAGGTAGAATTCCCTCCATTGTTTACACAGTAGGCTTGCAAATGGGCATCACATTGAAGTTATTGGGTTCAGCTACTTGTCACCTTTTTACAGACCATGTAAGAGAAGTATATCTCATATACTTACTGTTCGGATCTACATTTTCACACAGCTCTGTTTTGGCTTCGCCATTAGGCCTGTCTGAGGATTTGTGGGATAGTCGTGAAGACATTGTTGCTGCAGTTACCACCGCCTTAAAGCTGCGCTTTCGCTTCTGGACATTCTGTTCTGGGTGAAAGATGATGATGTAAACCTTCGGCATGTATAGCATACCCAGAGCCACAGAAGCACTTAGGTTCATGGATATGGTTAGGGTGGTGGTCTGTATGTACATCTGGAAAAGAAAACAAAACAAAGGTGATCTGAAGACTGTCTCACCAACACTTGGTTCTTCAAAGCCAACGATAAGCACAGAAAGTTTCAATGTTTGGAAAGGGTACAGAATCATTGTACACAATAAGTGCAATCTTGGAGCATTTAATGTTTCAATGTGCGCAGTATGATTTTCCCTGAAGGAAGGGGTTATCTAAACAATATAGTTTACATCAGGCCACTGCCAGTGCACCACAGTAGCCCTAAGAAGAAAATTATACCCTGTACAAAACCACCAATTGCATTTATAACCCTCCAATTCTTATTGTAATTTGAAGTAACTCATTGTTTGTGAAGCACTCTAAGGCATTTCCAACAGATATGAGAAGATGTCATTTTTTTTTATATGTAAGCATGGAGCATCCAAAAGTGACAACCTGTGTCATGCCCATTTATGACACTTCTTTTAAGTGGACAGATGCTACAAGGACATTGAATTAAATTACCATATTTAGAATTCATTCGAGTAGTTTGAAATAATATGTTGAAATCACCATTTTCTAGATGAATTTAAATTGAACCAATTGTTTCAGGGCAAATGTATTCTAACATAAATTGCATCTGTAAATATCATTCTCGTTTTCAGATTGTTCACTTTTATCTGGGAAACGCTGAGGCAATTCCAAATTTTAATCATCTCTTCCTGATTATGTTTACCATGAAAGACATACTGATTCAAATCCTGGGAGAAATGTCATTTGCCTCGATACAGCCAGAAGTTCTAACTTATCTCCATTTTCGATAGAAATATCCTCTGTCAAGACCTTTGTCAAGAAATGATCCAGAAATATATCCACTATGCTGCAGTACCCATCACAGTTTTGGACTTCCCAAAAGTTGAACAAAAACAGTGCCTCAGGTCTCTCACAATGTCTATCTCACTTGGTCTATTAAAGATCTAAATATTGACAGTCTTGCATCCATCTTCTCAGTATTTCTATTGCTTAGACTGAAAATCACATCAAGGGAGAAGTAACTGTATAGTCAGGTACCAAACACATGATCTAAATCATTCATGTGAATCGATGTCCATGTCAAGATTGGCATTTATTGTGTCTCTCTTGTTGCTATGGAGGTGGTGATCGTGGCTCTCATTAGTGTATTCCTCCATGTTTTGTGATGAAGCCATTCCCACAATGCACTTAGGTAGCTTGTCTGGCATTTTGACCCCACAATACTGAAGGAGCAGCAATGTAAGTACAAATCAGAAGAGTGAGATAGACTGGAGATATATCCAGCACAAAGGAAGATGGTTGTGGTTCTTAGAGGTCAATCTCCTCATCCCATACATGTGCAGGAGTTCCTCAGGGTGATGCACTAGGTTCAACCAGCTTCAGCTGCTTCATCAATGACCTGTGCTCCACCACAAAGTCAGAGGTAGGGGTGTTGTAAAATGTTCAGACCATTCATGGTACCTCAGATCCTGAAGCAGTCCATCAAGACCTAGACAATACCTAGGTTTGCACTGATAAGTGGCAAGTAACATTCAAATCAGATAAGTGATACACAAATGATCATCTCTAACAAGGAAGAATCTAAAAATCTGTCCTTGACGTTCAATCACATCACCATGGCTGAATCCACTGCAACTGACACATTGCAGGCTCCCATTGAAACTGAATGGGCCAATCATCCAAATACTCTGGCTACGAGGTCAGTGAACTCTGTAGTAAGTAACACACCACCTGAGTCACCAAAGCTTGCCTATCATCCACAACACAAAAATCAGGAATAAGATAACACAGTGTGGAGCTGCAGGCACACAGCAGGCCAGGCAGCATCAGAGGAGCAGGGAAGTTGACGTTTCAGGTTGGGACCCTTCTTCTGAGATCCAGAAATTCAGAAATCAGGAGGTTTTTTTTAATTAATTCACGGGATGTGGGTGTAACTGGTTGACCAGCATTTATTGCCACTCCCTAGTTGCCCTTGAGATGACGTTGGTGAGCTGCTTTCCTGAACCTCTGCATTCTATGTGCTGTGGGTTGACCCACAATGTCCTTGGGGAGGGAGTTCCAGGATTTTGACGCAGTGACACTGAAGGAATGGTGATATATTTCCCAGTTAGAAGATAAGTGTTTTGGAGGAGAAATTGCAGGTGTTGGTGTTCCAATAAATTTCCTGCCCTGGACTTTCTACATGGCAGTGGTCATGGGTTTGGAAGGACCTTTGTCTAAGGACCTTTGGTGAATTTCTGCAGTGCATCTTGTAGATAGTACACACTGCTGCTACTGATTGGAGGGAGTGGATGTTTATGGATGTGGTGCAAATCTAGTGGCCTGGACTCATCTAGGCAAGGAGGGAGTATTCCATTATAATTCTTACCTGCGCTTTGTAGATGGTGGTCAGGATTTGGGGAGTCAGGTGGTGAGTTACTGGCTGCAGGATTCCCAGCCTCTGACCTGCTCTTGTAGCCACATATATGACTAGTTGATTGAGTTTCTGGTCAATGATAACCCCCGGATCTTGATATTGTCGGATTCATTGATGGTAGCACCACTGAATGGTAAGGAGTGATGGCTACATTGTTTATTTGAGATGCTCATTGAGATGGCATCTGTAAGAATGAAAGCTTTTGCTTATCTGAATGAGTTCAGCTCCATTAATGCACAAGAAGGTTAACACCAACCAAGAAAAAACACTCTGTTTGATTGGCACCACATTCACCATCTTCCACACGTACTCCTTCCATCTCTAAAGAACAGTATGTCCCCACAAAACAGGTACCGTAGCAAAACACCCAGGCACCTTCAACAGCATGTCTAAATCCGCAACCTCCAACATCTCAAAGGATAAGAGCAGCAGATGCATGAAAAATCATGAACTGCAAGTTTTTCTCCAAGCCACAAATGATCCTGACTTAGCACTACACCGCCATTCTTTCACTGTCACTCAATAAAATTCCTGGAGCTCCCTTCCAAATTGCACTTGGGGGTGGACCATTACACCCCTACGCATAGAGTGCAGCACTTCAAGAAGGTACCACTACCCTCTGAAGGGAGATTAGGAATGGACAATAAATACAGAGATAGTTGACGATACCAAACTCCTTTGTACAAATTAAAAAAAAACAATTGGAGGGCAAGTTAGAAGTAGCCATGTTCCCATGTATCTGAAGCCCCTGTATTCCTAGACAAATGTTATGGGTTTCTCTAGGGATGGATGCTTAGCTTACTGGGTGAAGCACCAATCCAGTGCACTAGTTTTTCTGGATGGTGTGAATTTTACTAGTAAAGTATTCCATCATGTTTCTAAGTTGTGCCTTTTAGACAGTAGTTTAGAAGGTGAGCCATTCATCACAGAATACTCAGTCTGTAAACAGATGGAGTAGCCTTGAAATTTAGGCAGCTGGTCCAGATAAGTTTCTGGTCAACAGTAGCCCTCAGGATGTTTATAGTGTGGGAATCACTGATGGTAATGCTATTGACAGCCAAGTGGAGTTTGTTAGGCTTTGGCATGTTGGAGATTGTTATTGCCTGGCATTCATGTGGAATACATATTTCTGAGGAATTGCAAGGGAGTTGAATACTGCATAATTATCAATTAATAGGCTTCGCACCTTATGTTACACTCATTAATAGATAATCTCTTAATCCATCACCTGCAGGATAGAAAGTAGGCACTGTGAATTCCCGACATACAGTCAGAGCGGGTACCTGGTGACTCCAGCTTGCTGCTTACTCTGGTTCCTCATTTTGAATGCTCAGCACCAGTGGAACAGACCAAGGCCAGCGGCAGCACACACCCCTTGACAATGGATGCTGGTACCAACACGTAGCAGGCCTTACTACACCCTCCTGGCACACGTCTGATCCATTTCCAGCAGCATGTTGGAGTGCACCAGCAATTATCATTGGAATGCTGTCACTTTGTGCACAGGGGCGGGCATCGATCTCCGGATTGGACAAGGCTGAATCTCAAGGCTACTCTCTTACTTTCTTAGTATTCATTCACTAAGCACCTTCCTGGATGCTCATGGCTTCCCTACTTTTTCTTGCCTTTCAGAGTTTTGTCCCCTTAGCTAAAGGATCACAGTATTTCTGCCTAGACTTGCCTTTTAGCACAGGCACTGAGTCAGGCAGCTTGTCACGGTTGGCAGCAATAATCAGCCAAGGGACACTTTGTTGTATGACCCATGCTATGTCCGTCTTGTCCCTGCACAATATGCCTACAGTGTATGTGGCAAACACACTGTATGTGCATCAACTAAATGACCACGTTTCAAAAGGAAGCAGTCCTGAGTCATGTCAAGGGAGATAGATATCCTTCAGTCAGGGGCTCCTGGCACAGTAAATCAAGGGCAGCCTCTGTTATCAGTCCAGGGGCTTGGGCACAAACATTCGGCTACTTGGGGTGGTCAGGGTCAAAGTAGGTGAAGAGGTGAATGTCAGACGTCCCATCACCCATCTTACTGCGGGCTGTTTTCTCTTGCAATGAGAGAAAAAGAGGGATTGAGTGAGATGAAAGTGGGTAGCACAGCTATTAATGCTGGCACAGGTGGGTGCAGAAAGTGTTGAAGAATTCTGGGCGCTTAACCCAGTAGCACAGAGACCTTGCCACGGTTTCAGGGCATTGGGTGGGTAAAAGTGTTCGAGGGAAGATGTTGCATGCAATAGTGAGAGTGGCAGATCATGAGCCTTGTGTTCAGTAGCAGAATAGAGTGAGTGTAAGGAAGGAGAGAAAGGTAGTTGTACACATCCTGGCTGAGACTGCACTGACACAGTTGGCGACCCAGTTGGAGCCAGGCTGGCAGGGTCTGGCTTTGTGACCTCCTTCCTCTGAGTCATCCAATCCACCAAGTTCCCTGTCTACCAAGTGGGATGCCAATTCCCTGTTATTTGCCATGTCTGGGGCAAATGTCTCCCCATGCTCTATAACCCAACTTCTGGGAAAATGATGCCTTGTACCTTCTTTGCTTCACAGTTCTAATTTTCAAGCCTTCATGCATTTTTTTTCACACGTAAAATATGCAAACAGCTCTGTGACAGGACTAAAAATAAACCTTGTCCTCCTCACCCAGTATTGAATTCCAACCAATTGTTACAGCTGAATGACACTTACCAAATGGAGGTGCATACAGGTGCTGGAAAAATGCTTTTAAAATCAGAAAGCACATAACATCTCAAGCACAATAAAGGAGATTATTCTTCTAAATGACTATGGTGGTCATAGCAACTGTGCTTCCTCTTAAGTTGAAAAGTACATATTGGTCTATTGTGGCAGTTTCAGTTTGCTTTGAGGCACCATCACAGAACACATTAATTTCAAAATGGTATCTTATGATTTCTTTTATCACAGCAATAGAAGCCTTTCAACCAAAATGGAGCAATACCAGATGATATATCCTCACCACAATGTTAGGCGTCATCAGAGGCAGTGTCAAACATCAATATGTTGGTCATGGTCTCACTCTATTTGACTCTACCTCTCAAATTTGAAACAATGCACACAGAATCCTCAACACAAAACAGGTCACAACAATCGGGCCATGCCAGCATTTTGACTGGACACATGCCTCCTACCAGACACTTTCATCAAACCTGTTTGGTGAATTTTTTTATTCCTTTATCTCTCATCTTTATCTAGCATCGCTTAAATGCATCTGTTCCACATTTTTTTTAGTAACTTAAGTTACAACACTTCTGCAACTCCACCCAGAAGATTCTAAACTTCTCACTACCTTTACACCATATTTGAAACTGAGATAAACATCTGACCACTGTTCAAAAGAGCGACCATCACATATACTTCAATGGAAATGAAGTCTCAGTTCTTATTAACGATAGCATCTACCTTCTTGAAATCTTTAGATACCATCTATCATGCTATCTGGAAATATTATTGGGATGGATTCAGAACAGATTTAGAAGCCCAAAAATAAACATCTGTAACGTGCTCTGCAGTTTCGTCAGCAGTAGCAGAATTGTGTTCAACCATAATAAGTAACCTCATGAACCAGCACATCACCCAATCCAGGATTACCATCAAGTCTAGTGATCAGTGTAAGTTTAATGGGCACAGCACTTGAGGAGCAGCACCAGGCTTACATAAAAATGAACTCCCTCCATATAGCAAACAGGATTGCAAGCAGGTTAAACAGCAAATGCAACACAGACAGACCATAGAGATTCCGTAACCAGCGGATTAGATCAATCCTCTGCAGTCCTGCAGAGAATGGTTGTGGACAATTAAAGAATTAACCTAAAGAAGAGGCTCCAGAAACATCCCCTTCATCATTCTTAATAATGGGGCAGTTTGGCATATCCCCAGTGTAAAGGTCGAGCTTCAAGTGCTGTGTGGATGATAGTCCATCTCTGTTTCCTTAGATTCCTTGCATCACTCCATCTAATAACAAGAAACTGCTGAAGGTACTGTACAGTGCAAAGGCTAGTGATCCTGGCAACATCTTGACTGTGTCCAATCTGTTCCCATACAACTATAACACTGGCGCCTACCTGATGTTGAAACTTGTCTAGCTATGTCCTGTCCATAATAAAAGGGTGGCTTCAAACCAGATAATTATTGCCCCATCAGTCTACTCTTGATCATCAACAAAGTGATGGAAGGTATTAATGACAGTGCTGTCAAATAATACTTACTCAGCAATAATGTACTGAAGAATATTCAGTTTGCTGTGAGGGCCATGACTCCAGGTCTATCACAGTAATGGTCCCAGAATAGACAAAAAAAGCTTAGTTTAGCTATGAGGTTGGAGTGACAGTCCTTGACATGAGTCTGTCATCAAATTGGCCTGAAGATCCTGGCATAATCCTTAGGAATCTAGGAAAATCTTCATTGGCTGGATTCTTAGCTAGCACAAAACAAATGGTTTTGGAGATTAGTCATGTCAGCTCTAAGACATTGCTACGAGTTCCTCAGTCTCGGCCCAACTATCTTCAACTACTTCAGCAAGGAATCCTCTCTTCATCAAAAGGTCAGAAATTAGGATTCTCACAGATCATTAGTGTTCAGTAGTGTTCACCACTCCTAATATACTGAAATAGTTTGTCCCTACATGTAGCAAGTCATGAACAACATGCATGCTTGGGCTAAAATGTGGCTACACAATATTCTTGCCAGGGAGTAATCAACTCAAACAAGAAAGAATCTAACCATTTGCCTACGATATTCTGTATCTTGCATTATCAACATTCTGGGGGTTACCATTAATCAAAAACCAAACTGAATCTAATAAATAATATGGCTACAAAGGCAAGTCAAAGATTAGGAATTCAGTCGGGAATGACTTACTCCCCATCTCTTTAAAGTTTGTTCATCATCCACAAGGCACAAATCCCGAAACGTCAGCCTTCCTGCTCCTCTGACGCTGCTTGGCCTGCTGTGTTCATCCAGCTCTACACCTTGTTATCTAGTAGTGTGATGGAATTGTCTCCATCTTGTGGAACTATGTAGCTACAACACCAAGAGGTTTAATACCACCCAGAAATAAAGCAGCCTGCTTGATCCACACTTTATTCACTAGTTTAAGCCTTCACTCACTACATCACCAGTGGGCAGAGGCAGTAGTGTGCATTTTCTATAAAACATAGCATAGCTACTTGCTAAGGTTGCTTCAATGCCACTTTCCAAACCCATAACCTTTACCACCTAGAAGAACACAGAAAAAGAGATATTTGAGAATACCACAACCTGCAGATTCTTCAAGCTCCACACCATCGTGACTTGGGACTATGTCATCATCCCTTCACAGTGGCTAGGTTGTACACCTGAAACTCCATTCTCAACAGCACATTGGGTATCTGCACCACACGGGCTACAGAAAATCAAGGTTACAGCTCATCACCATCTTCCCAAGAATAATTAGAGATGAACAAAGGTTGGACTTGCCAGCAATGTGCCCACATCCTGTGAACAAGACTAATTATTTTCTCCTCTGTAATATCAGCTGACTTCAATGCTGCCGAGGCTTATGATTTTTCTGAATCCTTCATCCATGCATTTGTTACTTTCAGATTTGACTATTTCGATGCATTCCAGGCTGTTCTCCCAGATTTCACCACCATAAACTTGAGGTTATCCGAATGATGAATGGTGAATGATTTATTTATTGTCACATATATCTTGAAGATACAGTGAAAAGTGTTTTATCACCACAATCCAGTGCCATTTTCAGGTTCAATAAGGGTTAAAAAAAAACTTAAATAAAGAGTTCATCTTCTGTTCAAATTGGGGTCTCAATCATGGCTTCACGGCTTCTGCAAGGTCTTTGCAAGGTGTTCCCGTCCTCAAGAAGTCCCGCTCCAGGTACAACGATGATACCAGTGCCCCAGGAGACCCCGGCTCTCCTACCGCCACTGCCTCGTTGACACCACCAAAAGTGCAGGCTCCAGGCCTAGCACTGCCAGGAGCATCCATTTCAGACACTGCCAAGGCCAAGAATTCAAGCTATGGGCCGACTACTGCCAGGAGTCCCCACTCCAGGCACCACTGTGGCAGGGAGTCCAGGCCCAGGAAACAGCTACTGCTGCCAAGAGACCCAGTCCATGGTGCTGACATTGTAGCCACCACCCCGACGACACTGCTCTGGCCTTGAAGATGAAGAGGAAAGGATGAACAGGAAGAAAAAAGATGAAAAGTACATAGAGAAAGCGATGCTGCCGGCCTGGAGCGGATGGGCTCCAACAAGCTCGAGCACTACCTAATGTGTCGGCACCATCTTGGGAAAAATTCCAATACGGACTAAATCCCAATTCACCATCACCAACTGATTGCTGACTTCAATTTTAAAATTCTCATTATTCCTTTTACATATCTTCCTGCATCACTTCTCATTGCCTCTGAACACCTTCAGGCATATCGCTTGTCAGGGTATCTGTGCTGATCTAATTCTGGTCTCTTGCACATCTCCAATTTTAATTCCACCACCAACAGCAGATGCGTTGTCAACATGCCAGATCCTAAACTTTGGAATTCCACCCCAAAACTTCTTGGTTTTTTTTCCCCTTTCTGTAAGCTCCTCTTTGAAATCTTCTCTGAGCAAGATTGGAGCCTCTTGTTCTAATATCACCTCACATGACGCAGTTGCAAATTTTCCTACACAGCACTCCTACAAAGTGCCTCTGGACATTTTGCTTCAGACACCATATAATAAGGTACTGATGAATTTCCTCAGATTTATGAATTACCACCTTATTTTCCTAAGGTCTAATTTTACTCTCGTTACAAGTCAAAGCACTTTCACTACATCTCCCCTGTCAAACACTCAAAATCTGACAGGTTTATATCAGATCAACTTTCTGTCATTTATTTTCTAAAGAAAGGTCCCGACAATCGCCATCCCTCATAGTGGAAGGGAACGCTTCCTTTAACTTCATTTTTGTTGTAGTGCAGAGGGTCCTGCATCTTTTCACTTGCTCTGAAGTCACATAAAACCAGATTACAGTCCAAAAGGTTTATTTAAAATCAGAAGCTTTCGGAGCGCTACTTCTTTTTTCAGGTGAATTCTCACTTACTCACATTGCTGCTTACCTGCGAAGGCAGTTTTCCAAATTCAATATAAAAATTAACAGAAAGGAGATTGCCTACTATAGCCTTCACTACCAATTCAACTTGTAATAATCGTGACAGTTTGTAAATGATTTTGTGAATGATGGCATGCTAAGCTACTATATGGATATAATATCTGATAGGTGAGTGACTTGTTCTCCCTTTTGATTGCCAGGAGATTAAAAAAAACTAATGACTCAAAGCAGACTCATGAACAAGAGAAAGCTTGTGAATGCAATGAAAGCACACATTGATCTCTCCTTAAAGTAATAATGCAGTATGAAAGAAACAACAAATAAGACATGAGGGTATAAGGAGGATAGTAAGAGTAGTTATGTTAAACCTGGACAGAATCTTGCTTAGACTATACCTGGAGTACTAAAACAGTTCTGGTCTTCATATAATAAAAAGGATATAGAATCACAGGAAAAGGTTCAGAGACAAGTTAGAAGGCGAGCACCAGAACTGGGAAATTATTATGATCAGGAAAGATTGAACAGGCTGGGTCTCTTCCTCGAAAAGAAAACTGATGGGTGTCAAGTTGGAGTTCTTTATGTATATGAAAAGTTTGATACAATAGATATAGGTAAGATGTTCCCACCACCAAAGGCCATTAATTTAAGATAGTCACTAATAAATTCAAAAAGGAATTTGAAAGAAACCTCTTTACCCTGAGTGGTGAGGATGAGGACTCAAAAAATGATTGATGTGAATAGCAATGGGTATACCTAAAGAGAAGTTAGGTAAACACATGGGAGGAAAGAGTGGAAGGTTAAGCTGTCAAAGTGATATGAGGAGAGGTGGAAGGAATTTCATGGATAGTATAAACACCAGTACAGATTACATGGACCAAATAGTCTCTGTCTGGTCCCTTCTACAGGACACATGAGATGGGCATTCTTTACACCTTTTCAACACTTTTGTGTGTTTTATTTCCTTCATTGACTCCTCAGGCATGTGGCCAGCTCAATATAGGACCTTTCCCAGTTTGGATCCACCAAATGCTGACAACCATACATTTGCACAACAGACAGTGCTTGAAACAAGCCAAGCTTGCTTTCTGAATACAGCGGTACAGATTTCCACATATTGAAGGCAAATTTCATTCAGGAGTAAAATAAACATAAGATGCTCAAAATCTGAAACACAAGCAGAGTGTACTGAAGGTACAGAGCAGGTCCGGCAGCACTGTTGAGAGAAAAACAAAGTTAATGAATCAAAACATTAACGCTGTTTTGCTCTTGACAGATGTAGTCAGACCTGCTGTGTTCCTCCAACATACACTGGTTTTGTTTCTTTAAGGGACTTTACTATACCTCCCTGGCAAAGGCATTCTTTGTTAAAGTTTCATGAAACTCTAGAATTAAATAGTTACAGGTCAGTATGACACACTTCCAGAAAAAGAAAAAGATTCTTATCGAATGAAAATGGGCAAGCTGGCTGCCCAGCATCTTTGTATTTTCAGACATTTTGAAGATACGTTCCATGAAGTTTTGACAGAATCTTAGGGTCCTGCTGCAAGCGATTTTTTATTTTTTTTAAACAGACAGCAACCTGTAACTTGACTAACTGTTCCAATGCAGTTGACAGGTGCATGATCGGACAAAATGTGACACCAAACATGATTTTAAATAAATTCTGACAAATAACCAATTGGATTGGACTTAGTTAGAAATGGTTGGGTTCACATTTTTATCTTTTACAGGCATTCATACGTTCTGCCTTTTGTTTTGACAGTTTGTGGTTGCTGTATCTGAAAGGACAATATAATAAGGATCAGAACTTTAATGTGACAATATCACTAATCCAGCTGCTTGATCGTTTAACATCTCTAGATTATGAATGGCTTGACAATATGTTCTTTTTCTCCAAATATAAAACAAAACTCAATCAGCATCCCGGTTAAGAGGTGGTTGACAAATTAAATTCAAATCGTTTCATTTTATTAGACTTAGGCTCAGATTCAAAATCAGGCCTCCAGTTTGCATGGATGCCTGAGGAGCAAGGCTGAGGTTACTGTGCTGCCCATTAAGATTCATTTGGTGCACGATGATACCATGGCTTTAAGAGGCATATTTTGTCTTTATTTTTGAAGGGAGGTTTTAAGGCAATGGTGAAAAGCTGTCCATTTGAATCCAATAAAGTAAACAACTTGTGAGGCTTTGGATTTTATTTTTTTAAGTTGGAACAATAGAAGCAGCCTGAACGGGTGGAGTCAAGTTCCCACAGAACCAAGATTTTTAGTTTTAGTTTTTCAGCAGCAGTTGTTGCTGGGGTCTTGAATCTGAATGTGGAAGCTGTTTTTCCTCTCTCGGTTATAGCTGAATGCTGGGCTTCTCTACCTGCTGTTAGAATTACATGTGAGACTATCTGTTTTACTGAATTTGCTTCTGCCAAGGCTGTATTTATGGGATGTTGCTATATTGGAACAGTTAGTTAGTAGTAGTTAATATATCTGGTATTTTGTTAAGAATTTCAATATAGTTACAGTTAAACCAATTCTTTTCTTTTATTTATATTTTGATTGTATTTTAACTGCAGAGTAAAAATAAGGTGTGTTCTGCTTAACGTCGAGTAGTTTGACCAATTGACTTGCATCTGAAACACAACACCTTACACTTATTTTAGGAGTAAGAAAAAAATTAGGGTCTAGACTATCTTCTTAAAATATTTTGAGGGTGTTTGGTCTAGTTCATAACAAATGACACACACCAATTGCAGAAATAAATAGCTACCTGTCCCTACACTCAAACTTGACTCCACCTGTTCAGGCTGCTTCTATTGTTCCAACTTAAAAAAAATCCAAAGCCTCACAAGCTGTTTACTTTATTGGATTCAAATGGACAGGTTTTCACCATTGCCTTAAAACCTCTCTTCAAAAAAAAAGACAAAATATGCCTCTTAAAGCCATGGTATCGCAGAAATAAATAGCTACCTGTCCCTACACTCAAACTTGATGATTGAATGACACAGAACTTCTCTTTAGAGACCCTGCATGCTGTTCTATAAGTGACTAATCTCTCTTAGCAGCAACATATCACTGTTTTCATTCAAGTGGATAATTATCTGTTCATGACAAAAGGTACATTGTAAAAATCTGTCAAGCACTGTGGCAGCCAAGTGTGGGTTTGGGCCCAAAATATTGGTCCAACACCAACACTCTGTGAATTCTGCACCACAGAATGAACATAGCTTAGCTTGTCTGAAGAGACTTGAGACCTTAATGCATTTAGCTTAGCAATTAATTTCCCACGAGTTAAGTCTAGAGCAATGACTGTATGAAAACACATAGAAATACATCCAACCATTCCAATATCAGCACAAAGTGGTGCACTTAAATTTTAATGCTGTTTGCATAATATAATTTTCCTTCAGAAGTTGTTGGCAATGTATCGAAGATGGATGCTTTTGATCATATATACTGCGCTGACTACACAACTATATAAAGCATATTTTAAAATGCAATGGTGAATTTGCAGCCATCTGTGTAACCTTCTGTACACATGAATAAACAATACATTAACTTAAAGCACAAGTTTCCTCATTTGAATATTTTAAAGATTTATTACATAACTAACATTAGCCCAGTCTTTTTTTCAAAAATAATAGCGAGGTTAATAGTGCTCGCTATTATTTATGTCAAGTCTTTCTATGCTAACCACTTCTTCTTGACAGCATGGTAGGTCTTAATTGCTGCCAAATGACTTCTCTGACATTGGCAATTAATATGAAGATGTATAGAGCCTTGTTCTTCAGGTTTAAATAAAAAGTAACTTTCTTTTTACTTGTTGTTTTCTGTATCTATTTCATGTTGTATTCATTATTCTGACTGACACTTCCTGGTACTGACGCTGAGGCGCTTATTGACAGCTCTTCAATCAAATTTATTAAGTAGACACACAGATGTGTGCCCTGTTCACTCAAGTAAATCATAGCAGATGCTGCATCATTTGAATGTCCCACTGACAGAAATTTGCCATGAAAAATCCCTTAGAAAGTCTACGGCAATCATAGGTCTAATGAACAACTTGCTGCATTAGCTCATCCCTCACAGCATGGTCGGCATCCCATGGTATCAATTTTAATTCCTTAAAATTCAAAGCACTAAAAAGACCTTCCACTTCCAACCAAGGAGCTAGAATTCCAAACAATATCTCAGATATAGAAATCATCACTACTAATCATGTCCATTAGTTATTTCTGTGTTTAAAGAAAAAGACAACAGATATTTGAAATAATTTATCCTTACTGGTTATGCTTCTCTTGTTACCACTCGCTATTTGGCTGCTAAACCATTCAATCTCAATCAGATTGGGCCTCAGAGAAAGATAGAGAACTAGAGAGAGAGAAAGAAGAAGAAGACAGGAAAAATGAGAGGCGAAGGATCTACAGGAATACACTTTCTTGGCAGGACATAGCTTGACAGCAACAGGCTGATGTTAAGAGCTCTTGGACCTAACCAGGTTGGAAGATGGGTCTCCTCCCAACAGCGAGAAAGGCAGCACAGGAATCAATGTAACATAAACAAAAATCAGGCTAGAGAGCAAAAAGTATTTATGTCATTCTGGTTTTCTGCTTTGTTATCTTCAATATGTTTAAAAAAAAAAGATATGCCATTCAATTCTTTAGTTGGTGTTGGCAGTCAAAGAAAATAGAGAACATATTTTTCCAAATTACTAATTTTAGGCCACTACCTGTGAAGAAGTACACCCACAGCCTCTCTGCATGTGGTGAGCTGCTTTCTTCAACTGTTACATCCCATCCCATGCAAGTAACCTCACAATGCTGTCTGGAGAACTGGAATTCTCAACTTGCTTGGTTACATTTAACATTAAATCTCAATGTTGGACACAGATCAGTATTACAGATCAGTTATTAGCTCCAAATGAATTCAAGAAAAAGTAATGATTATGGAGCAATCAGTCACTTGTTAGTAAAATGTTTCCAATTATTAATTTGTCTTTAGTTAGTTGGGTGACTGGCAACCGTACTGTTCTCGGTAGAAATGTAGGAGCTGAAGTTGAAACTCTACTAACTCATAAGTAATGAGGTTACTGGTCCTTCAATGTCTAACATTCGACATCTTTAGTGTGGATGTTGTTAATGCACTTTTTAAAAAATTCACTCATCTTCAGTAATTGTAATATTAACAGTATTCAACATTGGAGTTTATTACTCTACAGGTGATACCACCTGTAGAGTCAGTTAGCTCAGTTGGCTGGACAGTGGGTTTGTGATGCAGAGTAATACCAACGCATGGCAGGAGAAAATTACTGCAGATGCTGGAATCTGTACCAAAAACAGCCAATGCTGGTGATCACAACGGGTTAGATAGCATCCATGGAGAGAGAAGCAAGCTAATGGTTCGGGTCCAGTAACCTTTCTTCAGAGCTTCCATTCTGAAGGACTGTTCTGAAGAAGGGTCACTGGAACCTAACTCTGATTTCTCTCCACAGACTTGGAGAAATGTTTTTGATTCTGATTTCCGGCTACCACAGTTCTTTCAGTTTGCATTAAAGAAAGGGTTTGCATTCGTATAGCACTTCATATGGCCTGATGTGCTTTGCAGCCATGTTGTTTAAATCAGAACTGTTATTATTCAGGGGACAGTCAATTGATTCAACAAAGTCCTACGAACAGAAAAAGGACAGATAATCTATTTTTAGGTCGTGGCAGTTATGGGAGCAATGTTGGCCAGAACAGACAAAGAGTTGAAATAAAGAGAGAAAATGCTAGAGACATTCAACAAGTCAAGCAGCATCTATGGAGATGCAGACAGAAATAACAGTTTGAGTCACACATAACTCTTCTTCAGAATTGAAAGGAGTTGAAAAATAGTGTTTTTTTATACTGTTTAAAAACGGGGAACATGAATGAGTGGAACAGATGGTGACAGTGCCCAGAGCAAAAGGCAAGGAGAGTTCTAATGGCAACAAGGTGCAGGGCTGGATGAACACAGCAGGCCAAGCAGCATCATAGGAGCAGAGAGGCTGACGTTTCGGGCCTAGACCCTTCATCAGAAAAGGGGGAGGGGAAGGGGGTTTTGAAATAAATAGGGAGAGAGTGGGAGGCGGATAGAAGAGGGATAGAGGAGAGGATAGGTGGAGAGGAAACAAACAGGTCGAAGAGGCGGGGATGG
>NC_063347.1:50476240-50494745 GCF_021869965.1 Rhincodon typus | reverse complement strand
CTGATGAAGGGTCTAGGCCCGAAACGTCAGCCTCTCTGCTCCTATGATGCTGCTTGGCCTGCTGTGTTCATCCAGCCCTGCACCTTGTTGTCTCGGATTCTCCAGCATCTGCAGTTCCTACTATCTCTGATTCGAGAGTTCTAATGGTTTGCTTTTTTTTAAAAAAGAGAGTCACACTTTTTGCTCTTCTTCCAATGATGCTGTGAGATCTGTCATAGGTAGCTGAGCAGGAGATAGAGTCTTGTACACAACATCCCACCCATAAGTCAGCATCTCTTATCTCTCTCTTTAAGCATCGCCTCAAAATTGAACTGAAATGTATTTAAGCCCACTGAGAGCTTTGGAAACATGACCTATTAACTAAAGATGAGACCAAAAAAAAAATACAGCTACTTTTCCAGCCAGTGGAAAAATTGGAAATAACTATTTTCAAAAAATCAAGTTCTAGTTGAAAGTGAAGCCTGTTCTCCACTACAGAAGAACCTTCATGACTTCAGGACATCTTCAAGTAATTTATAGTCAAGAAGTTTCTTTTCCCCCAAGTGTAACTTAGTAACTTAGATATAAGAGCCAATTTGGATGCAGTATGGTCCCAAAAAGCAATAATTAGATCATGACCTGATAATCTGTTATAATGATACCAGATGTGGGATAAATACTGGCTGGGACCCCGACATGAACACTGCAACTCAAGAGAGAATTGCGTCTACTGCTATCCTTGTTATGGCTCATGATAATTTCTTGGATCAGTACTGGTTGCAGGACAGAATCTACTAAGACCCATGGAGAGGGAGTCTTCCACTTTGGAGGTAAAAGCTGTGATCAATAGTAGAAACACAAATGAACACGGCAGAACCATTTTGCAAATCTGAAGCTTATTTCAGGATTTGGCTGAGGTGATGTGTAAACATAGTAAATAATTTGAGGTCTGAGAAGAGTAACCTTGCTCTCTGAAAAGTGCTTCAGCAAGATCATCTTTGTCAGTGTTTCAGGGCTTCCAAACACTCTTGTGACAGTACTTGGGTACTGACAGTAGTAGACATGGAAATCTGGCTAGGAACCAGGTCACACCTTCCTTCATTATTGTGGGACAGGGATGCAATGACATATTAACTCAGGACGAGAAAGTAGTTCAAATGATGGCGCTCCCACTATAAACACAAATGTGAAACTGCAAAAGGCGGAATAGTGTAGAATGTGGTGAATATGGTTGAGGGACCTGTCAAGCATGGTGGGGGGAGTCCTGATTCGATAACGAAAAAAAAGACATTCCAGAAACCATGTTATGGAATTTTGCATCTATTCTGATGATGCACAATGTTCGTTTTGAGATCATCTTTGTTCCCTAATGGAAGATTCCCTCATCGTGTCAACCTCATTTCCTGCAATTCTGCTTTCACTCCTATTCTTCTTCGTATAACGACAGTTGGATTCCCTTTCTTCCTCACCTTCCATCCCATCAGCATTCAAGCCGGATAATTTTTCAACATTTTTTCAACCTTCATCACAACACCGTCACCATCCATGTCTCGCCTTGTTCCCCTTCAGCAGTTTGAAGCGACCATTCCCTCTGTCCTACCCTGATTCATTCTTCAGTCACTGCAAACAGCCAATCCCCTAACAATAGCATCTTTATATGCAAAAGCAAGAGATGTTAAGTACATTCAAAAACTCTGCCTTTCTTCACTGCCCAAGGCTCCAAACACTCCGTACAGATGGAGCAGTGATTTACATGTACCTCTTTCAATCTTATTGTTGTATTTACTATTTTCAACGTGGTGTCCTTTAAGTACCATTTCTACATTGCTTTATCATCTTCATCACCCAAAATTATTTCCGGTTACTAACATTGCTCAGCTTTCTAATTCCAATGTCCACTCGACATTGCAAACAGATCAAGGTAGTTTTCTGAAGTGTGGACACTGCAGTTTAACAAAGGAAAGAAACGGAATTCAACTATTATTTGGTAATTGGGCCATACCAGGTTGCAATGCAATGCCACCCAAGACTTATCAATTAGAAATAAACATTGACACCTCATATACAAGGTTACATCTCAAACATGCCCCAGTTATATGCACCTTAATTGGGACACAGTTACAATAAATGAATGCATAACTCATGTCAGTTTTTTTTTATTGAGGATCTATGAAGCAGAGCTAATGTTTTTATAAATTCCATGACACCTCCCAAAGGAAAACACACTATCTCAGGGCCATAATGATGAGCAGAGCTTTGAAAAGAAGCTAACTGTAGTTGAAAAGTTCTTCAATGGTTTCCTAAAAGTAATTGTGAGGAAAAATGAAAGAATGAATATTTATAAAGCATTCAAGCTTTGTTTCTCAACTTTTCTCAAGATCTCTTCATAGTGAACTATTTTGAGTGCAGTCACTGTTACATAAGCAGTCATTTTGCACATATTGAGGTCATATAATTAGTAACAGATCAATCAGTTCTTTGATATGCTTTTTTAGCAATGCAATAAAGAGATTAAGTTAAAAAGGACCATACACATCAATTGAAAAGCATTATTTCAGTCTTTTACATTGATCACTTTTTATGCATTTATTCATCTAGGTAGGAGGCAGTCTGAACCCCAGCCAGCCTGGGAGGGGAATCCCAGAGACAAGGTGCACGCTGGAGTCCAGAGCGGGAGGCAGTCCGAGCCCAATCCGGGGGGAATCCCAGAGGCAAGGTGCACGCTGGAGTCCGGAGCGGGAGGCAGTCCGAGCCCAATCCGGCCTGGGAGGGGAATCCTGGGGCGAGTCGTGGGCTGGAGGTCAACATGTGAAGGCAGCAAGGCTTCATGTTCTGAAGCCCGGCGCGCACCGACTCTGTGGAAAGGACTATAACTTCAGCACTTTTTAAAGATACTTTTTATTCTTATTCTGGACTTGGAGTAATTTGTGTACTTTTGTTAAGCTTTTTGTTTCTATGCTAGACTATTTTATTAATTCTTTCAATTCTGTAACAAACAAACTATCTAGGTACCCTGTACCTACGACAGTGCAAAGTGGCAACTTTACAAACTTTTCACTGCACTCTAGTGCACATGACAATCACGGCTATTCTATTCTACTTCTGATCAAGACTTACAGTTCGGTAAGGATTTGAGAAATAAAGTTCCTTTGGACTCTATTATGAGTGGTACCGCTTAAAGCAGATAATTTTGTTTAACAAGTGCATTATACTGAGGATTAGCCTGGGATGGCTGTAAACTTTTTTATACATTCATTTGAGAGATGTGGGCGTCACTGGCTGGCTAGCATTTATTGCCCATCCATAGTTGCTCTTGAGAAGGTGGTGGTGAGCTGCCTTCTTGAACCGCTGCAGTCTACCAGCTGTGGATTGATCCACAATGCCATTAGGGAGGGAATTCCAAGACTTTGGCCTAGCGACAGTAAAGTAACGGTGGTGTATTTCCAGGTCAGGATGGTGAGTGGCTTGGAGGGGAACTTGAAGGTGGTGGTGTTCCTGTATATCTGCTGCCCTTGTCCTTCTAGATGGAAATGGTCGTGGGTTTGGAAGGTGCTGTCTGAGGATCTTTGGTGAATTTCTGCAGTGCATCTTGTGGGTAGTACACACTGCTGCTACTGAGCATTGGTGGAAAGGGGAGTGGATGCTTGTGGATGTGGTTCCAATCAAGTGGGCTGCTTTGTCCTGGATGGTGTCAAGCATGAGTATTGTTGGGGTTGCACTCATCCAGTTAATGGGGAGTATTCTATCACACTCCTGACTTGGGCCTTAGCAAGAGATGTACTTTATAAAGAGATTTCAATATCCCAAACATGACAGAGGAATTTGCACTCGTGTTATTCTTCCGTGTTCTCCAGTTCACTTGAGATTACAACAACAGTGATTGATATTCCCTCTCCAATTCATGATGTTGGTGACACATTTCTCTTCCAATCCTGCTGTGACTAAATCTATCTCCACCCGCCCTGAGACCTTCCTCCTATCTTTATTCCTGACAGTTCCACTTCCATTTCTCGCTCACCAGATTTTCTCTCACTCTCTGCAATAGGTAACTAACTGCTTTAATGCCTCTTGGCTACGTTCTTCATTGCTGCCAGAAACTTTACGGACTTTCTAATGGCTGCTTTTGATATGGTTTATTCTTATTACTCCACTATATAATGAATACTTAGCTCAAGCTTTATGACTAGAATATAACCTTTAGAATGTGATCTGAAAAGGTCCGAATGGAGTGAGATGCAAAGTAGCAGGTGTGCTTACTTACCTAAGTAGCTGCAGAAGTGATGGTTGCTAGAATGCAAGACTGGCAGTCAAGAAGAATCAGAATGGGAGGTACAGCTAAATTAGTTTTAACACACACAGTGAAACTCATTGCCTTCATCACATCCTAAGAAATTGCAAATGAGGACTAACTAACACAAGGATGACAGAGGTCAACAACAAAGAAAAAACCCCTTCAGCCCATCAAGTCTGTGCCAGTCAAAAACATTCACCTAATCTCATTTGCCAGCTCTTGGTTCATAGTCTTGTATATCTTGGCATCACAAGTTCACATCTAAATACTTCTTAAATATGATGAGGATTTCTGCCTGGACTACCCTTACAAAGAGTTGAATTCCAGATTCCTACCACCCTTTGATTTCCCCCACATCCCCTCTAAACCTCCTGCCGCTTACCATCAATCTATGTCCTTCGTCATTGATGTCTCCACCAAGGGGAAACGTTCCTTCCTGTCTACGTGATCTATGCACCTCCAATCATGTTCCCCCACTCCCCACTGCAGTCTCCTCTGCTCCAAGGTAAATCAGGGTTTATAACAACCCAGAAGGCGCTATGTCATCATGGAGGTGAATGGAGCCTGGGCAGAGTTGGCGCTATTCAATTTGAGAGGAGAGGATTTTTCTCATTATAATTCAGACGAGATGTGATTTGCATATGACACTGACAAGATGGCCAAAATCAGTCACAGTTAGATAGACCAACACTATGAGCAAAGTAAACCACTAACTTCAGCACTGAAATGAGGCTTAATCCCAGCTTGAATCCTGTGAGTAACAAAGGTTGGAAGACTGCCTTATTTGAAGCTAGTGTGACGATCCAGTGGTCTCTCAGTGTCTTATTGCAAAAGTTAGTAATCAAACTAAATTAACTGGGAAATACTGGGAAAGTAACTAGAATGACTGAGGCTGCCAAACTGGGGAAAATGGAAGTTTTACCTCTGAGAAAAGCTGGAACAAAGGAAAGTTCTCTATTGGACTTTGGCATACTTATGGTCAGTCCCTTGAAGAGTTAATTACATTAAGATTGATGGGTCTTATAAGGGAAATTTTGGGGGTAGCAGAAAGTAAATTGGCATGCAAAACACAAGTTATAAGTCACAATTCTAATCGTGTTTCCTTTGTTAATTATTTTATATATAATGCTGCGTGATTGCTTAAGTCTTAGAAAGACATGATACCTTCAAGATAACTAGATGACAGCACAACATGTGTTGTTTCAGTATAGAAGGTCTCTATCTTATTCCCCATACAGAGTAACAGTGTGTTGGTCATTTAAGCAAACAGTTAGTAAACCAGTCAACTAGTAAACTAAGTAAGCAGAGAACCCAAACTATGTGCATGCCTGACATATCATGTTAGTTAATGTAGTTGATGTAAAAATAAGCTTCCAGATTTCTGATTCATATGAATCTGACTCACTGTGGCCTATTTGAAATGGGCTGACAAATAGAAAACCATATCATATCATACAGTAACTTTTTCTTTAAAGAAACCTTGAGGTGTATTTCTATTGATTAAAATGTGGTACTTGGCTTTCTCTTCTAAATGTAAGTGGTCCCTAACAATATCATAACGCCAGGTCCATCTCAGAATTCACATCTCATGAGTATTCAGGTTTCTGCATAATATAACAAGGCCAATCTCTTAACCATCTTGTGCATTCTTCCTTTCAGTTTCAATGATACTTTTCTATCACATAACACCAGCTGCACTTCTTACAATTACCCCAAGCAGAGCTAATCCGTTGTTTCAGTTGCATTTCTGTGCTTCCATATTCTGCTACCACTGACCCTAGCTAGTTGAAAATATTAACTTGCATCAAATCTTTACCCATGAACTTTATACCTTCACTGTGATCCTCTTCACTAGGCTCAAACTGTCAGGGTATAAATTTTACGTTTGGTCTACTGATCTTCATATCCTTGTCTTTCTCCTGTTCTCCATACACTCAATCCTGATCACATTGACCTCACTAATAGCTCAACATGAAACTTGAAACTTACCCTCAAATGGTATCTGGGTTTTCAAATTAGTCAACGGTCTCACCTAATTTCACATGCTTAACTACTTGGTTACTGCATGCCAGAATGCTTTAATACCTAATCATGTCCATGGAACATGATACTTATCGGGAGAACGGAAGTTAAAATTTCTATCACCAATTTGTGCCTTCTTAAAAGGAACATGATAACTGCAGAACAGATTAGCCTTCAATTCTGTACCACAGAGTTATCCCCAAGTAAAGTTTGAAAATGTATCAGCTTGGCCAAATGCCAGTCCTTTTGACATCCTCTGAATGGGGGAGGAAAATAATGGTTCTTTATTTTGTGTAATTCTTTATTCCCATCGAAAGAGGGCTGCATCGATTATCTGAGGAGCAGGAAAGTTGATGTTTTGGGTCGGGAACCTTTTTTTTTCCGAAGAAGGGTCCAAACCCAAAACATCAGCTTTCCTGATCCTCTGATGCTGCCTGGCCTGTTGCGTTCCTCCAGCTCCACACTGTGTTGTCTCTGACTCCAGCATCTGCAGTTCTTGCTATCTCTGCATTTATTATCTGTTTACCTTCTCTCCATACTGCATATTCCTTCCGTGAGCACCTTAAAATTCTCTGCTGCCGTTCATAGACATGTTTATCACGTCTCCTGCATTGTCCAATTACTGTGGGGCAGTTCCTATATGGTTCTACTCCGACTTAGACTTCTCCAGCAACAGTTACTCATTCCACTTTGAGATCTCAAAGGATCCATTTTCAATGACTCTGACCTACTATAGTTGCAAACCTGCTCTCCCCCACCTATCCAAACACCTTTGCCTCAACAAAGACTTTGTGTTGTCATTTCTTAAATCCATATTGAGCTTTCCTTGAACTCTGTGCTCGATTCTCGGCAGATGTTGAGCCTTGTTATGCTTGCAGCTATAATTGCATTTGCAGAGAAATTAATCAAAATGATAAATGCAATCCTCATTGACTTTTTGTCTTCTCCGCAGCCTTTGACATATTTGATCACAACATTTTCATCCATTGCCAACTACCAGCTGAGGGATTTACCATTACTTAGTATCATTCCAATGGATGAACTTTCAATTTTCTCCTGGCTAGTCTCTTATCTTCCGTGCTCTGTAATCTGCTTGGTCACCTCCTACTCCTGCTCCAGTTCCAGTTATTCATTACTAGGTTATGTTCATTAAAAAAAAATTGTCTCTTGGTTCACCAAATTTTCTGTTTAAAATTCTCATAAGCATATATTTGGGCCTGTTGCCTTCTCATCCCTGTGACCTCTTCCAGTCCACAACCTACCCAATGAGTTTCAAGTCCTCCAACTCTAATAGTCTCGTACACCTCTTCATTCCTTTGCAGTATATCTTCTATTGCTGAGATCTTCCCTAAAGCCCATCACTGAACCACTTCCTTCAAGTTTCCTTTCAAAGCCCATTTTTAAAAAATCAAACTTTTGATCATTTGGTTTAGCTCAGCATCTATTTTTGTCTAATTAAATCTCTACAAAGTACCTTGGCATATTTTTTGTGACATTAAAAGTGCTAAATGAATGCAAATTGTTGCTATTAACTTATTCCCATCTTTGTAACACTGCCCACTTCCATTACCACCACAGGCCTTCTGCTGATGAAACACATTTTTCTCAGCTCTAAATTTAATTGCTCCCATACACTTCTTCCAGGCTACTTTCCACGAATTATAACTTGACTAGAAATCTGTTGTTCTGTTCTTTTTCTATTTGCTCATCACACAGATCCTATTCAATGTAAACTGGGTCTCTGATCCCCAACATGTTCAATTTGCTCCCTTTTCTTCAAATCCATTCATGTTCTAGCATTAATAACCTCCTCTGGCTTTAAACCTCCCTTTCCTACTAATTCTCTGACTCTAGCCATTGGGTGTTCTGTTAACATTTGCTCTAAAATTATTGGCAAATCCATCAGCCATCTTGTGACACTTTTCTCTACATTTCATTCTGTAAACCTATTCACCACTCTGTGACTTTCACATCTTCTTGAAATCCTCAAAATTGAGCATGAAAAGATGTAGATTATTTTAAAAATTCAACTACCTGATGAATGTATTTCAGGTAAGTCAACCTCCAATATGGCACTTGTTCTGCCCCTTAATGTCCTTAGGATGACCAGAAATCAGCAATAAAAAATACTGCGTGGCCAACATTGTCCCAATAACCTCTTTTTATTGCAAAAGTATAATTTATTTATTAAAAATTACTGACAAGTACATACAAAGTTTTTAAGAGATAGTAGGAACTGCCGATTCTGGAGAATCTGAGATAACAAGGTGTAGAGCTGGGTGAACACAGCAGGCCAGGCAGAATCAGAGGAGCAGGGAAAGTTGACGTTTCGGGTTGGACCCGTCTTCAGAAAGGCCCTTGTGAAGAAGGGTCCAGACCTGAAACGTCAGCTTTCTTGCTCCTCTGATGCTGCCTGGCCTGCTGTGTTCATCCAGCTCTACACCTTATACAAAGTTTTTTTGTTGTCCCAATAACTTATCACAGAAATAAAAATGGAAAGAAAGTTTTGTTTTCTGACTAAGCTTTTGATGACCTTGCCTATTTTTGCCATCAATGATTCGGTGACATTTACTGTCTATTCACTGGAACATTGCACAATTGTTTCCAAGAAACGCTTGGCATCTCCTATAAATAACTAGTGATTAAACTGCGGTAATTGACGAGACATTTTCTTGCACCAGTTTAAGAGGATCGCATTCAATGAATTATTCAGACATAAATTCCCAGGTGCTGTCCTTATAAAAGGAATTGTTCCCTGTGTCCTGGCTAAGATTTAGTTATGTTGATCGATGGATAAATCAGCTTACCTGATCGTTATTAAATGGTTGCTTGGAGAGCTGGCTGTGCAATGTTAGCTACTACCTAAATTACAGCAGTAACACCCCTTCAACAAAATACATCATTGGCTGTCAAGCATATTGTGGCATTTGAAAGGTCATGATAGACACTTTATAAATGTGTCTCTTTCTTTCTTAAAAGCCGTCAGAAATTAAGTGTAAAAGCATAACTGCCCCATCTGGCTCCTTACAGGTTACATTTCCTTCTTGACTCTCTTCATATGAAAGAATAGTGATATACTGCACTTCCTTCCAGGAGGGGAGTATCTTTGGGCTGGGCAGGAAGGTGAGAGATACTTTTTAAATTTCATCAAGGATTTGGGAATTTTGGCAGCTTGGCAGAGAGCAGTTGCTAACTGTGTGCCAACAACATTAAATCTTCATACTGTATGAATTTCTACTGTCTACATTTAAAGCAATGTTGAGGCCCATTGAAAAGGTGACTGTATGTCTGCATTTCCTACTGAACTGATTGTGGGAATTTGCTTGAATCACACTGTCTGCTATTTGATTAAGGAATGTGGAATTCTGAATAGCCCAGAGAGTGTATGCAGCATTGCAGCCATCAAACGGCATCTGACTCGGTGTTGGTGCCTCTGATGATTTTACATGGCATCAGTAAGACAGTAATGCAGCATCGTCTTCATAATGACTGCATTTCAAACATAATTCATTGTCTTTGCAGTGCTTTATGGTGTCCTATGGATATGACAAAGCGCGGTACAAAAGCCAGTACATTCTTTCTATTGCTTGGTAAAGGCATGAATCTTGAAAAGACCTGAATGAGCTGGAAAAATTCCATTTATATTTTATTTTACATCAGCATTTAGTTCTGAAAACTTCAACATTTATTAACATAAGCATGGAAATATAATAGAACAAATGCTTCGGTGATATTCCAGTATTAATTAGTAATAATGAGTAATAGTTTAAATTCAAATGGTAAGCCTCTAACTATTACAATTAGAACATTCATTATATTCTGAAAATGAACCTTCAACATTACACCCATCGCAGGTAAAATATATGTGTGCTCTAGACCTGTCCATGATCAGTATGTTTTGTACAGTACAAGGTGTGTCTTACCCTTGGAGTGTGGATTCCGATTAAATAATTCAGCAGCAGACATTTGAGGGTATAAACTGAAGGTGGTTATATATTCTCACACAAGTACTCTTTAAATTAATATATCACCCACCCAAACTCTTCCTCTCTCACTCTCACAAACACACACAGATTGAATACAGATAATGGTAGCACACCTTTACATAATATAGTTAACTCAGTATGCAAAAAAAAAGTTCCAGAGTTCTCCAGTTTTGAAGAGTCATTGGGCCTGCTTCCTCTCACAGATGCAGTCAGATCTGCTGAATTTCTCCAGCTATTTCTGTTTTTTTTGCAGTTAACTCAGTTTTTGTTTAAGGTCTCCAGACGCCCATGCAGCAACCTTGTGATCTCTGAAATGGAGTTAATATTTTAAAGTTGAAATGAGGGTCTAATAAGCAAAGGGTTCACAGTAGGTTGAAAGTTTCCTTGTTGTTGAACTTCAAGGGAATATAGATCTCAGGTATATTTCGAAACTGGGCCACGTTAAGTTCTTTCACTATATTAATGCCTTGCAGTCGTTTTTCGATGCTTCTCCAGAACCTGGCTGATGACTTGATAGCTCTCTCTATCTACAAATAACATCTAAGCTGATCTTTTAAACAGACAAAAAAAAACGTTGCCTTACCATATAGCTGGACAATGAGTTTCCATCATATATTCATGTTTATAATAAATTATGTGCAATAATAGTCAATGTTGCACTCAGCAGGAATTACTTTTTGATTCTCAAGCTTGTCATTTTGCAAGACCTAGTAGGAAGAGTCAACATTGACATCATTGCAAAATTACAATCTACCTGTCGACGTCAGTGATTAGACACGTTTTACTCTTAGCAGAGATAGCAAGGACTGCAGATGGACCCTTCTTCAGAAATTTCAGACTCTGAAACATCAACTTTCCTGCGTCTCTGATACTGCCTGGCCTGCTGTGTTCCTCCAGCTCCACACTGTATTGTCTTTTACTCTTAGCAGCTTGTTAACTCATTATGGTGACTCACTGTGGTTAAAAAAAAAACACAACAAACTGAAGTTGAATCTAAATTTCAAGGAAAAATATAGAACAATAAAAGAGTTATAAACTACCAAGCCTGCTGCCTCCACAATGTGATTAATCGTGGACTTTAGCCAGCCCACTTCATCTTTTTAGAAAGGCACCAATCTGCAGGTAGTACCTTCCATAAGAAACGGCAGCTCTACAGCAATTCTACCAACGCTTTGAAACTCAGAAAGTACTAAATTCAACCCACTCCATTCAACTCTGATCAGTTGATTCAACAAATGACTCATGCTTGGTCAAAAAAGCTTGAGAGTTCGTGCATTGTGTGGATCACGTCGTACTGTATCCAATCTGGGTACTTTCACACGTTGCCTTTGATGTTGCAGTGAAAAAGAAACCTTTTCTTTTTGGCACCAAAGCTGGTGCATAAACAAAGTTTGATGCCAGTGATCTCAGAATGCACTTCACTCAGTATATGAGCAATACAAGTCATGACATATGGTCTGTGTAGGAGGTTTGGAAGCAGAAACTTTCAATCTATGGTTCCCAAAGCTTTTCATCACTTGGTGTTTCCTAGCCTCATTTCAGGATTTGCTGTAGACTGATTGGTAAAGACCAATTGCCAGGACATGTGGATCACCCCAAAGGGAAAGTACAGTTAAAAACATCAACAAAACTTGGAATTGAACTTTGTAAAGATGTTGTGTGAGAAGTGTTTGCAATGTTTTTACAATGTTATTAGAACACATTGTGAATTGTATAGATAGTTTTGGTTTATTCAAGCAGTGGAGGAGAATGTTGGACACTGTGGCATCATATGAGTTTGTTCAGAACAGTCTTGCTAACAGACAGTCCTTTGCTTGACTTTTCAGGCAGGACCACTTGTGAGGGTTCAGCTCAGAATAGCAACAACTTCCATTTTGGTTCCTGGTGGCTCCAAGCTTTGTACTTGGATACGAGAGGAGAAGTCTCTCGCCTCCAAAGGGAAAGCGCATGTATCTCCCCCTCTCCCTCCTGTATGGAAAAAAGTAACAGAAAAAAATCATCCTAGCAGTTATTCTTGCTTACCATAGAAACTACTTTTTCTGTAAATCCACTATTGAAAAGAAAAAAGGAAAAAAAATACTTGCAGAGATGCTAAATTCTCAACTTATGAATGAAGGACAAAGAATCTCATACTGTACAC
This sequence comes from Rhincodon typus, assembly GCF_021869965.1. Lineage (NCBI taxonomy): Eukaryota > Metazoa > Chordata > Chondrichthyes > Orectolobiformes > Rhincodontidae > Rhincodon > Rhincodon typus. The sequence continues at coordinate 50,482,327 of NC_063347.1, read as the reverse complement.
CTGCATGTTCTTATCAAAGAGTCAGAAGGAATTAGAAGGAGTTGTAATCTGGACTGAATTGTGCTTCTCTGATTGTGAGAGTGTGAGAGTGTACGAGTGAGTGCGCGAGAGAGCGTGTATATATACACAGGTGTGCATTTACGTATATTTTAGAAGGGGGTAGGGGTTTAAGTTTTGAGTTATAAACAATTCATGTTTCTTTCTTGTCATAGGCTTAAAACAGTTTGATTACTATAAACAATTATTTTCTTGTTAATGAAAAAAATGGTGTGCTTATTCTTTTAACCTGAAGTAGAGAGTTACGTAAAGTTGATCAATTTAGTGGTTTAATAAAATTTTTATATTTGACAGAACCCAGGGAATAGTCAGGCATGATTTCTAGCTCACTCCCCCATTGAATCATGACGACATACTATTCGTACTGGAACACCATTTTGAGATTATCAAGACAAGTCAGACCAGTATTTGTCATTTGTAAGTTTTTCTGTTTTTTATTCCCTTCTGGGATATTGCTTGAAGGCCTCCATCCTTACCCCGATTGTCCCTTGATTGCAGCAAATGGCATGCTATTTCAGTATGCCTTGATTTCACTGGTGGGAATAAAGCCACTTTTCATACCTGGCAATATGAAATATTTTGGAATAATTTCTAACAGCTACTTTCTGGGTATTACAATTTCTCTTTAACTGTTAACAGTCGCTGATGAGGTAAGATTATTGCTGAAAATCTGGGGCAGAATAATTAACTGATGATCTAATGATAAAGGCTTTAATATCTAAGCTTTAACTCAAGCCAAAGTAAAATGTTGCATCAGGATAAGGAATTGCTCAATTGCATAATTTTAAAATACGCGTATTAATCCTTGTATTACTATCATCACCCATTACAATTTGAAGTGATATTCACCAACGGTAATACAAATAAGTTCTTCTTTTTGTGCAGTTAGATGAGTTTGCAAGAGCATTGAAAATGCCAAAGTTCACATGGTTGCAGTGTTCTTGATATTTCAAAAGGCTTACCTGATTTTGGTTGCAAAGGCTGACCTATTTGAATTAGTACCAGCGATCTGGGGTTGGGAAAAGATGAGGTTGATGGGGGTGTGTCGTTATGGGCAGTGGGGTAGAAGTTAATCAAAGCATTCTTGCCTGACTGTTAACATTAACTCCTGTTTGGAAGCATAAGCGTATGAACATTAGGTCAAGGTGAGAATGGAAGTCACCTCTGATATTAACCACTTTTATTTGGGAATAAGACCCAGAATTTTACCCCAATCTTAAATAAAGGAAGGGCAACAAATGTTCAAGTTATGACAACGCTGAACGTGGGAGAAAATCTAAAGCTGGTGGTGTTCTCAAGGACATGTCATTGCTTTAATTCTAGGTGATTCACTGCTAAAACATTATAACCAAGTTGAAAAACATAAACTGTACAGAAATGAGCAGTCGAGTCACTCTCTTCACAAGTCAGATAGCCTCATCTCATTCTCCTGCCCACCCCCACCCTCCCTATACCCTTCCTGTAGGCTTTTTTTAAAAACAACTATCTAATACTCCTGCAGAAGTTGTTGAAGAATCAGTGTAAGGACATTTATTTTTACTTGTCTATCCATTTTCTGTGGTTACCTTAAGCTATTGCTGACCAGTGGAAAAAAATCAAACCCTTCATAAGCTTCAAAACCTCCAATTTGCCAACCCTTAGCATTCAGAGCATTGAAGAAAGCTCAATTTGTCAGAACTCTCATAATTGGAATATCTCATCCTCTTTCATAGGAAATGGAGTAGGCCATTTGGCCCATTGAATCCATTCCACTATTCTACTAGACCATAGCTGATCTTCTACTTGAACACCATTTCCCACACAATCTCATATTCTATGGTATCTTTAATATCTCAGAAACTAAGAATCTCTTGAATATTCTCAATGGCTGAGCCTCTACAGCACTCTAGGGTGGGAACGTCAAAGATTAACCAACCTTTCAGTCAAGAAATTCCTCCTCATTTCAGTCCTCTCATTCTAAGACTGTATCTCCTGCCTCTAGATTTCCCCCTTTCCCCCTCCACTTCCATCCAGCGACAGGGAACATCCTTACTGTGAAGACCTGTAAGAATTTTGAAATGTGCAATGAGATTACCATTCATTCTTCTCTCGATACTAGCGAACGTCAGTCCAGTCTCCTTTCTCTCTTGTCATAGGACTTTCCTGCCATCCCACGATTAATGGCTGCTAAGTCTATTGTTCCTTCAGTAAAGAAACCAAAACTGTGCACAATATTCTAAAAATATTCTCAACAAGTTTCTACACAATTGCAAGATTTCTTTACTTCCTGCTCAAATCCTCTTGCAATAAATGCCAATGTTTCCTTTGCCTTACGAATTGCTTGTAATAACTTGTGAACAAGGGCAGCCAGGTTGTTTTGAAAATCAACACTTTCCAATCTTTCACTGTTTAAGCAACACATTGAATTTCTGTTTTTCTTACTGAAGTAGCCAACTTCACATAATATTCCACCTGCCAAGTTCTTGCCCACTCACTTATCATATTTAAATCCTATTGAAGTCTCTTTGTATTCTAATCAAACACACAGTCCCACTACACTTTCAGAAATCATGAGCCGTTTAGTTTATACTTCTCTTTCCATGCTTTCATGTGCTTACAAATAAAGCACATAATTCCAATAATGGTTTAATCATGGGCTTGCATAAGTTTAAACAGGCCTCCCTAACTTTGTATTCTATGTCTCTGTGGACAAAGATAAAACATTTCACAACATCAAACTGACAACTTTAATAACTTAAGAATCTGCACACAATCACCCCCTGCTCTGATACTCCATTTGCGAAAGGTGTTTGGTCCTGAAATGTTATTTGTGCTGGTGAAGTAATTCAAAGACAGAAAAAATTAGGAGAGAACGAAGACGAAACGAGGTGACTTGGTAATTCCAGCGCATCAGGAATACCTGATAGAAATATCTTACGAAACACTATCTTGGTGGGACAGAGTATCTCCAGCAGGACAGCATTGAGTTAAAAGAGCTGTGACAACTTCAAAAGTTTTGCAACCCACACACTACACTGCCATAGCCACAACTGTTAGCCAAAGGTGGAGGAAGTAGAATATTTGAAAAATATACCTCCTTAGTAATGCAAGCAACCATTATTCCATAGTAACTGAGCAATCATTAATTTAAAAAAAAAGAGGTTAAAAGCAGAGAGTACTAAAAAGACCAAAAAAGAACTACAGCTTAAATTCATCATCTAACTTGACAATTAAATTGGGATAATTATGATAATGACAGTAATTACCCTGCATTCCTGCAAATACACACATTTTCTCAGTTAGAACTGCATAAACATCTTTCTAGCTTCCAATTGTTGGTTTTCAAATTACCCATTTGAAAATTAAAACCACTGCTGTTTACACAGCAAGGGTGAACAAAATGTAATGTTAAAGATTTTGAAGAGACAATACTATGAGTTGGTTAGGCCGGGGGTTTCAAAGCTCTCCAAACAATGGACCGCAAAATAATAAAGAGCAATTCCAGTTCAATTCTTGTAGTTAAGATGAAGATCACATTGCCAGTTTGACTACTTTGAGTCTGATTTAGCCAAGTTACTGTCATTAGTTGCCTGTAGCACAAGCAGAAACTTAAGTGTACTCGCCACACGAATACCATGGCTACAAGAGCAAGTCAAACAAGGTTAACTTATGCTTTATTAACTGCTATCTCTACCTGCCCTACCACCAATGATCTATGCACATATACTCCCAAATTTTTCTGCTCCTGCAGCCCCTTTAGAACCCTTATAAAATATTGCCCATCCGTGTTCTGCCTGCCAAATGCAGCATCTCAATTTTCTGTATTGAACCTCATCCGGCAGCTAGCCACCCACTCCATCAACTTGTCTATAATTTTGAGTTTCACACTGGCCTCTTCACCAGTTATAATGCTCTCAAGTTTTCTATCATCCACAAACTTTAAAACTGTCCTCCTGCACAACAAAATCTAGATTATCAATATATATCAGGAAAAGTGATCCCTGGGAAACTCCCCAACAGACTCACCTACAGCCTGAAAAATATTTGTTGACCATTACTTTCAGTTACCTATTACTCAATTTTGTATCCACACTGCTATGTTCTCTTTTATTCCATCAGCTATAACCTTTGCCACAAGTCTGTTCTGTGGTATTGTACTACATGCACCACATTAAGAGCATTACACTCATCAAGTATTTCTCTCATCTCTTCGAAAAACTCCAGCAAATTTGTTAAATGAAATCAAATTTATCAATCCATCTTTTTCTTACAATTACCAACCAAACCGAACAATTGTTTTCAGAAGCTTCCCCACTGCTGCGTTAGACTGACTGGTCTATAATTGCCAGATTTATTCTTTTTTTGAGCAAGGCTATGATGTTTGTGATATTCCTGTATTCTGGGATCTCCCCTGAGTACTGCCAGCCTTTTCAACACTTTTCTTTGTCAATTTTGGACACTGACTGTGTGTCAGACATTCCTCCTCTGTCAATACAGCTTGGGTAGAATTGTAAAGACAGATGTAAAGTTCATTTAATACCTTAGCTGGGCCCATGCCTCCACGTGTAAATCCTCTTGTTGGTCCCTAAACAGTCCTGGTTCTCCTTTTACCAATCTTTTATCATCTAAAGTGCCTATAGAAGACTCAGTAGTCACCTTTATATTGTCTGGCAGTCTTTTCTTATGATTCCTTTTTGCTTCTCTAATGTGTGTTTTCATTTCCCCTGTGAAATATCTGTATTTCTTTTGGTTCACAAGTTGTATTTTCTACCTGACACTTGTCATAAGCACAATTTTTCTTCTTTATCTTAATTTTTGTCTCTTTTTTCATCCAGCATTTCTTTGTTCTATTTTTCCCTTTTGAGGGAGTACACTTTGACTGTATCAAAACCATCTCCTTTTTGAAATAGCCTGGCGGTCAGTTACAATTTTCTCCACCAACCTTCTTTCCCAATTTATCCTGCCCAGCTCCATTCTTGCCCCATTGAAGCAGGCTGTTAACCAATTGACTTTCTTTACCTGGATTAACCATTGAATTGCTCCACTATCATCTTAAATGTTAGGACAAAACAATCATTGTCTCCTCAATGTTACTCTGCTGTCATTTGATCTAGTTAGCCCACCTCATTTCCAAGAACTAGATCCAACACTGTGTCCTTTCTAGTTGGACTGTACACATAGTGCTGTAGGACATTCTCTTGAATGTAATCTTACCCTTACATTAACAGTGTCCTAATTTATATCTGAATAATTATAAGGCAGGAATTACTCGAAAACATTGGTATTTTTATGTTATTGCTCTGCAGATTTGTTACCCTATATTCTTCCCCCTAATTGGTGATCTACAGACTACACTGAGCAAAGAAATTGCATTTTTTTTGTTCCTTAGCTCTAACCAAATTAATTCCATCTATGAATGCTTTGAGATGTCCTCTTTCCCCAGTTTTGCAATGTGTTCCTTAACTAATACTACCACTCCTCATGCTTTCCTATCATTTCTGAACACTATGTACTAGAAATATTTAACATCTAATCATGCCCTCTTTGAGCTAGTTTCTGTTTACATTGCATCATATGTCCACATGGAAATGTGTGCCTATAATTCCCCATCTTATTTAGTATGTTGTATGCATTCGTACGTTTGTACATTAACCTTGATTTAGATTTAATTATATGTTCCTTTATTCCAATATCACCTATTAACTAAAAACCAAAAGAACTGTGGATGCTGTAAATCAGGAACAAAACCAAAGTTGCTGGAAAAGCTCAGCAGGTCTGGCAGCATCTGTGGAGGAGAAAACAGAGTTAACGTTTCGGGTCCGGTGACCCTTCCTCAGAACCGTCTCATTCAGAACGGTGGTTTTACCATTAAATTGGTATTCTTCCAAATTGTCCTATGAGTGCAAGACAAATGGTTCGATAAATGAAACTGGCCACATAAGTAGATAGGGTGGTGAAGAAAGTGTATAGCACGCTTGCCTTTATTAGTCAGGGAATTGAGTAAAAGAGTCAGGATGTCATGTTGCAGTTTTATAAGACTTTGGTTAGGCC
>NC_063347.1:50410421-50475840 GCF_021869965.1 Rhincodon typus | reverse complement strand
CCTATTAACTTGCTATTCTCTATGATAGTGCTATCTGTCTCCTCACAAATTTTGAGAGTCCTGATATTCTTGTCTAATATTGTCTTTTGGCTCCCACACTCCTGCTAAATTCACTGAAAGCTGTCTCAAAAGCATAGCAAAATGCACTGCATGGAACTCAGGCCTAACTCTATTCAGGTGCAATCTGTCCAGTTTGTGCAGGTATCATCTTGAATAGCACCAGTCCTAGTGTCCCAGGAATCTAAAGCCCTCCATCCTGCACCAACTTTTTAACCACACACTCATCTTCCTTTTCCTCCTGTTTCTGTGCTCACTCATACATGGCACTGGAATAATTCAGTCATTACTATATTTAAGGTCCTGCTTGCTAATCGTCTACCTAGCTCCTTCAATTCTGATTGAAGGACCTCATCCCATTTCCTACCCAAGTCATTGGCACCCAAGGGAACAACTTGCAAATGGCACCTTCTAGCTTGCAGTATTGTGGTAGCTGACTCAAAAATACTTTATATCTGCTCCATTAACTGCTGCAGAGTTTGCTTGACTACTTGCTTTTACATATCCCACTTATTCTTGACCCAGAGGGGTCTTTTTGCACCATCTTTCACCAGATTAGCATGTATGTACACTTGATATGAATGTCGGTGTACTGTAATTGACTCACCTACCTGGTCTGATGATTGGTATCTTTTTATGAACTTAGCAATTGTAAAGTCAATTGCAACACTAAAAATGCTGTATTGACAGTACTTTCTAGGCCAAGAGAACAGCTTTCAGTGAAATTTAAGCAATTATTTATAGTTTCTATGAGGTTCTGAAGTTATTGATTCACTCACATATTTTTATGCTCAGTGCTTAGAAAACACTGCACATAAAAGTACCTCTTCACCTTGGGATGAGGGAGTAATGAAAGTATCACCTTTTTTTGGCAAAAATATAAATAGATTGCTTATCCCCTGTCTTTCTTTTTGTAGCTTTTTGTCAAAATAACGGCTGGCAGTGAACACTATTTTGCAGTTTACACTTGTCTAGTGACAGTTTCGAGCTCTCTGCATCAGATGCGCTTCCCACACTGTTTTGACAGATTGTCTTCAAATGTCTTGCTCAATAATTCATTCGTTCTTCCACTCGCATGCAACACTTCCACCTCTCAGTTCCAACATGGTTAAGACTTTCCAAAACAGACTGATGAGTAAATATCAATGAAGCCACTTTGTACCAATAGCATTCATTCAGCAGGGCTTGGCTTGCGACTTGATCGAACATCTTCCTCCCACAACCAAAACTGTCATCACTCACTTTCGACAGTTCTGTTTTACCCACACAATGACTTGTGTGATATGGAGTATGACAGGGATTCATGCCATTTGGAAGCAATGATGTTATTTGAGCTTGGTGATAGAACACAAGGCTCAAGTGAAAAAAAGAGGCAACGGAAGAGTAGGTACTATTGGCCACCATCAACGTAGCTCAAAACACAAAGCACTGTGTCAGCATTTGTCCTGCATGTCTTGCTGCTGATTCAAGTCAAAAACTGAAAGTTCTGACTGAAGCATCTGTTGTTTTATTATAAGCCTTTGCTTTCGATCACCTAGTTTCCCTGATGGGGAGTAAGTGAAAAACCACGTCACTGACCTGCATGGTTCCTCCTATCCTCTCATGGTCATCGGTGGAGACCTCTTCGATCAGCTTGTACAGAGAAATACTTGAAGAGACTTCAAAGCCTCCACAGCCTATTCTATCCTCCAATGAATTAGTGTTTAATTACTCTTCAAACATTGTGCTCTTAAAGCGCACTTGCTCAGATAGCTTATTGTTACAATAAAAACCGAAAGAACTGTGAATGTTGTAAATGAGGAACAAAAACAGAAGTTGCTGGCAAAGCTCGGGAGGTTTGGCAGCATCTATGAAGAAAAAAATCAGTTAACGTTTTGGGTCTGGTGACCCTTCCTCAGAATTGTTACAATAAACCTTTCTGGGCTGGAGTTTGTGTTGATACGAGGCTTGTGACTTGGAGTCATATTCTTTATTCTTTGGTAAAATGGCTGTGCTTATCTCTGCTAACAGTTTGCAGCCTGTAATGGTTTCTTCATGCCTGTGATTAACCACGGTCTGACTCCACAGCTATCTGCAAACTCTTTTATTTGCTCTATTTTACATTATAATTATTCTCTCAAAGTACACTTCTCACTAATTCAGACTTGTCACTTGTGCATGACTGCAGTTGCCAACACCATATACATTACTTCATGACCAGGGATACACAATACAAATCTAAGAGCAAATCAACACATAAGGCTAGAGGCTACAAAAAGAATACAAGGGTAAAACTAGAGACTGTGCCTGAATGCATATAACACTCAAAATGAAACAGATGAACTGAGAGCACAAGTTAAAATAAATATGTACAATGTGGTAGCCATTACAGAGACATGGGGGCTGCAAGTGGCATGGCTCGGTACCTGAATATTGAAGGGTACTACACATTTCAACAGGAAGTTAAGACAAGTGAGTAGTTAGCAATGGTATTAACACAACAGAATGTGACAACTTCAGGAAAACAGGACATGAAGGTTTGGGTAGAGATAAGTAATGGTAAAGGACAAGGAGTCACTTGTGGGAATGACGTACAAGCCCCTTAACAGGACCCACATAGTACACCAGAACACAGAGGAATAAATCACAGATGCTTGTCAGCAAGTCACTGTGATAATCATGGGAGATTTCATGGAAAAGTCAAGTGGGCAAGACAGACATAAACTAAGAGTTCAGAGAAAGTTTCTTAGACCAGTACATTCTGGAGCCAACCAGCAAGCAGGGTTTGCTAGTCTTGGTAATAAGCTAGAATTAATTAATAACCTCATTATAAAGGTGCCCTAGTAGTGTCCATAATATGACTGAATTTAACATTCATCTTGAGGGAGGGAGGTGTGGATCCAAAGCATTTTTGTTCAAACTTAAATAGCGGGAATTATGAGAACATAATAGCACAGAAACATAGAAAATAGGTGCAGGAGTTGGCCATTCAGCCTTTTGAGCCTGCACCACCATTTAATATGATCATGGCTAATCATGCAATTTCAGTATCCAACTCTAGCTTTCTCTCCATAACTCTAAATCCTTTTGGCCATAAGGGCCATGTCCATTTCCCTCTTGAATATATCTGATGAACTGGCCCCAACTGCTTTCTGTGACAGAGAATTCCACAGGTTCACAACTCTGAGTGAAGAAATTCTTCCCCGTCTCAGTCCTGAATGGCTTACCCCTTATTCTAGACATCCCTAACATTGGGAACGTTCTTCTAACCTGTCCAGTCCCATCGGGATTTTATGTTTCTATGAGACACCCCCTCAATCATCTAAAATTCCAGTGAGTACAGGCCCAGTCAATCCAGTCTTTCTTTGTATGTCAGTCCTCCCATCCAGGGAATCAGTCTGGTGAACCTTCGCTGAACTCCTTCAATAGCAAGAACATCAGAGTAGGAGACCAAAACTGCACACAATACTCAAGGTGTGGCCTCACCAAGGCCATGTATAACTGCAGCAAGTCATTCCTAATCCTACACTCAAATCCTCTCGCTACGAAGGCCAGCCTATCGTTAGCTTTCCTCAATGCCCACTGCACCTGCACGCCAACCTTCAGCGACTGTTCCACCATGACACCCGGGTCTCATTGCAGCTCACATTTTCCCTAAACTGCCACCATTCAGATAATAATCTGGCTTCCTGTTTTTGCCAACAAAGCACATAACCTCACATTTATCCACACTATATTGCATTTGCCAAGTATTTTCCCACTCAAATTTGGTTGAAGGATAGGTCAAAAGAGATGCAATGATAGACATTTAGGAAAATGTTTCAGATTACGCAGATTGAATACAATCCAAAGAGTAAGAAAAGTTCCAAGGGATGGAGTGTCCCATCCATGGTGAGCTAGAAAGGTTAAAGATAGGATCGAAATTAAACAAAAATCAGATAATTTTGCAAAGATAAATGGCAGGTTCGGATAGAATAATAAAAAAATGAAATAATGAATAAAGTGGGAAAAATTAGAGTATGAGAGAAAGCTAACCAGAAATAAACAAACAAATACCAAGAGCTTCCATGATTTTATTTCACAAAAGTTAATAAAGTGAAAATAGAAAGTGAGTCTGGAAAATTGATCGCAGCGAGTAAGGAAACAGCAGAAGAATTAAACAAGCATTTTTTTTAATTAGCCTTCATTGCAGAGGAGAGATAATATCCCAGAAACAGCTATAAATCAGGAAATTGAAAAGAGAGAGGAAGTCAGATGATCATAACACCAGACAAAATTTACTGAGTAAATTGCTGGAGCTGCAGGCTAGCAAGTGTCTGGGTCCTGATAAACTTCATTCTCTGGTTACAAGTAGTGACTAGTAGAATATTTGATGCATTGATTTTAGTTATGGAACGCTATGAACAGTTTGGGACCATTATCTAAAGAAAAATATATTGGAGGCAATCCAAGGAAGATTCACCGGGCTGATACCAGAGATGGAGGAACTATCTTAGTAGGAGAAGTTGAGTAGATTGAGCATGTGTTCGTTGGAATATACAAAAATGAAAGGCAACCTTATTAAAACATATAAGATTCTAGAGAACTGGACAGAGTAGATGTAGAGAACTTGTTTCCCCTTTCTGGAGAGTCTATGCTCAGTGGGCATAATTTCTGAGTAAGGGATCACACATTTAAGACTGAGATGAGGAGGAATTTCTTCTCTCAGAGGGTTGTGAATCTGTGAAATTTTGTACCATGGAGGACTGTTGAGCTGGAGTCATTATGTATATTGAAGGCTGATATGAACAGATTTTCAGTTTGTAATTAGTACGGGGAAAGGGACGAAAGTGGATTTGAGGATTAGCCATGATCTCACTGGATGGTGGAACAGACTCAATGGGCTGAATCATCTACGTTTGCTTCTATCGTCTCATGGCCTGAAGCAAAACTCGACACTAAGACACACAAAAATAATTACAGCTGATGAACAAAAGCTGTTCAACAAGGAAGGTTCTAAGGATCATCCAGAGAAAGAGAAAGAGGAAGAGAAATGGATGGATTTAGGGAGGGAATTCCAGACCTAAGGCCATGTAGCTAAAGCATGGTTGTCAATGTTGGAGTGCTTACTATATGGAAATGAAGGATCCAGAATGGTGGGAGGGCTGGCAGAGATTAGAAAGGGAGCGAGTGTCGCATGATTTCAAGGTCAAAAGGCCCCACGTCTTACTAACTTTTCCCAACAGCTCAATTACTTGAACCTGGAAGATTGCTCAAACTACTGTCTCTGCACCACCTCCATGAATGAATGGGCACCCTTTAGTTGAGGGCCAAACTGAATCCAAGATGACGTGCAACCAAAACACTTTACATTCTTGATTTAACATATTTCTCATTGATTTAGTGATATGGTTTAGTTCTTTGGTTCTTTTGTTGATGTTTCTCCAGTGACCTGGCATGCTAAGTACCGAGCTCAGAGTTCTTTTGGCGTCACCTTTAGATACAGTGAATACCTGCAGCAGCAGCAAATTCACTGATGTAGATTTCCAGACTGCAATTCTAAATTTAATGTGCCTGATTTTCATCAATGTATTCTATGGCCTCTCAGAAGTATAACACTGTGTGCTTTGCAAAAGTTATTTCCAATAGATTTTCAACGTTAGTAATGTGCAGCTATAAAAATGGTCATCTCTGTATAAGCATAAACAACACATCCATTGATACTGCTAAGTATTGGATATTGGCTGAATTATTCCTAACAGTCTATTTGAAAGGACCATCCAACAGCATGATCTACCTGTGTCCCATTGTGTCTGTAAATTATACCTCCAGAAAGTATCTTGGGAGCTACTTAAATACTAATTACTAAGTTAAAGATAACCCTCTTAAAACAACTGTATAGGTGGCTATTTCTCAAGAATGGACCATACGTATTTAATCAAGTTGCATTTGCACTAGCATCCATCAGAGCAGTTTTTCTTCCACATGGTCACTGCAATTAATGTCTGAATGTAGCCCTGATTTAGAGTCAAGAGATGACCTAGTATCAAAGAGAAGAAGGGTGAGACATACTGGGGGAAACAGTTCACTCTCTTTGAGATTTAAGTTGAATATTGACACCCAACTTAAGCCCCTAAACGTAGCGCTAGTATAAAGGTGAAATCTCAGCAACCAATGTTAAAAGCATAATGTCACATGTATAATTCCATTACAGCATTTGCCATTTTGCAAACGATTTACTCCATCATAATTTCAAGACTTGAGTGATACAGTTTAGACAGAGTGGGTGCTCAGTTGGAGTGCTGAGGAGCTGTTTGAGCTTTTGTGGGAACAGGAAGAGGGATTGATATTTCAAGTGAACTGTTTATTGTAATCAACTAGTCCACATTTACACATTTTGGTTGTTTAATACAAGTAGGATTGTTTTCAAATCTCTCTTTAACGCAATATCTCTGTAAGCACCTCCAGACTTGCCATACTCCAAGCTATCTGCTCTCCTCCGCTTCTGACTTCTTGCAACTTCCCAAATTAGTCCCTTCACTATAGGAGATTGTGTTTTTAGCAACCCAAGCCACAGTTCTGGAATTCCTTCCATAAGCCTCTTAGCTTCTCTATTTTTCTCCTTATGGGGGATGCCCTTGAAAAGATACCCCAACTCTCCTAACATCTCCTTAGGTGATTGGGTGTGAAATCTTGTTCAATAATGTCCTTGTGTGCTACCATAGGATGCTTTACTATATTAGAAGGTGCAAATGCAAATTGTCACTGTTGGGTCACAGATCGCAATCAAATCCAAATCAAGAAATCTGCCTGACCAACAGTTGGCACGCAGGTTATCAGAATTAAAACTTACAGACAATGCCAGAGCCGTACCATCCCAGGGTAAATTCTGTCCCATTGGCTGGTCAGCAGCGATAGGGGCACAGTGGTACACAGTCAAGAAGGAGTTGCACTGAGAGTCTTCTTGGCCCCAAGTAATCATCATAACATCAGGTCAAACATGGTGGAAAATCTACTGCCCTTTTTCAGCTAATGAATCAGACCTCCGTGTTAAATATCAACTCAAAGATGCACTGAAAGTGACAAGGTTACAGATGGTACCTTCGATGGGGGGCTTCAATGTCCAGCATTAACAGCGGATCAGTACCACTATAACTGTCAGAGCTAGTTAGGTCCTAAAGATCACGGCAGCTAGACTTGGTCTGTAACAAGTGATAAAAGCAACAGGGAAAAATCTTCTTGATTTAATGGTCAATCTATCAAAGACCTTGTGGAGAAATTCTGAATTCACATCGAGGGTATGCTCTAATGTGTTGTGTGAAATAGGATAGATTTCCAACTGATATAGTAACTCAGAATTGAACATCCAGGAGGCATTTGGAGTAGCGATCACAGAATTTTATCAAATCACTATTGGTAACCTCATGGTTCTGTATCTCTCTCATGCTACCATTACAATTAAACTGGGAGACCAATCCTAGATTAATGAAGAGTGCAGGAAGGCATACCTGGAGGAGCACCAGGTATTATTAAAAAATGAGGGTCAACCTAGTGAAACTACAATACAAGACCACATCCATGTCACACAGCTAAAGCAACATCCAATAGACAGTGCTAGCTGATCACAAAATTAATGGATCAGATCTAAGCTCTACAAAATTCTGTCACATCTACTGTGAATGGTGCTGGACAACTAATCAACCAACGTGAGAAGGATGCTCCATGAATATTACCATCCCTAATGATGGGGCAACCCAGCAGACAAGCTTAACCACTTGCATCCATCCTCAGCCAGAATTGCTTAGTGGAGGACCCAACTTGGTCTCCTCCCAGGCAACCTAGCATCAATCTTCAGCCTTTTTGCTTTATTCCATATGGTATCAAGAAACAGAACACAACACTGGATACTGTAAAGAATATGGGCCCTACAACATTCTGGCAATAGTACATGGACTCATCTTCCAAAACTTATCATGATCCTAGCTGAGCTGCTCCACTACAGCTACAAATTTGGTATCTATCCGCTAATATGGAAAATAGTTAAGTTTTGACCTATGTATAAAAAGCAGAACAAATCCAACACAGCTAATTACTGTCTTATCAGGGAAGAGGCACAATTATACAATGCTTCTTCAGCAATAACCTGCTCACTGATACTCAGTTTGGGTTCTGCCAAGTCCACTCAACTCTTGTCCTCATTGGAAACAGAGACAAAACAGCCAAACTCAACAAGTGAAAAGAGAATGATTGTCTTTAACAGCATCTGAATGAATTTTCCTTCAAGGAGGTCTAGCAAAACTGGAGTCAATGGAGAGCCTGGGGCAGGGGGACCTCTCCACTGGCTGGAGTCATACCTGATGCACAGGAACTTGGTTGCAGTTGTTGGAGGTCAGTTATCTCAGCTCCAGGACATCTCTGCAAGAGTTTCTCAGTCCAGTGTCTTAGCCCCAACAATCTTCAGCTGCTTGACCAATAACCTTCCCACCACCGTAAAGGTCAGAAATGTAGATATTCACTGGTGATTGGTCAATGTTCAACACCATTCACAACTCCTCAGATACTAAATTGGGCTACTAAATGGCAACTAACAGTTGTGCTGTGCAAGTAATGCCAGGCAATGACCATGCTGAACAAGGGAAAACCTAAACATGTGCCCTTGATTTTCACAGGCATTACCATCACTGAATCCCTCACTAAACATCCCAGCAGTTATTGTTTACCAGAAACTGAGGAGGTCTAGCTGTATAAATACTTTGGCTCCAAGAGCAGGTCAGAGGCTAGGAATTCTGCAGCAAGTAACTTACCTTCTGCCTCCTCAAATACTATCCACATCAATGAGGCACAAGCTGGGAGCATGATGTAATACTCCCCACGGGTCTGGATGAATGTATCTCCGATAACAAATCAAGAAACTGGACAACATCCAGGGCAAAGCAGTCTACTTTACTGGCACCGAACGCAATACCTTTGAGATTCACTCCCTTGACCACCATTACACTGTGATAATGGTATGTATCATCTACAAGATGCACTGGAACAACTTAACCAGAGTCCTCCAGACCTGTGAGCTCTGCTACCTATAGGGACAAGGCCAATGCTTATATGGGAAAACCACCTTTCAAGCCACACAGCACCCTTACCCAAAACTCTATTACTACTCCTTCATTATGTTGTTGAACAGACCTAGGAGTGCAGGTGCATAGTTCCTTGAAAGTGGATACTTTCACAGGTAGACAGAGTGGCGAAGAAGGCATTTGGCATGCTTGCCTTCATCGTGGAGTACAGGAATTGGGACATTGTGTTATGACTTTACAAGACATTTTTAAGGCCACATTTGGAGTACTGCAGACAATTCTGGTCACCCAGCTACAGGAAGGATGTTATTAAACTGAAAAGGGTTCAAAAAAGATTTACAAGGATGTTACTAGCACTGGAGGGTTTGAGTTGAGGTTGGATTGGTTGGGACTGGTTCCCCCTGGAGCTTAGGAGACTGAGGGGCAACCTTATAGAGGTTTATAAAATCATGAGGTGTATGGATAAGATGAATAGCCAATGTCTTTCCCCAAGGTAGTGGAGTCCAAAACTGGAGGGCATAGGTTTGAGGTGAGAGGGGAAAGATTTACAAATGGACCAGAGAGGCAACTTTTTCACACAGAAGGTGTTGCACAAATGGAACAAGCTGCCTGAGGACGTGGAGGAGGCTGGTACAATTAAAACATTTAAAACACATTTGGACAGGTACATGAAATAGGAAGGGTTTACAGGGATATGGGCCAAATGCAGGCAAATGGTTCTAGTTCAGTTTGGGAAACTTGGCCAGCATGGACGAGTTGAGCTGAAGGGTCTGTTTCTGTGCTGTATGACTCTATGATCGCTTTGTCAAAATTCTGAAAAGTCATTCCTAACCGCGTGTGGATGTACCTGCTCCCTAAGGATTGCAGTAGCTCAAGGCAGCAACTCAATCAATGTCCTCTGTAAACTGCACGGCTGCTCATCCGAAATAAAAGTCTCATGCACCCCACAAAGCCCAGCACTATTGTGCTATCAGTCTGCACTTGGTATTCACAATTACACAACACCGAACCTCAGCTTCTGAGTGGGAAAGAGGCCACAACTCAGAGGGTCTACAGTGACCATGATAATCAGGCAGCATGAGGCTTGACGTGGAAGTGGCCAGAAGGTTACAATGCAAATACCAAGTTACATTATACTTACATACTTATAAAATTATTTCAATCCTGGTTTATTCAGAAAATAATGTCCAAAAGATGGGTAAAGTTGCCTTTGAGAAGATTGCGCCAACCTACAACTAGGGACGATCAATAATGGTTGGTCTAGGCAGCAATCCCTACATCCCACGAGTAAATAAGAAAAAATTCTGATCTGAATTTGTTTATAAGACGGTCCTTCCAGCAATTTTGAAACTGACGGCTTACAACGGTGTTTCTTTTCTAACAGCAATTAAGTAATTTCATGTTAGCAGTGACCTTGGTGTATAGGAGATGGTGATGTTATATCAGAGGGCGCTTCTGTTATGCTTGGAAAGAAAAATTAAGTAGTGGCAGTGTTAGGACATGAAATCAAATATTTGTCGAAACAGCATTGTATTGATCACAGAGAAGATTTTGGAATAGATGATGTTCAGAAAGAGGTCTCGATAATGCAAGATATTGAATGCTTGTAACAGTTTATACAATGTTCAGCAGGTCATCCATGAAGAAAGGACAATTTGAAGAATTTGCCAAAGTCACAAAGTGTGATGCAGTGGCATTTCAACATTTGCATGAAGTGTGGGAGCTGTCAAGACACTTTGCAGTGAGTGTATTAATGCAAAACTGCAATGTCTTGACTGAGTACGCACAAAGGAAGTGATTAAGTGCAACAATCCAACAAACAAATATTCCCTGGAAATACTCCCAAAGCCACAATGTTCTGTTACATTGACAGCTCTGAACAATGTTCCAGGTGAACTGGCATTACTGTGCAAATTTTTTCAGAGAAGCTGTTTGACAACAATTGAAGTGATGTGATTTGCAAAGGCCAAGATGAATAAACTGAATGCTCAGTATCTAGGTGAAGGTGTTTATTGAAGTGAGGAAGTTAAGAAGATTCTCTCTACTCGACAGTGACCTGCTGCAATTTATTCAACTGGACAGCAGATATCCAGAAGATGAATTCAAGGGAATTAAATGTTTGCTCAGTCTGCAATGGCCAAGACAACCAATTATAAATTTGGAAAAAAAAATCAACTGTGAAGTAATTATGGCCACAAAGAAATGTGGGCCATACTATGTGTTCAAATTTGTGGCTGTGGAAGAAGTCAAGATGGATCCATTCAGACATTCAGAGATTTGGTGGACCACGTCCTAAAAGACGACCAGTTTCAAAAATCATTTCTTTTGTGTGACATTTCGGACATCATGTGCTTACTGTGAGCATGGATTGAGCTTAATGAGCTGGATTAAATCTAAATCTAGAAGTAGATTAGAAATAGATCACTTGGGGATCTTGATGTTAATTAAGGCATATATTTCAACTGGATAAAATATCAACCTGGATGTATTATACAATAAATTGGGCAGCAAATAAAGATAGATGTCAAAAGCTGCCAAAGGAGTGAAGAAATTTCTGGTGTTATCTTTTGGTCACACGTTATACCTGGTGAACGTGTTGCCGCAACTAAACGGGTCCTCAGACATCTGAGCCAAGCAAACATTTTTATTTTAGCAGATGGAATACCTTGAACAGCAAAGTAATATAAACGTACACTTTTAATATTCAATAAATACACTGTGGAATATTGCTGTACAACTTCCACTGAATGGACGCTCTGGATTAAACATACTGCTCAGACTACTTATCAGCTCCACACAGGCATCGCAAAGATCGGAGGGAAGATTGCTCATGACCACCTGCTCAAGGTCAATGAGAGAAAGGCAATAAATGCCACCCTAGCTAGTGACACCCCCCATCCCATGAGCAAAGAAAACAAAACACAATACCTAATAAAAGAAAGAACTGTGGGTGCTGGAAATCAAGAAATAAGACATAAATTGCTGGAAAAACTCAGCAGGTCTGGCAGCATCTGTGGACAGAGAAAGCAGAATTAACGTTTCAGTTCCAATGACCATTCTTCAAAACAATACCTGTTGCTGTTAATCACTAAAGGTCAATGTATACACATCATTTATCACTGACCTCCAACAGTGGCCTCCAACTGCAGGAAAATAGCCCACTGCATTTTTATTACTTCAGCTGACCAACTTGTGCTTCCCAGTGAAAATCAATGGAGACCAATGAAGATGGAGATTAACCCTGAAAAGTGTGAGGTGATTCATTTTGGTAGGGCAAACTTGAAAGCAGAATACAGGGTTAACGGAAAGATTCTTGGCAGTGTGGAGGAGCAGAGGGATCTCGGGGTTCATGTCCACAGTTCCCTGAAAGTTGCCACCCAGGTGGATAGAGTTGTTAAGAAAGCGTACGGTGTGTTAGCTTTCATTAATAGAGGGATTGAGTTCAAGAGCCATGAAGTTATGCTCCAGCTATTACAAAAGCATGGTTCGGCCACACCTGGAGTATTGTGTCCAGTTCTGGTTGCCTCATTACAGGAAAGATGTGGAAGCATTGGAAAAGGTGCAGAGGAGACTTACCAGGATGTTACCTGGAATGGAGGGAAGGTCTTACGAGGAAAGATTGAGAGAGCTAGGGCTTTTCTCTTTAGAACGACGAAGGACGAGAGGTGACTTGATAGAGATGTACAAAATGATCAGAGGTACAGATAGAGTGGACAGCCAGAGACTTTTTCCTAGGGTGGAGGTTATCTATTATGCGGGGGCATAGTTTTAAAGTGAGTGGAGGTAGATATAGGGGAGACGTCAGAGATAGGTTCTTTACTCAAGAGAGTGGTCGGGGCGTGGAATGCATTGCCGGAACAGTTAGTGGAGTCAGCCTCATTAGGGGCATTTAAGTGGCTATGAGAGAGGCATATGGACGATGGTATAACGTAGGGGTGGAGGTTAGATAGACCTTAGGATTAGGGTAAAAGTTTGGCACAACATCATGGGCCGAAGGGCCTGTACTGTGCTGTACTGTTCTATGTTCTATGTCCTAAGTGCATCACGTCTACTACTGTAGGGACGAGTTCATCTACATACCATGGATCAATCTTAGAACTCTCCTGATGTATGAAATCTATCTCTTCTAAGGGTAATCTGGCTGAGCCCTGGCAACAGTCAAGCCATTCTGTTTAATCCATTTGTACACCTTTGGTCTTCAAAACCTTTACTGTACATTGAAATTTATTACAGCGCACAAGTTTAACTAAGGTCACTACCTAAACATTCAGGAAGACTTTTTGCCTCATAAATTTCTTGTCAGACTTTAGGACTACAAGTAGAATGAGATTTATCACTCAAACTGTCATCATTAATGATTCTGATTTATAAAAGACATGCTGTAATAAGCTGTTCTATGCTGAATCTTCTTTTTCTAGGCGCTTTCATGTGCAATTTCTTCAGTGTATAAGAATGCAGCAGGTGTGACTGGCAATTTTCCTGCCATATGTCTCTTGGATGAACGTCAATAAGGATAAATGGAATGTATATAACTGCAACAGACAGGATTCTGATAAAGAGCTGCTTCAGATTCTAAGAACCTATGTCTTTTGAAAGTAAAGGAGGGCCTTAAGCACATAATTTGCAGCCTGAGTGCTCAGGCCAGCTCTTCTTCTCAACAAGCTGTTTGTGTTTGAAGTTGGTGTGGTGCCATATCAATGGACTTTTACTGTCAATATGATTTCAATGAATGGTGAACCTAAATCAAGATTCTAAAAACATGACCTAGGTTCCATGACATAGAAGATTCGACCCAGTAGAAAATTTATCTGCTGGGGAACCATGCCTATCACCATACCATTCTATGAACTGCATGTGTGCATTGATCATTGTGTTGGACACATGATACCTAGTATTGGCGAGTGCCACTTTAGCTGCTATAATAAACTATGTGACAAGATTAAACAAATGTCAAGATCAGGAGAAATTGGTCTTTTGTAGACACAACTTGAAACCAGTTAAAGCATACTGCAACGAGAATTCAGCTGGCACGTAGTATAGCAGGTCTTCCCCAGGGAAGTCAATATGAGAGTGGGGGTGTGGTGGAGGTGACAGCCATGTTGCCTGGATTAAATTTTGCCCATAATCTTTTATAAATCTTGATTTATTTGGATTTATGATGCCTATTTCCTTTGATACATTATACCATCACTCTCTTTGTTCCTCTTAGCCCACATTGGCTTCACGTCTGCCAACGCATTAAAATTTAATATTTTTCCCCCCTCATTTTCAAATCCATAGCCCACCAGTTGTTTTACATGCTCAGTTCCTATGTCATTTCCTGGACTCTTTGACGTTTCAATCCCTATGCTTCTCTGCATCTCCTCCTCTTTGTTGTGTGTGGCTCCTGGTGCATTATTTACTTAATTCTTGTTCTGTAGACTTCACTACCCTTCCCCTACTTTCCAACTCCATCCTTCTCATTCCATCTTCTGAACTTCTCAAACCAAGTTTTGCCAACTTGGCCCCTCGCCCAACACTTTCACAGTGGGCTCAATGTCTGTGCCTTTGTTTTATTATTCTCCAATCCCACCCTATGGTAGTATTACAAGTCTTATAACAGCATTGAAACAACATATTTGTATACACTGTATATTTCAATACAGAAAATGAAAAGGCAGAAAAAAAAGAGGAGCTGGTCCATCAAGCCTCTCCTACACTCATGTAAACTACATCCTGACTAAATGTCTCCAAGGCCCTGAAGCCACATAAATAACAGTAGCTTTGTGATTTGTATCACCACCTCAATATCAAATTAGCTGTGTATTGAATATACCAAAAGCACAGAGTGAACTATCCTTCATGTCAAATAATCACATTCTCCAAACATCTATTGTGGAGACTTTGTTTTGATTGAGACAATTCCTTTTGAATCACTATGTTCCTTCCCTTCCTTAATTGTGTAAACCTCTGCACAGAGGAGCATAGAACAGCAATAAACATTGGCTCAGCCATGTCACATGAATAAATGAAAAGAAACACTTTTCTCTCCCTCCTTGAAAGGCAGCAACTTTTGCTGAATTGGAATTCTAACAACAGGGACCATCCCAATATCAAGGTCAAGTTTCTATTGTTGAAGTGCAAATTATTTGATGGCAAACGACAACTCTGACATGAATCTCACCACACAAACAAAGATAGTTACACTCTCTGGGAGGGCTTATTAGAAAATGATGAGGAATGCAATATTTTTATCTCTTGGATTCAGTGGTTGGGTCCAATTGTGATGTACGTAACTGCTGTCTGACCTGAATTAAATGAACAATAAGAACTTGAACAGAAAAAAGTGTAAGCTGACTGGTTCAATCCTACATGAGGTTTTTCCTTTACTCAACACAAATGACAGTGTGTTGTTATTATTTGCTGTTTTTCAAATAAAGTTTGATCGACAGTATTAAGTATTGACTTGTGTAATAAATATATCAATTACCTTACATCACATGAGATAAGGATGGAGGATTAATGTGAAATGCAAAGCACACTTCAAGCAAAGAAGGAGCAAGCAATTACATTTAAAGAGCACCTTTCAATCAGGAAAATACCTGAAGGTGCTTCACTGTAATAGTATAAAAGAAATTACGACACTGAGCCACATAAGCAGTTATTAGGTGAGATGATGAAAAGCTTGGGCAAAAAAAAAGGGTTTTAAAGAGTGACTGGAAGGTGGAACAAAGGTAGAGGTTTTGGGAGGGTATTCCAGAGGTGGGTGCCTAGGGAACTGTACACTCAGCCACCAATGCGGTCCAAATAAATTAGGGATGCACAAAAGGCCAGAGTTAAAGGGCCACAGAGGTCTTGGTAGGGTTGTATGGATGAAGAAAGTTAGAGATACAGAGAGACAAGATCATAGAGGGATTTGGAAACAAGGATGAGAATTTTCAAATCAACAATAAATAAATCAGTTCTGAGAAAGGGTCACCGGACCCAAAACGTTAACTCTGTTTTCTCCTTCCCAGATGCTGCCAGGCCTGCTGAGCTTTTCCAGCAACTTTGTTTTTGTTCCTGATTTACAGCATCTGCAGTTCTTTTGGGTTTTTAATAAATAAATCAATATAGATCTGCAATCACGGAGCTGACAGAGAAACGGGGCTTGCTGCAAGCGAAGACGGGCAGCAGATGGGCGGCACGGTGGTTAGCACTGCTGCCTCACAGCGCCAGGGACCTGGGTTCGATTCCAGCCTCGGGCGACTGTCTGTGTGGAGTTTGCATATTCTCCCTGTGCCTGCTTGGGTTTCCTCCGGTTTCCTCCCACAGTCAAAAGATGTGCAGGTTAGGTGGATTGGGCCATGGAAAATTGCCCGTAGTATTCAGGGATGTGTAGATTAGGTGGGTTATAGGGGATGGGTCTGGGTGGGATGCTCTGAGGTTCGGTGTGGACTTGTTGGGCCGAAGGGCCTGTTTCCACACTGTAGGGATTCTATGATTCTATGATTCTATGATTCTGAAGCAGATGGTGGGATAGCAGCCTGGAATAGTCAAGACTCGAAGCAGTAACGGTTTGAAATGTGCTGAGAGAAGGACAAAGTCTAATTAGACAGATAAGATGAGAGGTGGCCCACTGAGCTGGATGACAGTGGAGAGGATTTGATGAACCTTGTCGAAAGCTGAAGATAGGTAAAAAAAAAGAGAGTCAAGAACCTGCTAGCTGTCTTGATATCATGACAAAGCAGAAAGCTGGTTGGAGGAATTAAAAACAGAGTTCCAAAAGAACTTGGGATGCAGCAACACATTGAGTTTAATGTGCAGGAACCAGAGTAGAATGGTCTGCTGGAAGGTTTTAATAAACCAAAGAGACCGGTGTAGAGTTGATTCTGAACATCCCTTTAGTGTAATGTTTGTGCTGACTTTCACCCTGTTTGAAATAGAATACAATTAACTGCTGACAAAAATCGTTGTCTGTATCTTTTACCAGGCCTCAAGTTGTGAAAATAAATGACACACTCAGATGGGACAGATTACCATAGTGACACTCCTTCAGAATCCAACGAGTTGATATATCTAATTCTTTCTGGAGGAGTGAAGGTTGTATTTATTAAACTAATATATTACAGCGAGGGAGAATGGCGTTTTCATTTTACTCCTCACCTCATGACAACATCAAGTATTCCAAATAATGTATTGTACAGATTGATTACAATCCAAGACTTTCCAATTGCTCTGAAAGTGCACATTCCACAGAAACTAAGTGCAAGTGGCTCCCACATACTTAGTCATGTTGTTAAAGAGACTGAGTTGGTGAAAACGTCTCCAAGGAATAAACAGTAAGAAGTGTTAGAGCCCTTGCTGTTTTTTCATTATTTTTGTTTTATCCTTTTTATCAATTTTGCGTCTGGAGCGGGGAACTGGGAACTGAGAGCTAAAGATGTTTTTTTGGGCTGTGGGTAACAGCTTATGTCAGAAGTAAAACAGACCAAACAAGCTTTTGTTTATCCATAAGTCAGGCCTGGAATTGAATGGCAGGTTTGTTCCTGATCAAAAATGTTCTGCAGACAACTTGTCACTGGGGAAGAGCATTATGTTTAGACAGAGAGCAGAAGTTGGCTATTAACAAGGTCAGTACCTGGGAATTAGTTCCAGTAAGTCTGGAAAAGACCTTATGTTCAAGCAGATAGCAGATGTTGAATGTGGAGACGGTCAGTCTGTCAGGCAGGAGTCAGAGTTGGAATTGGTGTTTGAACGGTGTTTTCTGTAAAAAAAAATCTGGCTGTTGATGATCAGCATGAAGATTTGAAAGATTTTGTCTAATGTCCCAGGAGTAGCTATAGCTAGCTCAGAGAACAGAAAACTAAGCACTATTGACTTTATCTGAAGGAACTGAAAAGGTGACCCTGATTGACAGCTTCAGAAAATCAACGAAGAAACCATCATCTATGTCTGTGGAGCAACATATGGTAAAAACCACCTAAGTAATCTGGCCAGTTTTGTTATTTTCTTTTATTTATCACTTATCTGGGTTTGTTTGCCTGTCTTTTGTTTGTAAGGAGCTGAAAACAAAGGCCTTTGGGTTTCAATCATAGATTGATTAAACAACTTTGAAGTTTAATTTTTGCTTTGCTGAAGTTATTATAATATTAATAAATTGCTGAGTTTTTTGTTTAGGCTACAAACCAGTGTGTAGAATTGATTGTTCATAGAATCTGGGACTGGTTATTCAAAACTCAATTGGGATTAATTTTGTTTTGTTTTGTTTTGATTTAATTTATTACAGTCACGTGTACTGAGGTACGGTGAAAAGTGTTATCTCACATGCTTTACAAGTAGATTGTACAATAAAAGTGTATGGGGCTAACAGAACAGAGTGCAGGATACAGTGTTACAGCTGCTGAGAAGGTGCAGAGAGAGATCAATATTAACATTAAAGAGGTCCACTCAAAAGTCTGGGGAAGAAACTGTTTGTGAATCTGTTCGCAGGTGTATACAAACTTTTATATCTTCTGCCCAACGGAAGATGGTGGAAGAGAGTATAACTGGGGTGGGAAGGATCTTTGATTATGTTGGTTGCTTTCCTGAGGCAGCAGGAAGTATAAATGGAGTCAATGGAAAGAAGGCTGGTTTGCATAATGGACTGGGCTGCGTTCACAACTCTGTAGTTTCTAGTGGTGTTGAGAAGGGGAGTTATCATACCAAGTTGTGATGTATCTATATAGGATGCTTTCCATGGTGCATCTACAAGCATTTGTAAGAGTCTTCATGGACATGCCAAATTTCCTTAGCTCCCTGAGGAAGTAGAGGCGTTGATGTGCTTTCTTGACCATGGTTTCAATGTGTGAGGACCAGGACAGATTGTTGACGATTGTCACTCCCAGGAGCCTGGTGCTCTCAACCATCTCCACCTCAGCACCACTGATGCAGACAGGGGCATGCCCTCCACTCCGCTTCCTGAAGTCAATAAACATGTTTGTTTTGCTAACATTGATGGAGAGATTGTTGAGGGTCTTTGAAGGTTTTAATCATACTGAAACATAACATCTTTACTTTTATGTTCAATTCCTCCGACTATATAAGATAACATTCCACTAGCCTCCTTAATTACTTGCTGTTCCTGCATACCAACTTTTTACTCTTGCATTAAAATACCTAAATCCCTTCGAGACTCAGAATTCTGCCGTAATTTCCCGCTCAGGTAATATTCAGCTTTTGCATTCTTCCTGCAAAAATGAACCATTTCACGCTTTCCCATATTATACTCCAACTGCCAGACTTTTGTCCATTCAGTCAAGCTATCGCTATTGGTCTGCAACTCGTTATGTCCTTTTCACAACACTCATTTGTTAGGGCTGCCCATGACTGAGCAGCACAAAATGGCCAACAGCTGCCATGGTGTTAGCAAAACATGTCTGACAATAGTTACAGAGCTTGGGAAAATATTTGATTAATGTAGACTTCACAAGAAGAACGATAGTAGTTCTGTTGATCCAAGATAACAGAACTGAGATAGAATATGCAGCTGCTTATGCATAAGACATAGATGAGAACATTTCACACTACTTTAATTAGTGAATCTGTCTACTATACTAATAGTAGGTTTTAGTTAAGATCCTTCAAATGATCATAGATATAGATTCTGCAGTAGCTGTACATTCACCTATATACAAAAAAAAATCACTAAAAGCATTAGAGGAAAAGATTCAAATAAAATTAGAGTAACCCAGTCTCAGACAGTAAAAGCAGCCCCCATGTCATTCATTACAGGGAGAAGTGAATGATAGCTACAGAAATTAGCAGATATTAGAACATGGGTTGAATGAACACATTATAAGACACTCAAGGATAAAGACTGGTGTGTCTAGTAAATACGGCAAGAAAGAAAATGCTCTCAACTCATTAGCTAAAGAATTGTAACATTCAGTGTTACCACGCAACTTTGTTGGAACTGATATTATAACAACTAGTGAAAATCAATATTCTTTGGTATTTCCCGTGATGAGGTTTATGAGGAATTTAAAAGGTCCTTAAGTGATAGGCAAGTATCAAATTAACTGACAGTTGACATGGTGCAGCTGGCAAATGTCTCAGCAGGAACGTACTTGAATACAGTGTCAATTGTGAAAAGCCCCAAGAAGGGAGATAGGAAAGTCTGGGACACATCATCAGACCATGGAGGGCCTGGGGGTTTTGACCACAAGCCTGTCCTTCTCTAGCTGTTCAGTGATATGATTAGTTTAATTGGAAATGTTTGTAATTAATTAATAATACGATTGGTTTGTAAATGTTAAAAATGGGATGAAACAAATCTATAAAAATGTATGTTTTCCTTTGTTTGGAGAAGTGCTCTTTGGACTTTCAGAGGGTTTCTTCCCATCGGTGTAATTTCAGTAAATTCTGATGCTGGAAGTGAATTCCTTGGTGTTGAGTGAATCATTTGGTCATTCCACCCCAACACATTCCTACTTATCTTTGTGTAATCTGCACATTTAGCTTCCATGCCTTTGTTACCCTCATCTAATTCATTGATACAAACTGTAAAAAGCTGAAGCTCCAGGAGAGATCTTGACAGGAGTATTCTCATTGCATCCTGCCGATTAAAAAAAGAATGACACATTTATACATATTCTGTTTTCTGTCTGCCAGCCAACTTTCTAATCCAATCCATATTATTATGCCACCCCTACACAATTTGTTTTTGTTTTGCATAATTATGTGAAATCTAATTCTACTGCATCAGCAGGCTTCCTCTTATCCAAAGCGCATGTTATGCCTTCAAAGAATTCCAATAAACTGGTGAAACAAAATTTCCCTTTCAGATGCTACGCTGACTCCTCCTGTTTACCTTGAATTTTCTGAGCACCCAGCTTTAACCTCCTGAATAATTAATTTTATTAACTTCACCAAAAAGTGAAGTAAGGCATCAAGTTAGCTGGCCTATAGTCTCCTTCCTTCTTCCTCCCTTCCCTGGATAAGATGGCTTATATTTGTTTTTTTTCTCCCGGTCTGATAGAACTTTTCCAGAATTTAGCAAATTTTGGAAAACAAACACCAATGCACCGATTACCTTAATTCCCCTCTCTATCAAGATATTAGGATCAAGTCTATCACAAGACTTTGGAACTTGTTAGCCTGCAGCTCTGTCTGTTTGCTCAGACCACTTTACTAGCAATTGTAACTTCACCATGTTTCACTTTCCTAGCAGCTTTCTAATTTACAACCATCACTGATTCTTTTTAAAATCCTCCAAGTGAAAATAAAGCACAATATTTGTTCACTTCACCTGCCACTTCTTTAACATGTATTATTAACTCCTTATTCTAAGTTTTCAGAAGACCAACACTCACTTTATTTATTTCTTTCTTTTGTAGATATTGCAGAAACTCTTGCTATTTACAACTGCTTTCCTCTCGTGCTCTAATTTTTCCTTCCCAATTAATCTTTTAATCATTCGTTGCCATTCTTTATATTCTGATTTGCCACTGATTTATGTCACAGTTATATACTCTTACTCACATCTGATGCATCTCACCTATCTTCAGATTACCATGGATGATACGCCCACCCCTTGGAATTTTTCTTCGGAGTACAAATATACTTAATTTGAACATTCTGAAATTTCTCTTAAAATGTCTGCTACTCGTTCTCCAGTGATCTATCTCCTTGCCTATTATCCCAGTTCACTTCAGCTAGCTCAGTTAGCATGGCCACATTATTGGCAATGATAGAGGTTTAAAATGCTAGCCTTAGACCCACTCTTCTCACTTTCAAACCCTTACTATGGTCATTAAATAATTCTGTCTCATTCAATAATACCAAGTCTAATATAACATGCTGACTGATTCATTCCACACTAAGAAACTATTGTATAAGCATTCTGTGAATTCCTCATTCCAGCCAATCTGATTTTTCTAGTTTGTGTGTGGCTTAAAAAGCCCATGATTACTGCGACTCTTTCATAACAAGCACTTGATATTTCTTCTTGCATATTTTGCCTTGCTCAGAGATCAAGCAGACTGCTCCCACGAGTGACTTATTTCTCTATGTATTTCCACATCCTGATCTCCTGAACCAACCTCAAATTACTGCACCAATACCATTCCTGATTAACGCTGCTGTGCTTCTTGAATGTGATATTCCTAGTAATATTCAGGACCAAATTGTTATCATCCTGCAGCTTCACCTCTCTAACAGCTATCACATCATAAACATTTGTGTCAATGTATGCTATCAATGAGTCTACTTGATCATGAATGCGACATGCAATAAAATACAAAGCTGTCAGCTTTGTCTTCCCGTTATCTTTGTAGCTGTAATTCAATATCCATGCTGCCACTTGTCCTGTTATTTCATGGACTTCAACCATTTTAGCATGCCTGTTATGAAGCACTTTATCAAATACCTTTTAGAATTACACATACACTTCATTGACCACATTCTCCTCACGAATCCTCTCTTTTTGCTCATCAGAAAGCTAAATCAACAGATAAACATGATTTGTATTTGACAAATTATGCCAATTTTTCTTAAAGAATTCCCATGAGCTCAACATCACTGTAAATCTTATCCTCAATTTCAAAAAGCTTTCCTATGACTAAAGTTAAACTAATTGACCTCTAGTTGCTGGCTTTACCCTTACTTATTATTTAGAACAGGGTGTGATATTCAAGTATCAAGTGCTTGGGACGATTTGAAGATCATGTTGAGTATCTCTATAATTTCTATCCTTCTTTCCTACAGCATTCTCAAGCGCATCCTCTCCGATCTTGGTGACAAATCAATTTTAAGTATAACAGTTCTAAAACCTCTCTATCAATTATTGATTCATCTAGCATACGAACTACCTTTTCTTTCACTATAATTTTGGAAGGATCTTCTTTCATGGGCAAGACGAATGTAAAGTGCTATGATCCTAACTGATGCTACTGTTGGACAAGTGGTTGAAGAAAGCAGCTCACCACCCTTCAAGGGCAACCAGGGAAGGGTAATAAATGCAGGCCAGCCAGTGACACCCATGTCCAATGAATAAATAAAAAAATTTGACCCTCTCAAATCCCTGCAAATGTGCTCCTCCATATCTTTTGCACTTTTTCTTGTCTGCAGAATATACCCACTAGTGTAATGGCACCTCTAAGTAGATTCTATCATTGATGCATCCAAGACATTGTCTCTCTCCAGCACTGTAAAATTCTCTTTCATCTATTCTGCCATTCCTCTTCTTTTCTTTCCTTACTCATCTTTCCTGAACGACAACGTGTCTTCAGGAATATTTAGCACCAAGTCTTGCCGTTTTATGAGCCCATTCCTCTCTGGCTATATACACTTGCAATACACCCTTACTTCTCGTGCTTCACGCATTTATATAAATGAATTGAACGGTAGAGATAAAATCTAGGAATCATTCTCGTTATTCTTAGCCTAACCCCACCCAGTACCTTACTATTTCTTGTCATATTGCTGTCTGTCGCAAACCTTTTTCACCTTGCTTCCCTTTTGCAACCAAACATCCTGTCTTCCATATCCCTGCCATGTTAGTTTAAAATCTCCAGAACTAGACCAAACATTACAGGAATCCAAAGTTCTCAGACATGCACCATATCTGCACAACATGCTTATGCTGTCTATCTTCGTATTCCAATAATAACATGTGTAAAAGCATGCGATGCATGAAATGCTCAGTTTTCTGGATACAGCCCAGGGACTCCAACTGTTAGCCCAGTTCCATAATTCAGAGATTGAGCTCCTCAAGTTGACAAAACATTTGAGACATTTGGTTACCCAGAATTTGAGAAACATCGCAAATTCCCACATGGAACAGGATCTGCATTCTTTGGGCTGAGTTGCCATGCCATGCTTCTATTTATTGAAAATCTATCAGAAAAAGTTCATTTATTTTTTGCTTATTTCAATACATTCCCTCTGAACTGATTTAAGTTCCCTTAGGTTCTCCCACTTTTCACATTCTGCACTGACTTTTACTATAATCCTTACATTTCTGCCTATGCTTCTTCCAGTCTCAGGACTGCCCAGCTACTGGTCTTTTTTTCAACTCTGCTCCATTTTTCCTCAGCTTCTTCTCCTCTTGGTCTCTCTTTGTACTGCAATATTTCAAACATTCAACACTTCTTTCTCTGGTCCTCTGTTATATCCCCTCTGTCATCACAATGCCTAATATATCCATCTCCACCCTGGTCTCATCAGTGCTTTTGTTACTTCCAGGTCCTTGGCCAGGTTCCCACTTTTGAACCACATAAACCCAAGATCATCTAAAAGCTCTTGTACTCGTGTACTAAATTGCACCAAATATCATTAATCTATCTGTCCTTTTGCTAAGCATTTTGGCTTTGATTTTCAACCATCTTGACATTAAAATGATCTTACTCATGTTGAACAACCAACCTCCCCACCCACCCACCCCTCCGCCCCATAATTACATCTCTCCTTTTTTCTTTAAACCCTCCCAACAATGAAACTGTCAAGAAATGTTGTGTTTCTTCAACTCTTAGACTTGTCTATTCATGAAGCTTCATGCCATAATTGATGCTGATGCCTTCAAGTCCCCAAGGCTCCAAGTACTGGCTTTGGTGTTCTCTGAATCTTTCTGCCCCTCTCTTTCGCCCTTTAAGACACTGACGGAAAATTACTAATCGATTAGGTATTTGATCACCTATAATCTATTTCTTTGGTTCGATGTAGAGATGTGCCCTTTTCTTCCTTTATTCATTCACGGGATGAGGATGTCACTGGCTAGGCAGCTTTTATTGCCCATCCCTAATTGCCCAGAGGGCAGTGAAGAGTCAACCGCATTGCTGTGTACCTGGAGTCACACGTAGGCCAGACCAGGTAAGGATGGCAGCTTCCTTCCCTAAAGGACATTAGTGAACCAGATGGGTTTTTCCCGACAATCGACCATGAACTCACGGTCATCATTAGACTCTTAATTCCAGATATTTATTGAATTCAAATTCCACCATCTGCGGTGGTGGGATTCGAACCGAGGTCCCCAGAACATTATCTGGGTCTCTGGATTCACAGCCCAGCGATAATACCACTAGGCCATTGCCTCCCCTGATTCTATTTTGAAACATCCTGGGATATTCTACTATATTAAAGGCATTATGCAAATAGAAGTTATTGTTGTTTTAATGTTTTTTCGCTGAAGTGATCTCATTTAGCAATGTTCTTCCCCTCCAAGATTCTAAACAACCTTTTTTTTTATATACAGGACATTAAAGAGAACATACATCTAAATAACTTTACAAATAATTAGAATGCCACAAAGTCAGCATAGAGTTATTGTTTAAAAGTAGGCACTGTTACTATATAGGTGAATAAACCAGTCAATTTGTACACTTCAATATCTCAAAAACAGAACTGAAATGGCCACAAAGTTGGTGCCGGTTCAGAAAAAAATAGTAGCTATGACACATGTAGAACTCCTTGTTCTTTAAATGATGCAGTGTGATTTTTACCATTGATTTCCATGGGCAGAGAAGCCTTGGTTCAATGTGCACATGCAATTTGGTGCTTGTAATAAGATGGTAGATGTTTGCAATATTCTTCCACAAAGGATAAGTGATGCTAGGTTAACTGAAGAAGGGTCCAGACCCAAAACATCAGCTTTCCTGCTGCTCTGATGCTGCCTGGCCTGCTGCGTTCATCCAGCTCCACACCTTGTTATCTCTAGGTTAACTACTGATTTAAAGCTAAGATCAAAGGAATTTTGCATGAAGGTCTTTTTGGGATTATAGCAGGTATATGACATTATATATCAATCATGGTCACACGGTGTAGCAGAAATCACACTAGGGGCTACACATGACTTATTCCGATGTTTCTAACTGTAGTACTGCATTAAAGTTTTAGTCTAGATTAATTATCAAGGTCCATAAAGTGGGGCTTGAACCTGTAAAACTTGTCAGCTTGAGAGTCAAGGCAAGTGCACAGTTTCTTTTTTATGTCATGACGCAGAATATCTGACTAACTTGCAGTCGCTCTTGGCCCTCTATACGTCATTTAAAAAAAAGTTTGCAGTTTTCTGTCTGGAAAAGGGTAAACACTCAAAATAGCAATCCTTTCTGATTTTCAAATACTATCTTTTTTTGAAAAAGTCTTTCGTGTTCTTCAGCATTCTCACCTCTGAATTGGAAGATTATGGGTGCAGACTGTGAGTAGGTTTGTATTGTATTGACAAAATGCTCACGGTCTGAAATACCACATTTTCACTAGGAAACTGAACCAAGATATCAATGTGCTGGTTCAGTTATATAAAACAGATCCTAAATTACGGAGGGTGCAAAGAAATTCTTCTTGCGTCCAGGTGACCATTGTCCCCATAACAATGCCTGTAGTAACATATTATGTGGTCGCATCATACTGATCTTTTGGGGGATTTTGCTATGCATTAATTGGCTATTGCGTTCAATGTGTGATCCTTGTGACTTCACTTGTGCTTTAATGCCTCCTGATGATTTGAATGTCACTGAAATAAATGTTCCTTTCTTTTCAATGTTCACAATTTTGAAATGTTTGCTCATGGCATGGTGGCTCAGTGGTTATCACTGCTGCCTGACAGGGCCAGGGACCTGGGTTCGATGCCAGCCTTGGGTGACTGTGTGGGGTTTGCACATTCACTGCGGGGATTTCCTCCAGGTGCTCCAGTTTCCTCCCACAGTCCAAAGATGTGCAGATTAGGTAGATTGCCAATGCTAAATTGCCCATAGTGTCCAGGGATGTGCAGGCTCAGTGGGTTAGCCATGGGAAATGAAGGGTTCCCGGGATTGGGTAGAGGGGTGGGGGGGGGGGGGGGGGGGGGTGAGGTGCTGTTTGTAGAGTTGGTGTAGATTTGACCGGCCGAATGGCCTGCTCCCACACTGTCGGGATTCTATGAACTGTAATCACTTCCTTACTGAACTACAATCGCAAATTAATGAGAGCAGGAATATTACGCAGTTAATAAAAGCAATAACCTAGATTTTTTGACAAATGCAGAGGTAGATCGTGAAATGCATTATTCACGGTACGACATGTCATTTCCTCTTCAACACAGGGAGAAATAATGCAGCAGCTTTGTTTTTATTGGCTGACCTCAGAAGTTGCACTAGAGAACATCCTTACTTTGCTTTGAAAGAACTTTGTCAAATTTTAACAAAATTAGGTCTCAAGGCAAGTCTTAAATGAGGAGACTGGAAGTGCAAAAGAATCACGAACGCCTGAGAGACTTTATACTAATGTGACGAATGAGGTAATGCTCAGGAAGCCTCTAATTAACACCATTATTCTTGTATCAAACCTAGTTGTGCTACGGTACATCTCCTGTCCACGTTCTACTGGGATAAGCACTGACTGACAGAATTGGAATGAAGACGATGACGGGTTTTAGTTTGTCCCATCAAGCAATAAACAAAACTGTCTGTAAAAGCAATCCACTGTTTTCCCGAGGTGACATAACAGCATGAGTGTAGGTTGTTATTTTTTGGTTTTCCAATCCAGAAGATGTAATTTTGCTCTCCTGTGACGTGTTATTCCTGGAAGCCATCAATAAATTCTCAACCCACATGTTAATATTCATTGAAAAAGTTCTTTCTATTTGGTCCTGAGGCTACATTTTATGAACAAATACTTTTGAAGCAATTGGGAAGGACAATTTTATGGACATTCAATATTTCAGGCCAAACAGAATGAAATGCAACTAATACTGTTGCTCTATATATCAGTAAATGTTATACAATTCAGATACATTTGGTTTAAGTAGTATTGTTTAATTTCAGAAGTGAGGGGTAAGATGGATCCATACATTGGAAAATCTATATTTAAAAAATATTTTCCAGACATATTATGATAGACTTTAATTGATCTTACATGGAAGTTGTGCAAAGAGTTAGAAATTATTTAAGTTATATTCCAGTTATGATAGAACTAGCTCTAAGAGAGATCTAATGCTAGCAACAGTCTCAGGAAAGGTCCAACCTGGTGAGATGCATTGAAGAATTTTCTTCATAGGAGAGACAAATCACACTTTCACAGATACCTACTACACCAGTAATGTATTCCCATCTCCAATTCTTTCTACCTCAGCAACATCAACAAATTAATTTGAATAATTAATGCCAAACTGAGGGCAGCCTTAAGCCATTGAATGATCCCCATGGGACCTGAACAAGTCAACTTAAACTTATTGTATGTTGCAGTTACCAACTACCAGGGAGAAAATATGGACCATCACTTTTTCATTTACAAAGTTTTCATTATGAAGTACCCTGGGACCTGTTTCTGAGATACTGTTGGAATTTTTTTTGTTGTTAATGATTGGAACGTAACTAGTAAGAGTGCTCAATTCAATTGAAACTTAATTTTCCAAATTGCTTGAACTTTTTAAAATTGCAATAGGACACTCTCACTTTGCAGTCTCAGATTTGATTATCGACACTGATTAATCATGAGGACACTGAAATGAACATTTGTATTGTATTGTGGCTGTTTTAAATCCATGCTAAATTCACATATACACGATGCAGGGGTCAGAGTTTTGTGCCACTAATTAGTGGGAATTCAGTTGAGGAACTGCAACAGTGGAGAGAGAAAGCAGAGCCCTCTGCACCTGTTTACAAACTACCTATAAGTAAGGCATGTTGATTATTGGCAACTGAGGATGACTGAGAGTATTCTTTCATCTCACCAATGGTTTTTCATGGTGGTGCTTGTTAGTGCTGGGGAATTGGGACTTCTTTTCATTTACAGTACCACCTCGTGTCATCATCAAGCCCACCCAGGAGTGGCAAGGTTGAGTGCCAAGCAATGTTCCTCTTGCTTTATCACACCAAATAGATCACTTAGCTCAGTTAGTTGGACGGCTGGTTTCTGATGCAGAGTGACACCAACAGCACAGGTTCAATTCCTGTACTGGCTGAGATCCTGCCTTCTCGACCTCCTCCCTAAGGTGTGGTGACCCTCAAGTTAAACCACCTCCAGTTGTGTCTCTCCAGTGAGCGTGTAGGGTTCTGGTTTGTGATCAGTATTTTGCTGATTTTTAGGTGGTTTGATTCACCCCTAGATCCCTGGTTCTGACACTGGACTTATTTAGGGAATGTGAAATGAAGAAGGCAGTAGACAGGTGTTTCGGGGCAAAAACATCCCTGCGTTTATTAGATACAAAACAGTGAAATTGACACTATTATAGAGAGGACAGTATTTAAATACACTATTAAATCAAACACAGGTTAAATACTATTAGAAGCTAAAACAGTTTTAATCACAGAAACTTGAATCAGCCTTCCCAACCTTAGGGTTCCCTGCACTGTCACCACCCACCTTCCCCTCCCTGCTAGCTACGGTGGATATTTTGGGGTCTTGAGAATAGAAGCTCACCTCGGGGATAAATGCGATTTTGAAATACAGCTGGCCATTCCCGCAGTCTGGATTGAGTCTGCTGATGCAGCAGGATGCATTTTGGATTTATCAGGTGAGTACTTGGTTTCTCTTACTTTGTGGTGGTTTTATTAGCCGGTTTTCACCTCAGGATGTGTCTGAGGCCTTGTCAGTTGGTGTTGGTGGTTTTCGGAG
Organism: Rhincodon typus; assembly: GCF_021869965.1. Lineage (NCBI taxonomy): Eukaryota > Metazoa > Chordata > Chondrichthyes > Orectolobiformes > Rhincodontidae > Rhincodon > Rhincodon typus. The sequence goes on along the minus strand of NC_063347.1, from coordinate 50,446,225 downwards.
GTTGTCAGTTATCAGTTCTGCTGGTCATGGTTGGTTGCCGTTGGTTCCCCTGGTCACACAGGCCTGCGTCGGTAGGTTTCAGGGGGATAGCTCTCGGGGAGAGTTGCTGTCTGGGATTCGTCTTCTGGAGATGGCTGCAGGGATTGCTTCCAGGGCAAATTGCTCTCTCAGGTGAGGTCAGGGCCTGCAATTATACTAATTGTGGGTCTCTTATCTTCGCGCCGTGTCTGTGCTTACCATTGTGTTACTGGTGTTCCCTTTTGAGGCAATTGGCTTCCTGACAGGTTAGAGAGGGTCTGAACGCATTTTGATTAAATGGAATGTCCGGTATCTCTGCGCATAAATATTGATTGAAATTGAATGTCTTGGTATCTGTATAGGCTCCATAATGTCTGGGCTGAGGTAGCCTGAAGGCTAAAAGTTAACTTCAGTCTAGAGTTAGTAAGAACTGCCGATGCTGGAGTCAGAGATAACACAGTGTGTAGCTTCAGAAATCTGAAGAAGGGTCCCGACCCAAAACGTTCAACTTTCCTGCTCCTCTGATGGTGCCTGGCCTGCTGTGTTCCTCCAGCTCCACACTGTGTTATTTCAGTCTAGAGTATTAGGTCTGGTTAATTGTTCTCTTAGAGTCGAGGTGTGATTGGATTTTCAGGCTGAACAATGGTTCCAAGCAGCCATCCCCGTGCGTATTTTTCCCAGAGCATAGCCCAGCTTCCTTTTTTTCCACACTCTTAAAAGTTTTTGAAAAATCCAAGGTTTTGGTCCAGCATTTTAAATCATAGGGATTTTTGTTCAATCCTACAAGCGAGCAACTCTTTGTTACTTGGACTATGGTAACTTTCCCTTTGCATCAGCCCAAACATTTTTCATCTCTCCTGTGCCAGTTGATCCCTTATTGCAAGTGCACATTTATATCAGTTTGATTCACCATATGCTTCAGGCCTATAGCTACTTGGATCTGGACTCTCAATACATTTTGGGCCAGAGCACTGAAGAATCAGGAGAATTGCTTATTTATTTATTTAAACGGGATTTACGCTGAACACACGTGTCTGAACCATCCTATCACCCATTGACTTGCTGTTAAAATCTTGACTGATTGATCCATCAATGATTATTACCCAGTGTCTTGATATTGAGATCTTTAATGATTAAAAATAGTTAATGGAACCATCATCTCATCAATAATCAGAAATTATAAAGTAGCATCTTCGCCAAACAAGAAATCACAGACAGAAAGCTACCACTTCTGGTCAGAACATAAGAATTACATAGTTGACGTGCATAAGTGCACTAAACAATAATTTATTGTTTTGAATGATGCACTGATACTGAAGTGACCATTAGTGCAAGCAGCAAATCCAAGTAGAGACATCAACATTCCAATGAAAGTCGCTGTGGTTACAGGATCACGCATTCTTACCACAACTTCACAATAGTTACAAAGCAGTTCTTGTTTTGTAATAGACAATTGGCTGGAGTTCAAAGTTTCGGGTATATTATGTGTATCAATTAGTATATTCCCTGCCGCCGCCAAATTTTCAAATGACATCTGCAGCAAATTTGAACATTCTCCCATTTGCAGTTTAGTTACATATGATGAAAACAATAACTTGCATAAACAATTACTTGTTAGGAGAAAACTTAAGCATTACTAAAATGAGACACGAAGTTGAAGCTTGACATCTTGCATTCATCAGAGCTGAAATGCAACAGAAATAAAGTTTGGAAAGAAACCATGAATTTATATGGCATGAGAAGAGACTCATACGAAGAAGGAACACGAGAAGGCCACTCGGCCCTTCAAACCTGTTTTTTTTTTCTCTCTCTATTCATTGTGGGATGTGGGCATCATTAGCTGGCTAGCATTTCTTACCCAGACCTAGTTGCCCTTGAAAAGATGGTGGTGAGCTGCCTTCTTGAACTGCTGCAGTCCTCCTGCTGTGGGTTGACCCACAATGCTATTAGGGAGGGAATTCCAGGATTTTGACCCAGTGACAGTGAAGGAACGGTGATATATTTCCACATCAGGATGGAGAGCGGCTTGGAGAGGAATTTGAAGGCGGTGGTGTTCCCATATGTGATGCCCTTGTCCTGCTACATAGAAGTGGTCGTGGATTTGGAAGGTGCTGTCTGAGGATCTTCGGTGCATTTCTGCAGTGCATCTTGCAGATAGTACACACTGCTGCAACTAAGCGTCGGCGGTGGAGGGAGTGGATGCTTGTGGATGTAGCGCCAATCAAGTGGGCTGCTTTGTCCTGGATGGTGTCAAGCTTCTTGAGTGTTGTTGGGGTTGCACTCATCCAGGCAAGTGGGGAGTATTCCATCACACTCCTGACTTGTGCCTTGTCGATGGTGGACAGGCCTTGAGGAGTCAGTAAGTGAGTTATTCATTGCAGTATTCGTAGCTTCTGACCTGCTCTTGTAGCCACTGTGTTAATGTGGTGAGTCTAGTTGAGTTTCTAGTCAATGATAACTCCCAGGATGTTGATAGTGGGGGATTCAGTGATGGTAACACCATTGAATATTAAGGGACGGTGGTTAGATCGTCTCTTATTGGTGATGGTCATAGCCTGGGATTTGTGTGGAGCAAATGTGACTTGCCACTTGTCAGGCCAAGCCTGGATATTGTCCAGTTCTTGTTGCATTTGAACATGGACTGCTTCAGTATCTGAGGAGTCACGAATAGCGCTGAACATTGTACAATTATTGGCAAACATCTCCACTTCTGACTTTATGATGGAGGGAAGGTCATTGATGAAGCAGCTGAAGATGGTTGGGCCTAGGACAGTATCCTGAGGAACTCCTGCAGAGATGCCTTGGAGCTGAGATGATTGACCTCCAATAACCACGACCATCTTCCTATGTATCAGGAATGACACCAACCATCAGAGAGTTTGCCCCCTGATACCCATTGATTCTGCCATTCAATAAAATTATTGCTGCTCTGATCTTAACCACAACTCTACATCCTGCATATCCCTAATAATATTCATCCCCTTGCTAAACAAGAATCTATATCTGCGTTAAAAATGTTTAAGGATCTGCATCTCTGCCTTTTGAGGAAAGAACTGCAAAGACTCACAACCCTCCGAGAAAAAAATATTGATATACTGAGTTAGAGATAGTAGGAACTACAGATGCTGGAGAATCTGAGACAAGGCATAGAGCTGGATGAACACAGCAGACCAAGCAGCATCATAGGAGCAGGAAGGCTGACATTTCGGGCCTACACCCTTCTTCTGAATTATACTGAGTTAATGTGTTGAGTGCATGGACTGTGACATGACTTGGTTATTTGGTTAACTGTCTTAGTTAACAGATTATTTCTCACCAACACTATGCCACTGTCAAGTCAAAATGATACTCCTCCGACCACATAGATAAGTATCTGAGTTTCAGTACCTAGCGTGACACCGGGTTTGGTAGGCCATATATATCAATGAAAGGCAAATTGTATCAAACAACACATCCCTTTGGTAGTCTGCAGTGGTCAGCATACCAGCTCTGCTCAACCAGCCTCTTCCTGCAAGACTCAGACATGGTGCCCGACATTAGATGTAGTTCTGCATTTACTAAACTAATCCTGAATATGCCAATAATTCCATCAAAACCAATTTACAATCATCCATCAGGCTTGCAGCGAGATTCATTTGTGTGCAATCCAATTGTTTATGCCAGAGGCTACGTTTAATCACATGGCCCTGTTCTTTGTAGGCAAAAGGAACTTGTCCACACACTGCACCTTTGTGGAGACAGTGAATCCCTGCTGCATCCCCAGGGTGTCATCGTGACCTGAATTGATCAGGACTGCCCAGCTTGAACTTCATCAGTTAAACTAGTAACAGTTCTTGCTACATCACCAAGACAACCATTTTTCTCATCTTTTTCTCATACTTCATTCACTTTCTTCTTTTTTTTGCATTATAAATTATTGTTTTGTTTCTTAAACACAGAGAATGTTGCATAAACTCAGCAGATCTGGCAACATCAGTGGAGAGAGAAACAGCTGACATTTGGACTTCGAAACAACTTCTTCAGGAATGAGAAGTGTTTGATTTTTTAAAAAATATACTTTTGACAGAAGGGCTTTATAGTCTTTTTCTCTTTCTGCACCATTTAACGACTCCTTTGTCGTTAGCACTGGGCCTCTACCTCTCTCAAAAGTATAGGAAAAAAAATTCCAATAGCTTTCAGTTCACAAGGGGAGTCATACCAGTGTCAAAACATTAAGTCTGTTTCTCCCTCCACAGATACTGCCAGGTGCACTGAGTTTATCCAGCATTGTGCTTGATTCAGATTTCTAGCTTCTTCAGTATTTCGCTCTATACGAGCGTTCTCTTTCTAAAGTTGATTTTCTTGCTATCCTATGATGAGTGCAGGATGAAAAGCTTCAACTTACATGTTTCTTTTTAGCATTTGTGTCAACATGTAAATCAGTAAATTCTAGTCAATCCTTCTGCTAACATGCACTTACCTTGCTTATACTTAAAATCATTATTTGCTTTCTATAGAAATTAGCTAATGGCAGCAGCAGACAACATTATTGTGGCATTTCCAACAGGACAATACACATTATACCCCAGTCTCACAAAAGAAAAGTGAAACAGCCTGAGCAAAGCTCTGAGGAAGAGGAATGCAATCACCAAGGATTCAAAACAGAGGAATCATTTCCACAAGAATGGCAGCAGAAAGCTAGCTGGGTGTCTGCAATTAGTCAGACACAGTTAGATTGATTAAATGATGCTCAACCCACATATACTGCGACAAAACAAATGCTGGGATCCCAAAACCTCGGCCAAGAGTGGAGTGAACTTGGTGTACAATCCATGTTTAATTCAAAGGTGCTGAATTAAATTGTCTGATTTTTCAAGGGATGTTTTGCATTAAATTCCTAGTTTGTTTCATTCAAGTAATTCACATTATTAAATAATTACAAATTTTAGCACAAAAAAATCATCTTTTAATGTTTTGATTCATTTATAATAGAATAGTTTCTTTTTCCACAATAACTTTGCTTTTGGCATAATTAATGCAAATTTGTACACATTTCAGACAATAAGTATTATTGCAAGCTGACACACACCAGTTAAATCAATATTAATGAGGTAACACAACACAGATGAGCTAACTAGTCACCTTCTGGTTATGTTTTAGCTCAATACATCACATAAATTCCATCAGATATAATTCAAAAGTTAAGAACCACTTGCCAAAGTTCGAACTCTGTCATACTGAAGACTAGAAATCTGGTCATTTCGGTGTCCTACAGCAGAAAAAATTGAAATGAGGAAGAGGAATCTGCGGCGCGAGGCTTCAGTTCAGGTGAATAGTGTTCATGCCTGTTTTGCTTCAGCGGAGATGGCTCCCTGACAGGTATAATCATCGAAAGAGCCAGAATTGCATGCATTTATTCCCAATGCATTTTCTGTATCTGCAAACAACACTGCAGACAACAATTCTGACACCTTGGATATCTTCCAGGCTCCAGCTGTCAGTTTTTGATTTTAGCCTGCAAACTAAGGTAGTTCAAAATAAAAGCTTCCCATCTAAACATTGAGGGGAGTTTAAAACCAGTCTCAACTTTCCCTGTGGGAATACATAGGCAGCTTTTCCTTCCTCCATTCGTACCGTTCACCAAAATGCAGGATAAACATGGGACTTATCATAAAAGCCACAGAGGTGGATGGGGCATGTCCCTCAATAAACAACAGCTCTTGCAAAATTCCATCAATCACTATTGTTACCAACATATCTCAGACTGAGGTCATATATTTGGCCAATTTAGGGTGTGTAATTCAAAGTCTAGACATGAGCCATCTGAACATGGAAATGGCATGGACCTTCTCTCATGTAATCAATGGAATACTAGCGGTCTGAGCGGGGAATTCCAACGCCATTAAGTGGAGTGCTTCCTGTGAACACACCACTTACAATCCAGACACAGTTTGAGAGCTTATCAGATCGGGAAGGCTGGGAGGATTCGCGCAAGGTGAACTCCAACATGCTCAGTGTTACCTGTGTTGGCTGAAAGCAGGTGCTGCTCTGAACCACAGCTAGGTTCTACCCAAGGAGCCCCAAGGAGAAATGGGTCTGCGGCCGAAATTGAGCTGCAACCACAGGTTGCAACCCGGAAAGAGAGAGAGAGCACCTTAAGCAAAGTGGAGCACTGAGAATTTGCCGAGAGTACGAATTTGTGCAGGATAGGGGCAGGAAAGGTGTGATGCCTTTTGCCCTTGAACATTTATAGTGCTCTGTATAAGCTTGAGTCAGAATTTCAAACAAAGAATCAATAACTAATATTGCATTAAATTAGATATTTAAACTAGTTAAAATAATTAGGTTAAAAGCTAAAACTAAATCAAATTAACTAAACCAACCTTTAAAATAGGAAATAAAAAGAATATGGTTCGATATAAATAGCAATGCAGAAGGTGTGCTACATTTGTAGTATGTGGGAATTTGTACATAGCAGCGTGATCCCAGGTACTCATATCTGCACTAAGTGTCTGCAACTCAAGCATCTTCAGCAGAGAACATGAGTCTTGTGTTGCAGATGTGACAATATATCAAGGAGGGAGTGAGTTACCTGCATGTCTTGATTTAAAACCAGCTAAATTCTTTAGGTTAGTTGTGGCTTGGATCGCATTATGGATCAAGTAAAGGAGGATGTTACTGTGATCCAGGTAGGACAGAAGATAAGAGATGCAATGGCAGTGGAGGAGCCTTAACACCTTTGCCATTACCCAAATGGTATGAGTGTTTTGTAACAATATGGACAAGAAGAATGAACACAGTGAGGACAGGCAAAGTGACCACGGGAGTGTTGTACAGGGAGCGGCTCAAGTCAGGAGAGCGGGGAAAAACATAGCAGGGGACAGTACAGTCAGTGGGATAGATACTCATCTCTGCAGCTACAGTCAAGACTTGCCTGCCTGATACAAAGGTTAAAGATATAACCTTAGGGCTAATTCTGAGGAGGGCAGGATCCAATTGTCATGATCCTTGTCTTTGAACCACAATATTGAGTAAAAATGGGATGAGATCTTGGTGGGGGAGTTTAAAAAGAGAGGAAATGCAATAACAAACAAGTAACAATCTCTGGATTACTGCCTGAGCCATGTCCAAATCTGCATAGGACCAAACAGATTAGAAGTTTAACTGCATGAATGAAACGGAGCACTGAAATTGGCATTTCCATTCATGGGACACTGGTACCACTTTTGGGAAAGTGAGAACCATTCCAATGCTTGGACTCCACCCAAACTCTGGTGGTATCAATGTATTGGTAAAGCATGTAGCAAGGGCAGTAGATTGAGTTTTGTTACTAGTAAGGGAGAGGGGATAAATTTAGTGAGGGTACATTTAGAAATCTGAAGCAAAAAATCAAACTGTGGGACAGAGTTGTGCTTTGTGGAAAATCAAACATTGTATAAGGTGACAGAGAGTTTACTAACAGCATTTATGATTTTGGCATCTAAGGCAGGCTATATCAGGGGAAAACAGCAAAACATTAAAACATCTGAGGAATGCCTAAAGCGCATAGATGAATTAATCTTGTAAATTTAGATTAATGGGTTTGATCACTTGCTATGACTAAGACATAATTGCAGGATAACTGAGGTTGGAAACTACATTTTGTATCAAGTGTATTTGACTTTTAGAATATAAATGGAAAAGCAGGCTTGATAACGTAGAATATAAAGGATGAGCAAATGGCTGATGCGAAAGAATCTTAATCTAAGAAGTAGGGCATCAAATCAGTATGAATGGAGCAAGAAGCTAAATCAGAGAAACAGGAAAAAGATCCCCTCATCCCTACAGACTGATAGCTTCAATAACACCCTAAATTTTTCACCCTTACATTTATTATAAATACACATTGGAAATGAGACCAATGCTACAATAGCTTTCATGAAGTTATGACTGTGACCTTCAGGAGTGATGAAAATATAGCTGGACCCAGCATCATTAAGAACTTGTGCCAAATATGAAAAGAAATTTGTTTGATAAAGAAAAAGAGCAAAAATACTTGAACGTGATTGTTCACGGCATAACCTCATCCAATGCAAATTGCTTGAACTCCTGTTTCCTCACTGACTGCACAGACATATAGAGAGCTAAGAAAGATTCTAGGGTAAGGAGATATTGTGGATGCGGTGAAGGATGAAGAGCAAATGTGCATTTACACAGCGCCTTTATGACCTCAGGATATCCCAAAGCAATTCACAGCCGATAATTTACTTTTCAAATGCACTCACTGCTGCAGTAATGTCTGGAAATGGGTCAGACTGTTTGCAAACAAGGTCTCATCAACAAGATAAATGAGCACCTAAACAGCTTCATCGATGTTGGTTGCTGGACAAGTATTGGGTCAGAACCACGGGAGAATTCCTGTCATTTTTGGATTTTTGAGAGAGCAGACTTGGTTTGACACCATATTTCGAGACAATAGCTCCAATAGTGCAGTCTTTTCTCCGCACTGCAACTGCTATGTCAGCTAAGATTAGACCCTGAGGTCTCTGGAGTGGGATTTAAACCACAAGCACCCAACGCAGTAGCCAGAGTGCCATGGCTGACATTTACGATGTACATCAATTCCTTTTCATGGTATATCTACGTACCATTTATTTATACAAAGGAAAAAAATGGCTAGCTCATCAAACATGATTAATCTCAAGACCTTCAGATTACAAACCTGCTTACCTTTCATTCAAAAGCCTAAGTACCTGCTAACAGCTGAATTCATAAAAAATGTTTTCTTACATCCAGCAACAAAGGTCTAAAAATCGGCAAGCCTAAACATATGATAACCAAAATGTTTGGATAAGTAATACAGGTAACACAAAAATGAAATGTCCAAGGTGATTTTGACTGATCCAATACAAAACGCAGGTAAAAGTGAAAGGACTAAGAATCTGTACCAGCTCAAAGAGCACTCATAAATCTACAGGTTCTTTTGTAGGACAGCGCAGAACGATTAAAAGGATTTGCACATGATTAAATGCATTTGATAATGATTCTGAAAATGAACATTAAAGAAGAGGTGTGCAAGGAATGCACAAACACTCAGCAGGTTATTGATGATGATACTGCATATTATATTTTACAGCTGCCTTCCATTAGAAGTTAATTTTTGTCTATTATCCCTTGGCACAGTCCAGGTTTTCATCTAATTGACTAAATGACTCCAGCTAACCAATTATTGTTGCTCCTAATGCATTACAATTAGAATGGATTCTGGCTGCGGAGACAGCTGGTTATATGTCAAGGAACAATTTTCTCTCATCTGTTAGTGTCACTGATCTTTCAGCTTTCTGTAAACTTTTCCTTTCCTTTTAATCTACTATCATTTTTACTGTGATTTTCAAGTGATTTTAGTGACTTTAGCATCTCATACATAGGAATAACATTGAAAAACTTAACTAAGATCAGATAAGCAATGTCAATGATTTTGATTAAGCTCTTAATGTTGTTCTTTACCTCTTTAGCTTAGTGTTTCCTAAAAATTATGCAATCACAGCCTTGTGACTTAAAGATGCAAGGTTAGGCCCCTTACTTGAGATGACCCTGTATATCAGATTTAAGTGAGCTTGTTTCAAAATGAAAGAACTATGGGTTCAAGCCCAGGGTGATTTTCGGCTTGAATTTGCCACACTGAATCTCATCAGAGCTTGCACATTACCAGTAATTCAGTATGTCACAGTCATGCATCATCTCAAGAGACTAAAACTCTGCCCGCATTGTCCCAAGACCAGGATATGTCTTGTTGGCTCACAACAAAGCTTGCCCTGATAGAAAATAAACTAATCCTTCATAGACATACACTTGGAATAAAGGAGGATCCAAGAGCAATACAGGATTGTAAAAATTACACTCTGATTTCTATTTAATAACCTCCATTTCATACGACATCATGGCAAAATTTGGGGGTTTAATTACGCTAGGTTCATGATAATGGCATGATGTCAGCTCACACAACAAGGAAAACTGCTGATATTGCTAATCATTGAAAGCAGAGCAATGGCCAATAAAGTTCAAGCATGGCCAGTTCAGCATTTGACTGGTTAGAACACAATGCCACTAACTCCCAGGTTGTAAATTCACCTCCCACTTTAGAAGAAGCGTAAAGTAATGGCTGTCAATGGGTTATTATTTGTGTTACAATGGGTGCACCTATTATACTGACATCCCACATCGTCTGTGGGTGGAGGCAGAGAGTAGACATATCTGTACCAGAGTCTTAAGTTCCTAGTGAGTATATCTGACCAAATGTACTTGTACCTATTCTTATCATGCACTACCTACAGTGGGGTATGCCCTATCATGAATCACTTGATAGGTGCAAGGTAATGCAAAGACAAAAGAAGATTGGTAACAAGAACTACCTCAAACAATCATTACCCAATACCACATACTGGTACAAAACGCTGCAAGATACCCACAGCTGCCATCTGGGAAAACAGCACTGAAGGAGGGTGGCATGGTGGCTCAGTGGTTAGCACTGCTGCCTCACAGCGCCAGGGACCCGGGTTCAATTCCATCCTCGGGCGACTGTCTGTGTGAAGTTTGCACATTCTCCCCGTGTCTGCGTGGGTTTCCTCAGGGTGCTCTGGTTTCCTCCCACAGTTAAATGCCCATAGTGTCCAGGAATGTTTAGGTTAGGTGGGTTAGACGGGTTAGACATGGGAAAATGCAGAGCTAGGGGAATGGGTCTGGGTGGGATGCTCTTTGGAGGGACAGTGTGGACTTGTTGGGCCAAAAGGCCTGTTTCCACACTGTAGGAATTCTACGAACATTCAAAATCATCTCTGAAATATTTTAACTTCAAATGAAAAGGAACAAAGTAACTTTGAAATGCACATTTTTGAAGAGGAAGAAGTGATATTTCCTTCTGGTATCCAACAAAGTTCTGTTGAGCAAAACAATGACAATAACATTTTAAGTCCTCTTCAAAAATACCAAATGCAACTTCTTCCTCCATACACTATGAGGTCATGCAGTACAGCTGGGCTAGTGCAGGGGAAATGGATGAAGATAACATTTCATCTGTTTTTAACAAAGTAGAATGAACATAAAAGCTCAAGCAGAAGAAATGCTTGAACAAGGCCTTATTGAATAATTAAAATCACTTTGGACAACTCCATTAGCAGTCAAAACACAGACAGTAAGATGACAGCAACCAACTCCTCTTGGGCTACGAGTGTCTCAATGATCCTTCACAAATAGATTCACTCCAGTTGCTTATACTGTAATTGGTCTTGGAGCAATGTAGCCCAACTGCATCCAAAACAAGATGTTTTATATTCTGAATATACCAGCATAGTCTGAGAAAAAATATAACCAAACTATAACACTGCTGATTCAGGAAATCTGAAATAATTGCTTGGCACTACAGAATTTAATATTTTGCTAAAAGGAGACAAGATGTCAAATTTTGTTTTGTCTTGCACTCAGACTGCAGTTAGACTCCGACTGGTGAGGGTGTTGCCATGGAAATACATCAGAGACTGGCAGCCTCCATGATCCCCTGGGAGCTTAAATTGACAGTTTGCTGCATTTCCATTGTTAACAATGATCCAATCAATCAGCATCTTCTCATGCTGGACAAACAGTTGCTCCTTCTTTCAAGTCTGTTTCTTGCAAACTCGTCCTGACGCAAGACGAAAAGCTTCGACTTCTTGTCTGCTTTTCAAGCAATGTTTATGAAATCTGAAGTAACAACCGAGAATGCTGGAAGGTCTCAACCAGTCAGGTAGCATTGTTGGAGACCGAGCAGAGTTAGAGGGTTGGATTTAATGCTCTACATTGTCCTATGTGCAGTAAAACAGAGCCTGCAACTGAACATTGGGTTGCTGCTAACTTCCTCCTTAAGAATAGGGATCTACAGCCTGCTTGGTCTAGTGTACAGGGGAAAACTACTTACTGTTCTAACTAGAAGCAGCTCTTGTATTAAACAAGATGTAGTTTATTGCACGTTAGCAACTAGTTACAGGATACATTCAGATATTATGAAAAGCTTCTGGATGTTAGATCATCCTCTTCTGAGAATCTAAGCTACTCTGTCCATAAGTCCATATGATATCATGATAGTGAGTGGTGCTTAAATACTCCTCCTTTCAGACCCCAACACATGCTGAGCCTGTCTTAGCTGCAGAGACAATCTCCTCCCCTTCACATGGCCATTCCCAAGGATCCTGACATGTCTAAAAGCTATCTGGATGGATGTCCCATCTCTAGGAGCTGCCAGCAGATCAGAGACAGGCAGCATTCTAATCCAGATCTAGTGACACCGGGAGCCGTGGTCGTTCACGATTTCTACAGTCAGCTCAGGAACAGCAGCAGGTTGGGAGGTCAGAGAATACAACCAAGTGAAAGGCATTTGCCAGGACTAGCACGTCATGCTCCCACAGTGAGGCGATGGCAGGAGGGCTAATGTAAAGAGCAGTAATGGATGCTCTTTTTTTTAAGGAGGGATGTACTTGCATGCAATGTTATTTTTGGAATTGGAAGCCAATGTTTTGGAACACTGATCTGAGAGCACAGAAGCTCCCAGCGGTTGTCGGCTTAGCGGGAACACTGCTATCATTTAAGGCAGAGAAAAAGAACCTTCAAAGAAGGTTCACTGGGTTGATAACGAAGAGGAAGGGATCCTCCAATGAGGAAAGGTTGAGCAGTTCGGCCCTACATTCATTGGTGTTTAGAGAAGTGAGAGGCAATCTTTCTGAAACATGAATTCTGAGTGGGATTGATAGGATATATTTGTTGTGAGAATGTTTTGTCCGTATGGGAACTTACAATTGGAGACACAGTTCAAAATAAGAGATCTCTGATTTAAGATGGAGAAGAGAAATATTATTAATCTGTGGCATTCCGTTCCCCAGATAATGGGGAATAAATTCAATAATAAATTCAAGGCTAAGCTAGACAAATATTTGATCAACAAGGTAGAGTTAGGGGCAGACTGCTGAAGGGGGTGCGAAATGCAAGGCTTGAATTAGCTCAGACTTGGTCCTGAATGATGGAGCAGATCTGAGTGGTCAAAGGGCATGGCTCTCTATTCCTTTTTTAAAACTTACAATTGCAAATTCCTGTAAGGACAGCCCATGCTGCCAGTGGGTCCATTCACTGGGCAAAGGATGCTGGAACAGGAGGAGTCCAACTCAAACCATTGACATGCTTTCCCATGCAACAGAAACCCTTTGTCCCCACTCCCAGTAGATTACCAGGGACAGCAGAAGGAGTCTCTTAACCAGCCACTGAGGAACTTCCATTAACCTCAGGTTGGAAATGCTGTCTTTGAGCTATTCCACCCCAGATTTCACAGGAAGATAACAACTGTATGTCTCCCACCAGCATCCAGCCCCTGTCTCCTTGCTCATTCCCTGAGGCATATAAATTCAAACCAATATTTCCTTTTGATTAACTTGCATCAGAATTAGGTAAAAGTTAGTGATGTGCAAGGTTTTAAACAAATTTACATGCAGGGAAGAACAATAATATGGAGGTAAGACATGAAAGGCTAAATAATAGGGCAAACAAGCAATTGAAGTGGGACAAGTACAGGAGCAAAAGACGAGTTGATAGCTTTTGTTTCTCATTCAATATCCATTTGCCTTGCAGCATCATCTTTTCATCATTTAGTCCCTCCTACTCTACCACTGTTATCAAGACCTTCCCTTCTTCCTTGGTACTTTGCAACCTTTTCCCTGTCCTCGTACTTGCTTAAAACCTGGAACATTGCTCACCTTTGAACTCACCGACCTGAAATGTTAACCTGGTTGTTCTCTGCACAGATGTTGCCTTACCTGTGGAGTACAGAGGTACAGCACTTGGCTTAATGCTTGCTGTGAAGAAATGTGGCTATTTCCATATGTCTCATAATTGATAACTAATTATACACTAAGCTATATAAAGAATTTAATAGAAAATTCAATTGCTTCTCTCTGCATCTACAGGGATTCAATTCAACAAAGTGCCTTTGAATGCTTTTCTTTGTTAATGTTGCTATATAAATGCAAGACGTCATTGTTATTAGAAACCAAATCACAAATAGGTGGTATGTAATTTTGCCTTTATATGATGCCTTATCACATTCTTGGGATTTCTAAATAGCTTTTTAAAAGCTAAATTTTTTTTTTCCTCAAAGAACAATCCCTGGTGTTTTGTTGATGTAATACCAGTCAACTTGCACACAGCAGGATCCCACAAAGAGCAATAAATGAATAATCAAATAATCTATTTTGATGCCAGTAGTTGCCAGATAATAGCTAGCAGGACATCAAGATAATTTCCTTGTCTTTTTCAAATCATGCTGTCACGTACTATCTTTTGCCTCCACTTGAGCAGACAAGGCTAAACACCTTGTCTAAAAGGCAGCATCTCCAGCAATGCAGCATTCCATCATGACTGCAACCAAAAGCCAGCCTAGTTTTGCACTTCCATCTCTAAAGGCTCATCAACCATCTGCCTCAGAAGCCAGAGTGTTATCAATGAATCAACTGGCAGCAAAACACTCTGATTATGGATATAGCTGTTTTAATTAAGATGAAATGGAGAATGAGGCCAGAAACCTTAGTCCCAAGTCCAGAATGCTATCCAAATGAGAGCATAATAGAAGTGTTAACTGCAATTCATTCACCAGAAGTCGCACCAATATATTAAGTTAAAGTCTGAATATCAAATTGTAGTCAGCAAAAGAATGGTATTTGCAGGCTTTGGAACAGAGACGTTCTCTAATCTAGCAAACAATTCAGTGTGGCATCTATCAGTAGGACAAGAAATCAGGAGAATCAGATTGAGGAAACCTTAAAGAAACATGAATTAAGCCCTACATTCATGCATTTAAAAAAAACACGTAATCAGAGTTAAAATTAGACTTGAACTGTCCAAAACAGGAACTACATAGCAGGAAATATAAACTGATTTGATGGTGTACAGAAAAACAAAAGAAAGATTGGGAAAGACAAATAGGATGATGGTAGAAAGGTTAAAAATGGAGAGAAATAGTAACAACAGACATATATATGTTTTGAAATTTCATCTGCCCAACAGAACTCCTATAAGTGAATTAGTGATGTAACATGTGGGTTCATTCAGGCTGGCACATGTGGGATGTCAATGTCTATGGATGTGAGGAACATGGGGCCCAAAGAGGAGATCCTGGGATATTGGTGTCCAGTTTCCAACATAGAGGTCATTCAGAACAAACAGCAAAATCAATGTGCCTAGTTCTTCCTTGCTTTTGTTGTTCAGTTTTCTGAATGTCTTGCTTATTCAACGAGTTTGCGAAGGTGGACGACTGAATATTAATGAGGTGAACTATGCTGCCAACAAGGTATTTAACAAGCGTTATTCTCTGTCAACTGGCATCTTGTTGCTGCCTGGTGAGAATCTCACAACACAGCCAGTAAGAAAGCATAAAAGATGATGCGAACTGCTCCCAACTTCAAGATGGTCCTCGCCACATTAATCACCCAATTCTGCCACTCATTGTGCTACAGCTCACGTCACTCAGATAGGTTAAAGGAACAAGACTAAACTTGCTTGCTCTGATTTTCTTGTTGAGTTTTCCCGACGCTTAGCTTATTTGGCAAGTTTGGTAAGGTGGGAGTCTGAATGTTAATGCGATAAATTGTGCTGTTAAAATTAAGATGTAAAGGAATTTCTTCTGTTTGAGGATAGTGAATATCCAAGCGTTCTCTAACCCAGAGAATTGTGGAGGCTAGATCACAAAGTATTTAGAGATAGGTTTTCAAAATTGAAGAGGTGAGGGCTTTGTAGAGTGAGCACAAAAAAGAAGTTGAGGCCTGGGACAGATTAGCCATGCTACATAGAACAGTGGAGCAGGCTTGAAGGACTGAATAGCCTATTCCTGCTCCTGTTTCTTATATTCTAGTCATGCTGTTTATTTATAGTTATCAAGTAGTTAAAAACTCATTTCTGAATGCAATAGTCTCAATTCTTTTTTAACCAACTTTACTGGGGACGCCCTTGTAAAGCAGTGGTCGTGTCCCTATGTCTGGACCAGGAGGCCTGCTCCAGAGGTGTGTGATAACACTTCTGAACAGGTTGGTTAGAAAAATAGCTTAAATTAAGAAAAAAAATTATCCAACTTAACTGGGGAACTGGTAGCCAAATTTAAACCATTAATGTGATATTAATGCTTTGTCTATCTTCAAAGACTGTCATGAAAGAATATGGGATTTTTGTCAGCAACTTCTGGATTTCTGCATTTAATTGCACGTGTATGGTAGCAGAAGTTGCTATATGATGTACCCTGTTCTAGCAGTGAGCAGTGCTAGCCTCACCAGTGTATTTGTTGCACTGCAGTGGTGATCTGGTAGTGTCTCTAAACCTGGGCCAAAAGTTTCAAGTTCAAATGGATCACAGGGTGGCTGGGAAGATGAATCAACAAGCCAAGCAGGTTGATTTTCAATCTGTAAATCCACTTTAAGCTCCGATGGCAGGTGTTAAGAGCAACAGAGTATTGTGTTCAGCCAGAACGTTGTGCTAGGTGCTGCACCACACCTCATGTTAAAAGACTCCTAGCAAAAATTTTTGCCATGAGCAAGTATAATCCTTGTGCTGAGAGGTTTCCATGCAGACACACCCGCACATTGTCTAATTGTAAAACATTTTGCTGAATTTTGCGAAGAATTATGCCAACCATGACAGATTTTTATGTCAATTAGTCAGTAGCATCATACCTGATGAAAGCATTTAGAATATTTTATGACTCAAGTAGAAATAGTTGTTGCTATAGAAAGCATTAATGGATTTAAAATATTACTTCAAGGACTGCAAAATGACAACATATTGAATCACTTAAACAAAACTTTGAGGAGCAACGGCCTTTGTTCGGGACAGTTATCTCAAAGGCATAACTAATTATATATATTACCTCAAGGATGATCAGAAGTTTGAACCTTGAAACATCACTGCACTACATGTAATGTTTATGGAAGCAGAAGGGAATTTTAAGATCTATAGCAATGGGTAGAGATATTTCTACTTATAACAGTTAATTCTAATAGCACTGGTCAACATCAGAGAATAGAATGCATTTGATAATATTGAAATATTCCGAGATGAAAGGTTCCAGATTCTAACAAATTTTGGGTAAAATCTACATGCGATTTGAGCTATGACATATTACAACTGAACCATGCTTGGAAAAGAAACGGTGATTTTGAGCACCTGGATCCCACAGCATTCCCTTCACTGAGGATGTCTTCATGTCATTTGTAGGTCTGTTGTAGGCTATTCACTGGAAATCAATCAATGCTTAGGTATGTGCTTCCTTGTCCTGCTTTATTTCTCTGGGACTCTATCTTAATTCTTTTAGAAACTGTTAACCATCTAGCCGTCAGTCTTTACACCTCTGTCACTCACTTGCCCATGGCCCCTCATTATCTCGATGTCAACTCAATGCTAAATCATGCCTCCCATGCACAGGTCCTCATCGCCATTCACTAAGTATCTACTATGCACAGACATCAAGAATCATGTGGAAATCAGGATAAATAAATTTCAAACAACCCCAATTAGGTATGATATTAGTTGATAGAAGGAAGATCAGTTAGACCTTGGTCATATTTTATTTAACATTTGCTCTATTCCAATGGGAAACCGTACCTGGAGGTGACTGGAAAAGTGAGATTGTAGAAGAACAGTAAAATTAGTTCAGAGGAAGGGTCACCGGACCCGAAACATTAACTCTGATTTTTTCTCCACAGATGCTGCCAGATCTGCTGAGCTTTTCCAGCAACCTCTGTTTTTGTTCCTGATTTACAACATCCTCAGTTCTTTCGGTTTTTACTTAAATTAGTTAAACTATTCCTCAACAATTTCAAATAAACTTCCTTTAATGAGTGCTTTATACTCTCATGATTCTCAGCTTGCACGGAGATTGTGCAAAATGAGAAAGCTTTGATGTATGTAGGAAATATAGGGGCAAATGATCAAAGGTTTGGTTTAAGCAGAGAGTTTTAAAGCACGTCTTAAAGGAGGAAAGAGAAGTGAAGAGACAGAGGGGTTTAGGGAGAGATAACTGAAACTTCAGATACAGTCAGCTTGGCTTTGCAAGGCCATCAATGGTGAACCAATTAAAATTGAACATGTTTCAAAGGTTGATTAGAAAGTACAAATGGAAACATCCTTTTTGCATTTGGATGATGTTGCTGAGGTGCAGCCTCAGAAGACATGTTTAAAACAGGGTCTGCAACGGAGGACAGTATTTTGGCCCAACAGTTGAAGGTTTTAAGATGATCATGCATCTTCATAAATTGAAGTTACATTTAGATCATTCTGTATCCTGGGTCCCAACAAGCCTGAATAAGGGGACGGGCCTGCTGAGCCAAGTGTGTTCCTTCAGCTCCATACTGTGTTTTCTATGTCAATAGTCAATTGGCTTACTGGTTCTAAGCTTGTCGCAGAATAGATTCAATAAAGGAAAAGAATAGCAGTTATGGAGGTCAGCAGAGAGAAGAAACTGCATGTTTTAGTGAGCTGCTGAAGCTGGATGCATGACAGAGACACAATCTCTAATCAAAGAGACACTTACTTCCCACAGACATGAGGAATGTAGGAGGTTTCTCCTGGCACAGGCAGGGATAAGAAGAATCATCAGAGTGGGCAAGACTGCTGGTAATGTTTGGCTCAGAAGTTGCAGGAACGGTATAGCTCTCTCATTAAATATTACCTCCAGACACAATCCAAGGTTTTCAGAATTTAAAAAAAAAAGGAGAAAGAGCTAACCTGTTGCGGATTATAAAATCCACTGACCGTTTCTGTGAAAGCCATGTCTTGATAGCAATGATTCTTACCCACTTAGATAATATCAATCACTGAATTACAAAACATTTGACAAGGAACGTTATCATTGTCCCATGATTGTTCTTCTTTCCTCTCATAAGTAAATCATGTATCGAATTTGATTAAGACGATACTTACTGTTTAATCCGGAGATGATGCGTTAACCACTCCAGTAGAACAACATTTCTGCAAAATTTAATTAATGGCAAGCTACCAGGGCCATGCAATTGTGATCATTGAGGGAACAAAGACATTTAAGTACATTATGTTAGCATTCAAAGAACACATACCATAGTGATAGAATCACATCTCTTTAACACTCAGAGTGTTATTACATTGCCAATGTTACAGTGACATCGTGTATTGTCTCTAATGTCTCTAGTCAGTAGAAGCAAAATTCTTTGTATTATACCTAGGTTAGACATTACCCTTCCCCTCTGGAACCTGAGTTCAACACAAACTTAGACAGCTGGGATGAAATCTCCTCACAAGTACCGTTATGAGAGTCCTACATGACATTCATCACTCAATCTAATTCCTAGTGGTAAAGGCTTACAGCACAAAACTGCCCTTGATTTAGCAGTTTCATTCAAATGCCAGAGGGTATTGTCAAAACAGCAAAATGCTGGCACAAAGGCAAAATGACTGAGTTTCTCTAAGGCTGAGAATGGAGGTATAGTTATAGGACAGGGCAGGGTGAAGCACTATTCTATATCTAGCTTGGCTATTTCCCTGCTTTGCTTATTCATGTCTATTTTTTTTTTAGCACAGATACTCAATACCAAAACCTGGACGAATTTCATAAACAAATAATTAGAATAACACCTTTTACTTTCAAGCAAAATCACACCTTACCAAAATAAAAACACAAAATTACTCTTGACTCAGGCTATTTCATTCACACCAGCTGATCAGGTATTACAAAAACAAAGAGCATTACGGAAGGAATTCAGTTATAGAATGACAGTAACATCAGGTGGTGAAATTCAGTTCATTCAACGCAAGTATACCATTCAAGAAACAGAAATTCTGTGGATGAGCAGCACCAGTGGAACTGGTACAATCTCAGCCTCAAGTCCAAGATGCATAAGTGAGTGCTCCAAGTCCTCATGACAACACCAAAAACAAATCTGAGTGACAACTTCGAGAACCTCACTGAGGAAGTGCTGCCACTACACCTCCAATTTCTCAAACTGGGACTTCCCATACATTGAACTTGCAATAAGTCTATTATGTAATATAGAGAGCACACCTGGACAACTGTGAGGAGTTCTGAGCACGATACCTTAAGGAGGGTTATGTCAACCCTAAAGGGAGTACCCTGCCTCAAATGGTGAACGTAACAAGGAGGCGTTACACAAATTGGGTTCTGTTCCCTGAATATTAAAAGGTTAAGAGCTGATATGATCAAAACTTCCAAGATATTAAGGATTGGGGTAGATAGTCAGCAACTATTTATGCTCATTGGGTAGTGGAGGTCTCAAGAGTCAAACACTTCTGAATACAACAGATGATAAAAGCTTGGAATCTTCTTCCGAATCTGGGGATTTTGGGTGGACATAGCACAGAGAGCCCAGAGTAGTGAGGACAGGAAGTGAGAGTCAGGAGCAACATTCCTGCCAAGAGTCTGTGTGTCTGTCCTGCCCTCAGGAATCTGTGCATAGCAGTGACTTCACTGACCCTTGGGCATGTTTGTGCATGCAGGTAGCATGTTTTTCAGGAGATGCCATTTTTGGTTGCAAAGGGTATGAAAGAACATGGAGTGAGTTTCAATTTTGGAGGTGGTCCCCTCTGGGTGAAGGGGTCCCCACATCGGAAGTACCTGTTTTCTTGCGCATCAGTGGCCTATGCAGTGAAAGCTGGTAGACTGCTCATCTTGCTAGCTAAGCGCAATTAAAATTTCCACTTTAGGGCCTAGGGGAGAGTAATTTGCATGAAGCCTTACCTGCACTATGCTCTCCTACCCACTCTGACCTCCTGTAATATGTGGCACATGTCAGGGTAGGTGGGAAGGTGATGGACTAGCTTGTTGCTTCATTTTATGAGTACCCTACCCTTCCTCTCACTGGCAGGGTTTGGGGACATGGTGGAACATAAAACACCCCCCATTGAATAGCAGTACAGACTCAATGAATACACAACATGATTTTCTTCTGTCCCCACAATTCCAATATAGTTAGTACATTAACTTGGGTAAAATGCCACATTTATTTATATATTACCAATGTTCCACCCAATGTAGCAATCATTTGTGGTTGATTTTAAGATAAAATCTCACAGCCATTAAGAGTAAACCACAGAATATTGCTTTTGTCTCATTGAAGAATCATCTCACTTTATGGTGTTGCAGGTTTTCCCGTTTCTCGAACACTGTATTTAATTTTCAATGCACTGTGGTTTAGATGCCACTAACCTAGACACCTGCTCTTTGCAAATCTGTGTTGTGAAATTAGTGTTTTACACCTGGGAATGTTCAATCCATAAATTAAAGTCACATGAGCCAGGTGCCACCCCTTAAAAAATTCTACTGTATTTTAACTCTAATTATCAGCAATTTGCAGATGCAAAACAAATTGTTAATATTTAAGTAATACTTTTCCAATCTGTGCATTACCGCTGGGGAAAACTTAACCGTGGCCTGCATTCTAATCAAAAGCACATGTTGCCTATTCTACTGTTGCCTCTTGATCCCTGTTATTCTTTGACACTGTTAATTAGACCCAGCAATATGACCTATCAGCAATTGTGTATTTCTGGCTTATAAAAGGAAAATTCCAAAAATGAACGGGAGATACTTATTCACATTCCACCTGTTGACCTTGTTCAAATGTCCAGCACTAGATGATTGACACACAAAACGATTGCAGTGCATTTTGAAACAATAGGCTGGATTTTGTGGTTGTAATGACACTGATAACATTTGCTGAATGAATTCTATGAAGTGATTTCTGGCATCCTTGCCTGCACAGTTCAGCAGCAAAAACCCACTGCTGTCATTGATATCCTGCTCATCCACATCCATTTCCTGCTGCTGAAGCCCTCTTAAGTAGAAATTACTAAACTGATGTAAACGTCCATTTTTATGCCATTATGCTCTCTGCTGAAAGTCTTACAAAAGTTGTACTTTTATTTTCACTGCTGAACAACCTCTTTGGCCCTGGAAAACCTTCTTATATTTGTGAAATATCAAATTTTCTCCATTCCATGAGAATAAATTGTTATGGAGCGGACCAGACCAGACCCAACCCCCTTAAAATATTTTAAGAAGGTAGCCTAGAGCCTAACTTTTTCTTATTTTTAAAGGCAAATGTAAAATGCCTGTTCCAGATGCAATGTGATTGGTCAAATTATTCAACATTAAGCAAAACACAATTTATTTAAACACTGTAGTTGAAATGCAACCAAAGAAAAAGGAATTTAGAGTAACAACGCTATTGGAAAACTTAACAGAATAATAGACATAGTAACTATTATTAATTAACTGTTCATAGAATCCCTACAGTGTGGAAACAGGCCCTTCAGCCCAACAAGTCCACACCGACCCTTAGAGCATCCCACCCAGACCCATCCCCCTATAACCCACCTAATCTCCACATCCCTGAACACTACGGGCAATTTAGCATAGCCAATCCACCTAGCCTGCACATCTTTGGACAGTGGGAGGAAACCGGAGCACCCGGAGGAAACCCACACAGACACGGGGAGAACGTGCAAACTCCACACAGACAGTTGCCTGCGGGGGAACTGAACCCAGGCCCCTGGCACTGTGGGGCAGCAGTGCTAACCACTGAGCCACTGTGCCGCCCTAAAACCAATTCATACAATCCCTTCAGCAATGCCAGTCAGCTCATCAAGTCCATATCAACCATCCCACCCAATCCCTGTATTTCCCATGGCCAATCCACCTAACTGCACATCTTTAGACTTTGGGAATCGAACCAGGCAGACATGGGGAGAATATGCAAATTCCACACTGAAAGTCACCCAAGGGTGTTATTGAGCCCAGTTTCCTGACACTCTGAGGCAGCAGCGCTAACCACGGAGCCACTGTTCCAATATAGTAGCATCCCATTAACACACCCCTTGGCAAAAAAGAAAATTTAGAGTCAGATTCTCACATGCAGTTCTCCTATCCAGGAGGGAAAAAAAATCAAGAGAAAATTCAGAGAGCAGCAGCAGTCAGGAGACATTCACTTAAGCTTCCAACTCTGTTTAGGCCCCAATAGCTTCTGCTTAAAACTAAACCTGAAAACTCAGAAATCCTGATCTGAGAGAGCTAGCCACACCCATTCAGACTGTTTAAAAAGAACCCAAGGCCTCACAAGTTGTTTACTCTAGTGGTTCTGGTAGATTGTAATGTGCGTCTGTCTTATGACCTCTCTTCAAAACCAACAGGACAAAATAACCTCAAAGTCACAGCATCATCACAAATTTAATGTTTAGATTTTGGCTTCTACTATGATTTTATGTGCACGTCCCAATATTTACTTTCTTTTTGCAATTGTGGGAAACAAAGGTCTAATGACAAATTCTGCTCAATCATTTCTGGATTGCCATCTATGACAATTATACAATGTGACTGTACATTTAGCCTGCTTGATGGCATTAATTCTATTGGGCAGTGAATAAAATTAATATCAGGAAATATGATATGCACTACCACAGTGTTAGATATTTGCAAGTAGGCTTTTTCAAGTTCAGCAGCAAGTGATGTTGCCTTGACACTAGCCATAAAATCCTGGCAATTGTTTTCAAGAGCTTGTAATATCAACAAAGACCATAAGACATAGGAGCAGATGTAAGCCATTCAGCCCAATGAGTCTCCTACAGCATTCGATGAGATCATGACTGATCCCACAATCCTCAGTTTCACTTTCCTGCCCTTTTCCTATAACCCTCGATTCCATTACTAATTAAAAATGTCTTCCTCAGCCTTGAATACGCTTACAACCCAGCCCCAAAAGCCCTCTGCAGTAAAGAATTCCAGAGTCACTACCTACAGTGAAGAAATTCCTCCTGATGCCCGTCTTAGATGTGTGAACTCTTATTCTGAAATTATGCCGTCAGGACTTAGACTCTCCCACAAGGAGAGACAACCTCTCTGCATCTACCCTGTTAAGTCCCCAAAGAATCTTGCACGTTGCAAAAATGTTGCCTCTCATTCTTCTAAATTCAACTAAGTACAGGCCCAAACTACTCAACTGCTGCACATAGGGCAGACACTCCATACCTGGTATCAGCCCAGTGAACATTCTCTGGATTGCCTCCAATGCCAATGTTTCTTTCCTTAGATACAGACCCAAATCTGTTCACAGAATTCCAGCTGTGGACTGACTAGTGCCTTGTATAATTTTAAAATGACCTCTCTACTTTTATATTCCATTCCCTTTGAAGTAAAGGCCAACATTCCATTTGCCTTCCCTTTACCTACTGAACTTGGATGCAACCTTTTTGTAATTCAAGTGCGAGGAATCCTAATCCTTCTATTCGGTAGCTCTCTGCAGTTTATCTTCATTTAAATAATATTCAGCTGCTCTGTTCTTCCTGCCCAAGTAGATAATTTCACATTTTTCTAGTGTGTTCTATCTGCCAAGATTTTGCCCATTGGCTTCACTTTCGTCATCCAAGTCATTAATATTTATTATATATAATTGTGACCCCAGCTTTGATAACCATGGCACTCCACTAGTTACAAGTTGCTACCCTGAAAATGCCTCCCTTATCCCAAACTCTCAGTTCTTCCACAGTGTGATATAATTCTGACGAGCCTCTCCGCCTATGATAAATTAATTGAGACATGGGATTTAGGAGTTCTTCATGACAAACAAAAGAGATTCTTCTGCGTGACAGTTCTGAGGAAATCATTCTGGACTCAAAATATTAACTCTGTTTCTCTCTCCACAGAATTTCTCCAGCACTTCCTGTTGCTATTTCTGCTGTGTGCACTGGCTGAGGTTTTCCAACGCAGTTTAGGTTTTGCTGACTATTGCAATGAAAATTAAGAAATCACAAAATAGAAAGTGCACAAGCAAAAAGCCAAGCCAATTAAAGCATGGTAGATGTCACGTTGCCTTAAATTCTAAAATAGTTGAGTATGGCAGATGACCTCCTGTGCCACATTAGCCTTCAGGCAAATAGCGTGAGAATTCAATCTCTGAAGCTCACATTTCGTAGGTTTCTCAGTCATCAAATAACCTACCATTAGCTACGAAAGCAATTTCTAAAAGTATCAACTCTGAGCTCCTACGTTTAAACATATAGGATTTGTGGACCAGAAATTCCAATAACTTATCCATGAACAGTATATTTTAATCTTAACCTTAATTACAGTTCACTCTTGCTCCCTAACCCCTTCCTTACTTCTCTATGTTGATAAGTGTGAGGTCATCCATTTTGGTAGGAATAACAGCAAAATGGACTATGTTTTAAATGGTAAAAAATTGCAGCACGCTGCTGTGCAGAGGGACTTGGGTGTCCTTGTGCATGAATCACTAAAAGTAGAATTGCAGGTGCAGCAGGTTATTAAAAGGGCAAATGGAATTTTGTCTGCCATTGCTAGAGGGATGGAGTTTAAAAACAGGGAGGCTATGCTGCAGCTGTATAGGGTCCTGGTGAGGCCACACCTGGAGTACTGTGTGCAGTTTTGGTCTCCTTACTTGAGAAGGGATATACTAGCACTGGAGGGGGTGCAGAGGAGATTCACTCGGTTGATTCCAGAGTTGAGAGGGTTGGATTATGAGGAGAGACTGAGTAGACTGGGATTATACTCAATGGAATTCAGAAGAATGTGGGGAGATCTTATAGAAACATAGAAGATTATGAAGGGAATAGATAAGGTGGAGGCAGGGAGGTTGTTTCTGCTAGCAGGTGAAACTAGGACGAGAGGGCATCGCGTCAAAATAAAGGGAGGCAGATGTAGGACTGAGGTCAGGAGGAACTTCTTCACCCAAAGGATTGTGAATCTGTGAAATTCCCTGCCCAGTGAAGCGGTTGAAGCTACCTCACTGAATGTTTTTAAGGCAAGGCTAGATAAATTTTTGAACAGTAAAGGAATTAAGGGTTATGGTGAGCGGGCGGGTAAGTGGAGCTGAGTCTCAAAAAGATCAGCCATGATCTTATTAAATGGTGAGGCAGGCTCGAGGGGCCAGATGGCCTACTCCTGCTCCGAGTTCTTATGTTCTTATATTTAATCTGAATGATGTTGATCATTGTCGCAGACCATGTCCTCATGTCCTTTCAAATACTGTTCATTGGCTTTCACGAAGTGGTATGTATGCGAGCAAATCAAATTCACACCACTGCCTACCACGTTGTCTGTGCAGTTGAACCAAGTCTACACCTCACCATTGGGTAGGTTTGCTGTCACCATCCTGTGAGTGTAGTTATCTAAAGGGCCCACTTGATCTAGTGTGGTGGGGAGAAAACTCCTTACTACTCAAACTAGAAGAGACTCTTGTACTGAACAAGTAGTGTGTGGCAACAGTTACTGATTACATTCACAGGATAGACATCAATAGGCTACAAGAAGGAACTAGAGGTTAGGTCTTAATCTTTAGATCATGAACAGTTCTACCCTCAAGTCTGTACGATACTCAGTACAAAACCTTTCAAGGTCTTTACAGCATTACACAAAGCAGATCATGTGTTAAGATAGTCGACAACGATGAACAGGAAAAGGCTCTTTGTTGCACCTAGCCTGTCCGACACAGTGCAGTGATCGGTACCACATTTTAACTGCAACCTGGTATAGACTAAAGATTCTAATCTGGGCTTATTTAAAATTCAAGATCATTATATTGTCAAATGTCAAAACTCTCTGTCCACTTACCAACAGACACGTTGGAAAGAATGTTCTCACATATACTCAACTGTGACTTGCGCTAAGCTGTGGGGTCTCCAGCTAACAATGCTGAACAGAGTTACAAGGAAAAAGTACAAGAAAACAGTTCAGGAAGGCATTAGCAGCTGCCTTATGAGACTCCCTTACTAACTTTCTGGATCATTTTCATAATTGATTGATTTTGACCTTTCTCAACAACACTAAAGATCCATACACATGTTTTTTTAAAAAAAAATTTCCCTTCTCAAAAATGTATCACTCATCTTACTTAACAACAATCTGAGGACATCATGTACCCTCTGAAATTGCATCCAGTTCCTGTTGTGTCTACACCTAAATTGCAGAGACAGTGCAGCTAACAGCTAAAGGAAGAAGCTTAAAATGTGAGCAGGCTATTGTGTTTGCACCTAATTTTTGATACAGTTAAAAGGCATAGAATTTACATATCTCTAATTGGTGCTGCATGAGTGTATAATGAAGAAATATAAAGCAGTAAATTTGTGATTTGCAGTAGCGGCACAGTAGCTCAGTGGGTTAGCACTCACAGCGCCAGTGACCCGGGCTCAATTCCAGCTTCGGGCGACTTGTCTGTGTGGAGTTTGTACGTTCTCCCCGTGTCTGTGTGGGGTTCCTCCAGGTGCTCCAGTTTCCTCCCACAGTCCAAAGATGTGCAGGTTAGGTGGATTGGCCATGGGAAATGCAGGGGTGGGGTAGGGTAGGGAGGTGAGTCTGGGTGAGATGCTCTTCAGGGGGTCAGTGTGGACTTGTTGGGCCAAATGGCTTGTTTCCAAACTGTAAGGATTCTATGATTAAGGGATAGCAGACTGTATTCTGTCAATTATTGTTTTCATTAGTTGTTAATGTTTTGTTCTTTCATCATTCCATAAAAAATACAAAAATGAGCAGTACCATCAATTCTTTCTCATAGCCCAGGTCTACAATGAGTATTGTAGACCTGGGCTATGAGACACTTTCTGGGCAAATAAGTTACAATAGGCCTTCAGAAACTGTCAATCGTGATCCACTGTGCAGTAGCAGAATTATCTCTTGGAATTGCAAGCTTTGAAGCAGCAATATTGGCTGAGGCCCAGAGTCCCAGATTTTCCAGAATCAGAATCTCAGAATGTTACGATGCCATTCAACCCTTCCACTGGGAATTTTGATGACATGCCAAATTCTGCTTTATCCCTTGTAACCCTGCACGTTGTTCCAATTGAAATAATCATCCAGTGCTTAATCATGTGCCTCCTCCACACTTTTAAGCAGTGTATTTCAGACCCAAACCATTCGCTGTGTAAGAAAGCTTTCTCTCACCTCACACTAGCTTTTTTTCACAAAACATTTTCAAACTTAACCCTCTAGTTCTCAATCCTTTAACGAGTGGGAGCAATTTCTTCCCATCTCCAATGTCCAGACCCCTAATAATCTGGAAAACATATCTCCCCTTAGCCTCTCCTCTCCAAGGAAAACAGCCCCAAATTCTCCAATCTTTCCTTATAACTGAACTTTCTTGTAAATCTCTTCTGCATTCTTCAGAGTGCATTCACATCCTTCCAGTAGTACGGCACCCAGATCTGCACCAATATTTTGGCAGAGCTGAGCAGCTGTTCCAACTGACGGTCCAACCAGTGTCCGATACAATTTCAGCATAACTTCCATGCTCTTGTAACTCTCTGCCCCCATTAACGAAGTTTTGAATATTGTATTTTTTTTAAACAGCTCTCTTGACCTGCCCTGCCAACTTTAATGATTTTTCCCATACACACTCAAATCTTTCTGCTCCTGCACACAATTTAGAATACTACACTTTTATATGGTCTCTCTATATTCTTTGTTCGAAAAAGTGTATCGCGTCCCAGTTCTCTGCATTGAACTTTATCTACCACCTATCCACTCAGACCACCAAGGTGTCAATGTATTTTAGAAATTCTACACTGTCCACCTCACAGTTAACAAATGTCCTAAATTATCCCTTGCACACCAAGATCTAGGTCATGAATCCATACACATCACATCACAGCCTTGCCCTCATCAATTCTCTTTGGTTGGACATGATTTTCCCTAATCAAATCCCTGCTGGTTCTTCTGCATTAACCCACATTTTCCCCCCCTTGTGACTATGAATGCTACCTTGTATAATTGATCTGAGATGCTTTTCCATAACAAAAGTTAAATTGATTCAAAGAAAAGCCTTCATCTTTGTCTTAAATGTGCAACCCTTTAGTCAGGGATTATGCCCTCTGGTCCTATACTCTCCCACATGGGGAAACAACCTTTCCTCATCTACTATCAACTCCCTTAAGCATCTTGTATGTTTCTGCAAGGTTACCTCTGATTCCTCTAAACTCCAGTGAGTACAGACCCAACCTACATAACCTCTCTTCATAAGAAAGTTCCTCCATACCTGGGGTCAATTGAGTGAGCCTTCTCTGGTCTGCCAGCAGTACCAGTATTTCTTTTCTTTTGACAAGGGACCAAAACTGTTCACAGTATTCTAGGTGTCGTGTAACTAGTGCCTTGCATAGTTTTAGTAAAATTGCTCTATTTTTATACACCATTCCATTTGAAATAAAGGTCAACATTCCATCTGCCTTCCCTCTTACCTGCAGTCTCAGAGGAACAATACACGCAAGGTTCACGTTCATTTCCCAATTTAACACTCAAGGGATACATATGGTTGATCCACGTATTATACTGGGGAAAAGGTACCAAATCTCCAGAGCACAAATCTGTCAAAGGGCCAACTGTGCACAACAATAGTGGATAACCAAGTTAGTGCCAGATTGACAAAGGGCAAAACAAATCTGGATCTACACAAATCTGTTGATACTTGTCAAAAGTTGCAGTGGGCAATCCGAACCCCTGGAAAGCAAGGCAGTGGTGTGAGTGCCACAGAGCAATTATTACATGCACCAAAGAAATTGGATTGAGGTGTCTAACTTTATCAGATACATCAGGGACATTTAAGTGACTCTTGGATAGAGACATGGATGATAGTAAAATGTAGGGTATGCAGGGTAGTTTGATCTTAGAGTAGGATAATAGGTTGGCACAACATCGTGGGCCAAAGGGCCCGTGCTGTGCTGTACTGTTCTAACAGATTGTGACTAATAACCATCGCAGAAAATTGCATAACAGGAGAAAATGGCCAACATATAGTGTTAAATATGTACATGCTGTTTATAAAATTGCTAAAACACAGAGCATCAAGACAAAACCATCCTTTCTAGATCACAGTAAGGAATTGGTAGCATTTTCCAAAAGCATCATCCACACAGGAGGCAGCATAGAATTCACAGTCAACCTTCAGGGAACAATAAGAAATCTTCGCCTTGAGCAACATGCAGATGCTTAGCATCAGAAGACAAAGCCGTCGGTTCGCAAGAAGGTGAAGACAAAATTGAGCAGATTTGTTGCAAAGTTGGTTATATAAACCGGGCACATCAGCAAGCTAATAGAAAAGGTAATGTGATGCAAGACCAAAGACAGATGCCTTCCAAGTCCTGGAACCGAGATCAACCAGTCCTTGAGCTTCAAATACGCCAGGCGTTAGGACTGAGGGACAGAACTGATGCAGTCATTAAAAAGTGAAGCTTAAAACGACAGGTAAGTATGATGACGATAAATTTAAGGACTTGAACTGCAGCACGTGAAAGCAGATCAAACAACTCAAGTCAGTCTTTTGGCCTATGATAAATCTATCAGGGGAAATCAGGATTAATGTTTGTGATGAGCTAAACATAAGAGAAGATTATAGAGCATTTCAATAAAAAAAAACACAAATGAAACTGATGGGGCAGAAATTTAATTCTTGTATTGTAATAGTAGTTAAATTGGATTGTGATCAGTCAAGGATTGGTCTCAATTCTTAAAAAAAAGTGTTTAAATGAAGCCATTAAAATAAACCATTAGACTATAGAGAAAGGAGTTAAATGATTATCAAATGGCAAAATCTGCTCGGCAGAAGCTGAGGCCACAAAAACAAAAACTTGCATTTATATAGAGCCTTTATTAATTCCCTTTTGAAAGTTGCTACTAAGTTGGCTTAAAACTTTCCCTTTCAAACTCCAAAGCTGACTGTGTAAAACAAAATCAATCTCCCCTCAGGTTCTATCACCATTACATTAAATCTGTCTCTTCTGGTTACTGAAAGTGCAAACAGTTCCCGCTTATTTACTCTGACAAGCCTGTTAACATTCTAGGGTCAGGGTCATTCATATGCGTCAGTTGATCCACACAGCAGCTCGGACACCCACCTGAGATAGGGGTGCAGATAGTTGGGGATCCCTGCAACACCTTATCAAAATATTGGCAAGCCCCAGGAGGGCAATTTGAAATCTCGGTTTTGACATCTTTTTGGCAATGCACTCAAGCAGTTTGCACAGACAAAGCTGTCTGTCAAATTTTAATTTAGCCCTTCCCGCAGGTCTTGCGATGCTCAAGTGTCTGGAGCATATTGCTGGTAGCACATGGTCTTAGAAAAACCAGGTCTTCTGCTGAACTCCCTCTCCCTTGTTTACATGACATAAATCATGGCTCTTTGTGAAAAAAAAATTGGGATTTCCAACTAAGCTGGAAAAGAGATTTTCCTGGAATACTTCTCCTATTTTCCAGTTAGTCAGAAACCTATTCCCACTAACTTCACAATCTCCTGAAAGAAACAAAAATCTACACTAAGTTCAATGATAATGTTTCCTGTGTGAAAATTTTGTCTTCTTTTTAAAATCCTGATCTTTTCCAACTTTTCTTGGTTTAAGACATGTTTCATCCAGTTTAATTTTCCTTTTCAAGCTGTCCCTTTCCTCTTCCAGATTCAATATTCTATTAGTATTTTCTTCATCTTGTTTTTCTCAATGCTTGCTTTTTTTCTGACTTCGGCTTTTGATTTAACATTTCTGAAAAGAAATATAGATTTTTTTTCTGAAGAAAAATAGAAAAATGGGAATCTTTGCTAGAAATAGAACCAAAACACAGCAGGAACCCTTTTGATTTTAAAGTAAAAGTAATTCTTCTTTGCATGCACTAAATGGATTAATTCTACTTAAAGTGTATTCAAATGGCCACTGCTCTCCCAATATTGTGGAGTTAAGTGCTTTATGTGCAGTCTAAAATAACAAACATTTTCCGTGTTGGTGACCAAATTCTTCTTCATTTGACATTTTGTTTTCTAGCAGGAGTAAGGGTTAGTAAGTTTGCAGGTGACACCCAAAATTGGTGGTGTAGTGAATGATGAAGAAGGTTATCTCAGAGTACAATGGGGCCTTGATCAGATGGGCCGAATGACTGAAGACTGGCAGATGGAGTCTAATTTATATAAATGTGAAGTGTTGCATTTTGGTAAGGCAAACCAGAACAGGACTTATACACTTAGGGTCCTGAGGAATGTTGCCAAACAGAGAGACCTTGGGGTGCCGGTTCCCAGTTCCTTGAAAGTGTAGTCACAGGTAGACAGGATAGTGAAGGTGGCATTCGGTACACTTGCTGTTATTGGTCAGTGTGCTAAGAATAGGAGTTGGGATGTCACATTGTCCAGGACATTGGTTTGGTCACTTTTGGAATACCACATTCAATTCTAGTCTCCCTCCTATAGGAAAGATGTTGTTAAACTTGGAAGGATGCAGGAAAGATTTAAAAGGATAAATGCTGGGGTTGGCTACAGGGAGAGGCTAAATAGGCTGGAGCGTCAGAGGTTGAGTGGTGACTTATAGTGGTTTATAAGGTTTCATGGGGGTGAATTGCCATAGTCTTTTTCCCAGGGTAGGAGAGTTCAAAACTAGAGGAAAAAACTTAAGGTGAGAAGGGAAAGATTTAAAAGAGACCAAAGGGTCAACTTTTTCATGCAGAGGGTGGTGCGTGTATGGACCTGCCAGAGGAAGTGGTGGAGGCTGGTCCAATTACACATTTAAAAGGCATCCAAATGGATACATGAATAGAAGGACATGGGCCAAATGCTGGCAAATGGGAATATGTTACTTTTGAATACTTGGTTGGCATGGACGAGTTGGACTGAACTATCTGTTTGCATGCTGTACAACGCTATGACTCTATAAGTACCTGGACAGCAATCAGAGAAATCTGAATGTCTTTTTTTATCCCTCAGATGAACAATGAATGCTACCTGCAGTGTCAAAACTGCTGTCCCAATTGGGAGTAGGTATGTAAACACCGAACAGTAATTGAACTGGGATGTTTTGGGCTAGAAGGATTAGTATTTGATACACAACATGCATTTACAGAGGGTGTTTGTTTTATTTATCTCTCCATCTTTGACTGGAATGGAGGCTCACTGTCAGACGCTTAGACAAAGTCAGTCTTTTCAACTCTGCAAAATCCTCCTCACTAGCAATGGTATTTAAATTTAGATAGTTGCCCCATGCTATAGTCATACTCAGGATGATTACATCAGTCATTATCCCAATTTTCTCAATCATCATGCTTCCACTGATAAAACAGGATAATTGATGTTGAACATCACCAGGAAGAAGTTCTGAGAGATACAGTGGTGCAGAATGTGCTCTCAATCTCAGAATTTACTCTTCACTGTCAAGAGTTGTCAGTAGTAGCATTGGCTCTGACTGAGCAAACTGAGTCCTGAAATACAAAGGTTGCAGACTTAGCCTTTCAAGTTACAAAGTGAGCAACACCAGGAAGAAACCTATTTTGTGTTATGTCTGACAGTCTCTCTGTCCAAATATCTTTGACTCATAGCATGTGTACTAAGGGTACAAAGGTCTCATCCTTCATTTTATCATGGAACCATTTGAAGTATGTCATTCTCCTGGAAGCATGTTCTTCCTCTGTTGTCATCTAATTGATTAATGTCAGCCCAGACACCTATGTACCTTTGAATGTAATGGTTGCATTATTAATTAGCTGTAATTTATCTATGGGATTCTTCCATACCATGCCAGTTACTTATGTAATGAGAAATTACATATGGATTGGCACATCATCTAAAAACATCCTGCTGGAGGCAAACTCATACCAACTAGATCTTGTTCCCCCTAAACCAAATGTTACGGAGACCAATCATCTGATCAGTGCCCCTGGCTTTATCAGTGTGTGCCACCTCCATCATACCTACACTGTGGCTGCAGAACACAATATATAAAAGATCTGCTACAACGGTTCGCCTCGTGTAATTCAATCACATCTCTCAGCTCTATTCTTGACAGGAGGTACAGCAATGCCATTAAAACCCATTAGTTCCAAGCAACACAAAAAATTAGCTAAGTTTTACCAAATCTTCAATATCACTTAGTCAAAATGCCCCCTCTAAAGCAATATTACATGAAAGATTAAGATGGCACAAGACCAACTAAAAGGATGGACAATAAATACCAGCTTCACCCTCCATGCTGAAAAATAATGTTGCTTCTTTATGAATGAGTATTGATAATTAATCCGCTGTGAAGCACAGATATGTTAGAAGAGAGCTATTTTTTTAAAATTGAATGACACTGCATGTGAGCCATATTGAACTTGGCCCACTCAGTAAGGTTTTGGAAATGTGCCAGAAGGGATGTGCAGTAGCTTTCAATTGATTTTCTGATTAACCAACTGAGACAAGGTGAATAACGCAAGAAACATGGGAGGGAACTGCTTCTCTTAAAATGGGATGGGGACATTCTTAAACGGCTGCAATAAATTTTATGCCTTCTCCCTGTCATCAGATTGCAAACGAGAAGCTAGTTTTTATTTTACTTGTGAAGACAGATTCTTTTGAAAATTTCTTTCATTGGTTTAGAACCTCAGCTGCAAGACCACAGTGATCCCCACCACGCCCCCAAGAAAGTTAAGAAACAAAAGGAACATCTGCATTATATTTCAGGAGACAATTTCTTCCTCTGAGCTAGAACATCGCCACCAAGAAAGGAGGTTTCAAACAGATGAAAAAAAAGACAACATTTATTTATTGACAAGATCTCATCATATTCCAAAATGTTTTGCAAGCGATGAAGCACCTCTGGGGTAAAATTACAGTTGTTATGTTGAAACATGGTAACCCATTTGTGCATGGGTTCCTCAAAACAGCAATGAGATAAGTATTTCCTTAGTTAGTTCAAGGACAAATGTTCATCAGAATACCAAGGAGAACTATCCTGTTCTTCTTGCAATAGTACTATGGAACCTTCATATCCACCTAAGAGAGAAGTTGAGGTCTCAAGTCTAACGGCTCATTGAAAGTTAGCACCTTGTCTGCATGTAGTGTTCACTTTACTGAAATCAGACTCAAATGGACATCCTTCTGAAGCAAAGGTGAGAATTCAGTCATGGTTGTCACATAAATCTACATTTTAATTACTTGAAATATAAACTGGATCAATTTGGACTGCTACATGCTGTTACATGGCTCCTTTACGGTCCCAGAACAAGGCAACATGACTAATGAGATCATTTATCATGTATCAATAAAAGCTCAAATTTCAATGCAGCGCAGTACAGCATGTTGTTGCATACTTTTGGCTTTCCAACTAGATATGTAGTAAAATTAAAGAGATTATAAGTTATTGTATTTTGAACTAACCCTCACAGGGAAAGCAAAATTTTACACTGCTAACATAGGTCTCATCGTCAACTGGAAAATTCATCAAGAGTCTTGTGTCCTCGCTATTGGGGAATGCCTGTTGAAATGAAATTCCCATCAAGCACTTACTTGGCCAGCACTGGACCTTCCACAGGATTTGGGATCCCACAGGTGGAAATCCCGCTCTCCCATCCACCACCACCCCCAACAGCACTTTTAGAGTCGCTGGCCAATCAGAGGCTCTCCATTGCCTGTCAGTAGTGACTTCGGCTAGCAATGCATTCACCAGTGGCTTAGGGTCAACAAAAGGCTTAGATGATAAGTGAGTGAGAGATGGGTGGATAATGAGGTCAGGGAGGGTGTTGGCTTGGGGACAGGGCAAGCTGGTGTGGGAGGAAGGAGCGGGATCTGGCTTTCATTGGTGTTTTTCATTGCAAGTGCAACTAAGCATTCTCCACGCCACACCCCTGACCATCCCCCCACACACAGACAAGTCTGTAAACAAACCTAACAGAATTGGCTTTCAACCTCTCTGCAGGGTGAAGCCAGCCCTTAAACTTTATTGTGCAGGGCTGGATGAACACAGCAGGCCAAGCAGCATCATAGGAGCAGAAAGGCTGA